>NC_057725.1:37883928-37903650 GCF_004010195.1 Chiloscyllium plagiosum
GAAGGAGGCCATTTGGTGTGTTCTGTGGTGGAACTGGTCCTCCTGGGAGCAGAAACGGCGGAGGCGGAGGAATTGGGAATACGGGATGGCATTTTTTGCAGGAGGTAGGGTGGGAAGAGGTGTAATCCAGGTAGCTGTGGGAATCGGTGGGTTTGTGAAAAATGTCGGTGTCAAGTCAGTCGTCGTTAATGGAGATGGAGAGGTCCAGGCATAGACTATTTTCTAAATGGGGAGAAAATTCAGAAGTCTGACTTGGGAGTTCTAGTCCAGGATTGTCTCAAGATAAACTTGCAGGTTGAGTCAGTAGTTAGGAAGGCAAAGGTAATGATGGCATTTATTTTGAGAGGACTTGAATATAAAAACAGGGATGTGCTTCTGAAGCTCTATAAGGCTTTGATCAGACCACATTTGGAGTATTGTGTGCAGTTTTGGGTGCCATATCTCAGAGAGGATGTACTGGCTTTGGAGCGTTTTCAGAGGAGGTTTATGAGAATAGTCCTAGGAATGAAAAGCTTATCATATGAGGAACATTTGAGAACTCTAGGCCTATACTCCATGGAGTTGAGAAAGGTGAGGTTGGCTCCACTTGAAACATTCAGAATACCGAATTGTCTGGACAGAGTGGATGTTGGGAAGATGTTTCATTGGTATGAGAGACTAGGACCCAAGGGCACAGCCTTAGAGTAGAGTAAAGGGAAGACCTTTTAGAGCTGAGATAGGGAGAAACTTCTTCAGCCAGACTGGTGAATCTATGGAATTCATTGCCACAGAAGGCTGTGGAGGCCAGGTCATTGAGTATATTTAAGACTGGGATAGATAGGTTCTTCAGTATCAAGGGAATCAAGGATTACAGGGAGAAAGCGAGAGAATGGGGTTGAGAAACACCAGTCATGACTGAATAGCAGAGCAGACTCAATGGGCTGAATGGTCCAACTTCTGCTCCGATGTCTTATCTCCATACATTTTCACTGCAGAAACAAAGTTTAAGAAACATTTTAAGTCTGCAAGTTTGTCCTCACACAAGTCTATGTTTATCTTAGGAGTCAAAATTTGAGCACCTAACCTATTTTCCAGAGTCTGCTTCCATCAGCTAACTTTACTGTGATACAAACGTATCAAATAGGAGCAGCTGTAGACCATTCGGCCCCTTGAGCCTGCTCCACCTTTCGATATAATCATGGCTGATTTGTGATTCAAATTCCACAATCCCATCTATCCAAATATCCTGCCTAAAAAGAATCTATCTAGATCTATCTTGTAAATATTCAATGTTCTTGACCTTCTGAAGTAGAAAGTTTTAAAGTTAGATAGCCCTCTGATAGAGAGGTAGAAAAATAATTTCTATCTTAAGAGTTACCCATAATTTTAAAACAGTGCTAGACTCATCCATAAAAGGAAACATAATTTTCACATCCACCTCCTCAAGAGCATGAGGATCTTATACACTTCTGAAGTAATCCCTCACTCTTCTAAACATCAGTGGAATCAAGCCTAGTCTATCTAACCTACTTCATAAGGCAAGCGACTTATTCCAAGTATCAATCTAGCAAACCTTCTCTGAACCTCATCAGATGCACTGACATCCTTCTTTAAGTAAAGGTCAAAACTGAACTGAATATTCACAAACAGGTCTTTGGAATATTACTACCAGTCATTAGTAACCTTTACAGGATCATCACTGGACACCAAGATGATCCCAGTCTTCTTGGTCTGCTCTTTCTCTGGGAGTAAAAAATTGCAGCAGTGAATGTCCTGCTAAAAGGTTTTCTGGTTTTATTCTGCAAAATTAAATACTTTGAATACACAAGTACTTGAATACTCTTGTGAAGAAAATGTTTGAGAGTTAGAAGGAGTAGCCTTTTTGTCTGTTGTCCATATTTAATTACGTACAGTTTCTCAAACTACATTAGTTACAGATTTACCGTGACCCATGGGTTGTCAAGAAGCTCATTGGCTGTGATTCTATGGGCAGGATCCACTTTTAAAAGACGAGACAGCACATCTTTTGCTGCAAAGAGCAGAGAGAAGAAAAACTCAATAAATAATGTTTTTATTAACTCTGGAGCATAGCAGTGCTATTTAAAAAAACATACACAAAAGCGGAGTGTAGGGGAGCAAAAGTCTTAAGAATAGTAACAAGATTACACGTCACATTTTTTTTTTAACCTGAACAAAACTGTTGGTTTTCAAATTGGGTTTTAATCAGAATACTTTTCTTTAAAAAAAGAACGCTTGCACACCTTTGATCTTTACTACTATTGTTGTTACAAATTTGTAATGTCACCAAAGTTACTTGCTTTTGAGGGAGTCATAATCACATAATTCTAAACAAATTGCGAGTCTAGTTCAGTCATAGGCATAACCACCTCTGCTTTTTGAATTCTAATTAGTTTATGAAACCAAACATGCATAATAAAACAACAATTGAACTGATTCTAAAAGACAAGACAAAACCTTAAAATACTACAGTTTCTATTATAAATTTCAAAATATATAGTACTGCAAATTTCCTTGATTTGGTTAAGTGGTGGCAAACTGAAAATTTCATCCCTTAACTTTTTCTTTCCAAATAATAGCATCCAGTGTCCATGATCCTTTTTTTTTATTCATTCATAGGATGTGGGCATCCCTGACCAGGCCAGTATTTATTGCCCATCCCTAATTGTCCAGAGTCAGCCACATTGCTGTAAGATTGAAAGTCAAATTTCGTTTCCTTAAAAAGGACATGATTGAACCAGGTCGGCTTTTCAAACAACCAGCAATGGTCTCACAGTAGACTCTTCATTCTACATTTTTAAAACTGATTTCAAATGCCACCATCATCTACCATGATGGGATTTGAACCTGGGTCACCAGAACATGACCTCAGTCTCTGGCTTAATAGTCTAGTGATAATAACACTAGGCCATCACCTCCCCTGCAGCGGCATATTTATACTTAACAGCAAACTTTGATCCAAATCTAAATCAGGATGATTAAAAATTGTAATTTTCCACTTACCACCATCACTGATTTGCTGTAAAATTGAATCATCAAAGTGTAGTTCTCCTTTGTTTACCAACTCAGTAAGCTTCTCTTCTGAGTTGGCCACAAATGGTGGATCTCCTGAAAGCCTGTATGAAAACAGGTGGGTGATATTTTAACTTTATTTGTAATTAACAGTACTTCTAAACCCCCTCAATAGTATGCCATTCAGAATTATAGCATAAGAAATTTAGCTCTTGGGCCTAACAGTTACACTTAATCATAGGCAACAAAGCTGCTGATTGCAACAGATTACAAATGAAGAATCTTTGTCTGAAATGTCACAACCTTTTCAATTGCTTTGTCCTCAGTTTGCCATCTAACCTTTTTTAAATGAAGTCGAACAGTTATCGTACAAACAGTTTAATGCACTCCCTCAGCTCAAGTGAATAATGATGTTACACATGGAATTACCTAGAATTACAATATCTATTTCGCCTTTCAAAAATATTAATTTCTACTACTAGCCAACCATAAAGCTAACAAATATAATGTAATAGCATTAACTAGGCTAGCAATAAATTTGGATGGAATAAAATATTAAGGCCTATTCTGAGTATTTTCTGATCAAATGACTTCTTACAACCGATTTAGAGGGTCCGATGTTGGACTGAGGTGGACAAAGTTAAAAATCACAACATCAAGTTATAGTCCATGTGGGATATAGGTAAAGTAGTGTTACTTCTGCAATCATAATTACTTATGCAGGGTAAATGAACTCACACCAGTATATAATTGTTTCAGCCAAGAGCTGAGTCAACAAGAATGAAAACTATGTGAAGGAAATACACAATTGTTTTTGTATTAGCTAAAATGTGCATGCAAGAATGAAATGTGCCTGCAAACAATGGTAGATGTTACAGACAAATAGATAAGGCGCTGTGAGGGGAGGGGGGTTAAGCTAGATATGCCTGTACAAACAATAGTTATAAGCATCTATTTCCCGCTTCTGCAAAAACAGGAACAAACCACAATCAAGAAGTCATGAGGTCATAAGTAAGGGAAATGGATGGTAGTGAAGGGGGATATACCTAACAATGGACCACAGAGGGAGGTGGTCAAACGGCCTTGTGAGGCCAGAAATAAGCATTTTGTCACAGACAGGGCCGGATAAGGCAAGAGATAAACAAGAGTAATGGGCACCGGTCTTAGAGAAGTGGGAGATGTAAACAGGTGAGGAGCAATGGGAGGAGAGAAGGGAAACAAATTACATAAATTGTGTACTAGTTGAATTCAGTGTGTGTGTGTGACTGCCTTTGTATATAGTAGACACCAAACCCTTCTTGCAAGAACGAAATAAATGACACTATTGATTCAGATCTTGTCTCAGACCGAAATTATTGAAGTGAGTGAGCTTAGTTTCTCACAGTCCATCACTTTTATTTGGAAGCACTAGCTTTTGGAGCGCTGCTTCTTCATCAGGTGGTTGTGAAGCAGGACCATAAAACACAGAATTTATTGCAAAAGATTAGTGATACATTGATACATTGAACAAACCAAGGCGAGAAGTGGAGGTGTAAGGAAGGTCAAGATCTTCTCGCTTTTAAACAACCACCAAACCTTAAACAGGTCATTGCTCACAGCAAACTACGCAGCCTTAAGGACAACATCGACCACAACACCGTACGACCCTATCATGCAACCACTGTAAGACGTGTCAGAGTATCGACACGGATACCACCATTACACCTAGGAACACCACCTAGCGTGTACACAACAGGTCTCATGTGACTCGGCCAACGTTGTCTATCTAACACACTGCAGGCAAGGATGCCCTGAGGCATGGTACATTGATGAGATGTAGCAGACGCTATGAATGGGCACTGCCCAACAATCACCAGGCGGGGGTGCTCCCTCCCAGTCGGGAACACTTCACCGGTCTGGGACATTTGGCCTTGGATTTTTGGGTGACCATCCTCCAAGGCAGACTTCGGGCCAGGCAACAATACAAAGTGGCCTAGCAGAGGCTGATAACCAAGTTTGATACCCGTGAGGATGGCCTCAACTGGGATCTTGGGTTCATGTCACACTGCAGGTGACCCCACTGCACTATAGTCTCGCAAGCGAGCGCACACACATACTCTTACATACTCACACACTCACGCAGACCTTCTCTCATATGCACACACATTCCCCTCCCACACTCAAACCCACGCACGCACCCTCTCACAGACTTATGCCCCATCACACTCACACTTTACTAAGCTTGCACAGATGCAAACACACACTCTCTCACGTGCACTCACACACTCACTCTGTCTCTCTGTGTTGTACATGCACACACAAGATTATGGGGTGAATTTGTACTTGCAGAATTATATTTGCAGATACCTTCTATTTTGCTCAAAAAATGCAGAACCTGCAAACAGGCAGACAATCCATATAATATTTATAAATTCCACTTTGGAAATAGAACCAGTTTGACTCAAGATTGGGACACAGACAGATTCTCACTTCACACCTTTAAGGCACTGTCTGAGCTGAGATGTCACCTTTTGTTGTAAACTTATCATGAGAATGTGACTTAAAAGAAGTTCTGTGATTTACATATTAAAGAACTGAAACCAGCAAACCCATTCTAAAAGATGAAAGACTTAACAATCTAGGCTTGTTCAATGTATCATTGTATCACTGTCATCTTTTGCTATAAATTCTGTGTCTTGCTTCACAACCACCTGATGAAGAAGCAGTGTTTCGAAAGCTAGTGCTTCCAAATAAACCTGTTGGACTATAACCTGGTGCTGTGATTTTTAACTTCTTACAACCACAGCAACTAGGTTTAAGTACCAAAGTGTTGAATATGAGAAAAAAAGTCAAGGTTTTCTCATCCACCCCGATTGTTGTATGACAGTTAATATTAGAAATATGTCAGTGAACATCCAAAACAAACTGAATTTGATAAAATTGTGCTCACCAGTTCCCTAACCTGTCTCTCAGCACTACTGCCTCGGAGAAAGGTGTGAATATGGCAATAATCATCAGGGTTTCTGTCACCAGGGTATGAGTAGCAACACCTTCTCTCAATGGTCATAGAATGCTCACAAACGAGCACACAGTGAATGGCACAAAATTCCAGTACTTGAGATCCAATTATCCTGGAAGGATGGCCCGAGTTTCTGTGGCCAGTGGTATAAACAGCCAGGATCCATTCTGGGTGTTGTAATCCACCCTTAGTCATGTTTCTTCCCATGAAGACTGGATCCATTAAACAGCAACAGGAGTCACCAATGTTCAAGAATATCCACAAGATCCCCAAGTCAGGGCACAGGAAAATTTAAGTATGGGGTGGCCAGAGAAAAGTTACTCCTAGAAGTACAATTCGAGAGAAACTGCTCCGCCAGTTGCAGTCTGTGTATCTCCTCTGCTGGAGGGGTGTTTCTGCTAAACCGTGGTGTTACAATGAAGAGAAACAGAGAGGATACTGGGATTTCTGAAGTTGCAAGAAGGACTAGGGAAATTGCAAGGGGGCTGTAGGTGCTGACTGCAAAAGAGTAAAGGAGGAAAGGAAGGGCTACTGCAAGGTTAGAGGGTTGAGTGGGAGACTAAGAGAATTGGAGAGAGAGCAAGGCTGTAAGGGAGTGGGAGAAAGGAAAGGAGACTCTCAGCTGGTTGGCAAAGGGAAGAGGAGAATACCAGGAGGGATAAGCAACAAGGAGGATTCAAAGAAGAGGAAAGAAATGAGAACGAGGATGCAAAGGAGCAGGTAGAGATGGAGAAGATTCAAAAATGGGGAAAGGGAGGGAGGATGCAAAAGGGGTGCAGGAAGAGAGAGGGAAGATGTACATGAGAGGGAGAGGAGGCTGCAAGAGGAATGGGCTAAGCTAAAAAAAGGACGGAGAGTGGGGAGACAGAATCTGCAAAGAGTAGGAGGGAGAGGCCAACTGCAATGGGAAGAAAGAAAGAAGAGTTTTAAACTTGCCAACAAAAGGTACATTCAGCTAACGGGCAAAAAAAAATCAAAAGTCATTAAGATAATTAATTACTTGCAGATGAAAATGGTATCTCTAATTTAGGGTTGTGAGCTCCTATCTGCAGAAAATGCAGTGGCTATTATTGTAGTGAATACTGACTATTATTAGATTTAAATCTAAGATTGCAGTCTGAGATACAGTAAGAAGAGTAGGAACTGCCTGGTTAAAATTTTACAATTTTGTACTCGTGCAAGATAAGGAAGTACTCAAAGGGGCACAGCTGGTTGCATAATATGAATAACCAAGTTGTGCACAATTGTCTGACAAAGTCAAGGTTGTAACATGTATCATGCTCAAACCGAGCTTTCAATGAGTTTTATAAACAGGGGCACAAAATACAAAAGCCAAAAATAAACCTATATAAAACAGTTCAACCACAATCCAACCCATGTTTCCTTTAAGATGCTGGGAAATCCCATGAATACATGATCATCCTTGACTTCCCCTTCCATTTAACATTCCACGCACAGAACTAGAAAGAAAGAAAAGGTGTGTAGAGAAAGAAACAGTTGGGGGAGCATTGAATGTGGCAAGGGTTCCCAATTCTGGGTACCAGAATAATCTGAAAGGGAGGGTTAATCGTGGGTAGGAGAAGCATTGAGGGAAACTGTGGTATGGCTGATAAGTTTGAAGAAGCACCAGACCCTATGGTTTCTCTACCTAGCCCTGAGATGTTCAAACTGAATAAAAGCAGTCCGCTAAGAAAACAGAAGGCTAACATCTCCTCAACAGCCACAGGTCAAGAAACAAATAATCTGCATATTATGATGATGCAAGCAGACTGGTAAAAGCAAGTTATCTAATTATAAAATCAAATTATGAAGTGAGAACAAAATCTAAATTTTAAAAAGCACAGATGACAGTGTCACCGGACTCGAAATGTTAGCTCTGCTTTCTTCCCACAGATGCTGCCAGGTCTGCTGAGTTTCTCCAGCAATTTGATTTTGTTTACACATAGATGGTAGATTGGTAAATCTTATGTGAAATGCACTCCTTTAGAACACAAAAGGTCACAATTCAACCTATAAAGTCTATGCTGGCTCTCTGTATAGCAATTCCCAATGTGATCCCCACAGCCCTGTATGTTTACTTTCCAATATTTTAGTTGTGGCCTAAGCACAGCTTATGAGATTCAGGATAACTTTGCTCCTTTTATATTTATCACCTGTTTATGAAGCTATTTCCTTCCCTATTTGCTTTGCTAAATGCTCTTTAAATATGTCCTGCCGTCTTCAAGATAAATACATGTATTTTCTCTGGTTCCACTGACCCAGCACACTGTTTAGAACTATGCCAGCAAATCAATATAAGGTGATGCTATTTAGAAGTAACAAGACAAGGAAATACGCAATGAACAGTAGGACAATAGGAACAAAGAGATTTTGCGTGCTTGTCCACAAATCCCTTTATCGGTTGAAGCATACATTATAAGAATAGAAAGGTTATGTTGAGCTGTATAGGTTTTCAGTAGACCACAGCTGGATACTGTGTACACCTCTGGTAAGTGCACTATATGAAGAATGTAGTTGGAGGGAGCAGAGGGGAGATTCAGCAGGATATTACTTGGGATGGAGCATTTAGCAACAAAGAGAGCTGCAGTTCAGGCTGTTTTCTTTGGAGCAGGGAATGTTTGGGAGTAGGGGAGGTCAGGAGAACATCTGAAAGAGGTATACAGATTATGAGGGGCATGACAGTATAATTAGAAATCAGCTGCTCCCCTTACCTGAAGGATCAATAACAATGCAGCACAATTTTAAGGTGAAAGACCAGAGGTTTAGAAGAGAGTTGAGGAAAGTTTCTTTCACCTATAATGTGGTGGGGGTCTGGAATGCACACAAACTGGCAGAACACCACCTCATCTTCCACCTTGGGAGCTTACAACCATACAGCTTTAACACAGAATTCACCAGCTTTCAAATCTCCCCACCCACCCACCTCATCCCAGGTCCAGCACTCCCTCGCCACCCCGCCCTTAACCCAACTCTACTGGTCCATCTTCCTTCCCATCTATCCACTCTACCCTTCCCACAGACCAATCACTATCACCTTCTACCTTCATCTAGCTATCGCCATCCCACCTACCTTTCCTGCAGATCCACCCCTCCCTATTTATTTCTCAGCCCCTTCCCTGATGAAAAGTTTCACCTGAAACTGACTCCAGTGTTCCTCAGATGCTGCTTGAACTGCTGTTTTTTCTAGTTGACTTTCCAGCATCTGCAGACCTCACTATTGCCAAGTTGAGGCCAGTAACCTCACAACCTTTAAAACAATACTTGAATGAGACCTAGCCATGGTTAAAATGGCTCAAAGAACTGGCTCAAAGGTAAAAGAGAGAGGGTGGTGGTGGAGAGTTGTTTTTCAGACTGGAGGCCTGTGATTAGTGGAGTGCCACAAGGATCAGTGCTGGGCCCTCTACTTTTTGTCATTTACATAAATGATTTGGATGCAAGCATAAGAGGTACAGTTAGTAAGTTTGCAGGTGACACCAAAATTGGAGGTGTAGTGGACAGCGAAGAGGGTTACCTCAGATTACAACAGGATCTGGACCAGATGGGCAACGTTTTCACACAGATGGTGGTACGTGTATGGAATGAGCTGCCAGAGGATGGGTGGAGGCTGGTACAATTGTAACATTTAAGAGGCATTTGGATGGTTATATGAATAGGAAGGGTTTGGAGGGATATGGGCCGGGTGTGACTAGATTGGGTTGGGATATCTGGTCGCATGGACGGGTTGGACCGGACGGTCAGTTTCCATGCTGTACATCTCTATGACTCTATGACTCTAAATTGAAATGTCATGATATTCGAGGCAATGGATCAAGTGCTGGGAAGGGGGATTATTATACATTTAATGAATCTGTACTACCAAAACAGCAATGAGCCAAAGGGATCATCTGTACTGTATATTCTATGTATCACAACACAGCTGACTGCATTAAATTCCATCCACCATTTATTCACCCATACTACTGGTCTGTGACCTGTCACAGATCATCCTCACTGTTTGGCATTCAGTTTGATATACTGGCAAATTTAGAAATTTAATTTTGTAATCCAATATCAAAGTTACTTATGTATTTAAAAACAAAAAGATCTTAGAACTAACTGTTGGGAGAATAACCTATTCTACCATCTCCAGCCATTTATCAACTTGATTATTTGATCCTTAAGTCAATTATGTTTTTTAATCCAACCCAGTGTTGATCCTTTCATTCATGATTCCCAAATTTGTTAACTACCTTTTACATGGTAGGTTGTTCAACACTTTCTTAAACTTCATATGAACATCCACCACATTCCCTTCATCAACTTTCACTATAATTTCATTAAGAATTTCAATTATTTGTCCTTTCACTTCTTGACATCACTTCCTCTGACAGCTAGACCTTAGCCATCACACTTCTGGTGCTGTATATAATTGACTGGCTCAAAATGGAATAGGTGCATGTTAGGATTGAAGAGGTAGTAAGCAAAGAAACAGAAGAAGTGAGGAAAACAGCTTGGAAAATGACATTGAGAAGTACAAAAAAATTATGAAAATAACTAAGCCTGAATGACCAGTCAGGCGAATGTACTAATTTGCGAAGAAAACAAGCAAACCAATGGATTCAAACAAAATTTTTTTCTTTCAGACAATTTCATATCACTTTACCCCCTCAGTATTCAAAAAAACTGATATTTAAAATAATATGTTTGATCAAAAAAAGGGCAATGGAAATGAATATATGGCTTTTAACACAAATCACTAGCCTTTGTCAAAAGCCAGGGCTTGTAAATATTTTTTTTTGCTCAGAGCTACAAGATCCTATATTTTGATCATATCCATAAGAAGCATTCAGAGATCATGGATGCTTGACTGTGCTTCAAAAAGTATTGGAACAGAAAAAGAAACTCTAGAAATTACATGATTTGGAGATTCCAGTGTTGGACTGGGATGTAGAAAATTAAAAATCACACAATGACCAGCAAAATCACCAGCTTATAGTCCAACAGGTTTATTTGGAAGCACTAGCTTTTGGAGTGCTGTTCCTTCATCAGGTGGTTGTGGAGCTTATACTGTTGGACTATAACCTGGTGTTGTGTGATTTTTAACTAGAAATGACAGTTTGTGTTAATTATACACATACTGCAGCTTTTATGTTTGAACTATAAAAGATTTTTCTCAATTGAAATTAATCTATCATAATTTTAATTGTGGTTTTGAAAAGAATTAGTTATATTTTGGTAGGATTAAAAAATATTTTTAATTAAAAAGTCATTTTTATTAATACCAAAGTATGTCAAACCAAAGGAGACTGGCAAAACCTACATACATATTCTGGAACTAATCACAATAAAAATAATTCAACTTTAGCAAAAATCTCTCTGAAAATTACAAATCAATCCTTCCAAATGGTGGGACCACCTCACAACCACAGTTTTGTCACAACTATGTTGCTCCTCCGAGGGATCGCAGTGAGCAATGGGCAAAAGACTGAATGTTAGAGGGATGAGCACTAAATGAGTTAGGGGATGCAGGAGGTTGAAAGAATAACGGATTGGAGCAGGAAAAAAATTGGAATGCTTTTGGTCTGGTGAGAGTCTGAAGGTTAAAAAGGACACAGTTGGAAAATTGAGCAACACAGTGGGGAATGAGAGTTCAGAAAAAGGGAAGAAGAGAAATTCTGTAAATACAGAGTAGGAATTCATATGGGACAATGTGGCTTAAAAAAATCAAATGATAATCAAAAATAATCATTGTAAAACAAGGTGCACTGGCAGCTGTATAATCAAATAGCAGTTCAAAGAAAAGAAAGGAACAAGGCAATCAATCTGCAAGAAAATAAGGCAACAGATCTGGACTGTTAAAGAAGACTAGAGACAAAAAAACTGCAGATGCTGGAATCCAAAGTAGACAGGCAGGAAGCTGGAAGAACACAGCAAGCCAGGCAGCATCGGGAGGTGCAGAAGTCAATATTACACCTGAAACATTGACTTCTGCACCTCTGATGCTGCCTGGCCTGCTGTGTTCTTCCAGCCTCCTGCCTGTCTACTATTAAAAAAAGCAGAGCCATGCCTATTAAAACAACATAGCAGACTCAGGCTAGTCAAAACTGGCAAAACTGGGCACTGTAAAAGAAATGGAAGTCAGGGAATAGAAGGGAAAAACAAACAAGTGGAATTTGACTGTGACAAAAGATAGAATAGAAATACAAGAAATATTAATTTATCTTCTAGCCATCTCTCTAAATCATGATAGTTCTAAAATAAACTTTTTTTATATCTTTAAGCGATGCTATTACCAATTGTGGTGTTTTAGGTCATGTCAGTAACTTGCTCAAAAGTTTCAAATACACTGAATAGACACAGATTTTGAAATGATTTAGAATTTTTCTGAAACATCTTTCAGTTAGCCTATTAATTACTGATGAGTCTGTGCAACTCAGGAAATATAAAAATGCATATCTACGCACACTATGGGATGCATTTACACTTAATTCCCTTCAAAATGTTGCTTACAATGTATACATAATGACTCCAATGCTCCACGTGTCACACTGTTGGGTATACTGATGGGCACTGAGAACTTCTGGAGCTGAAAAAAGGCAAAGTACAATGATTAGTTATGCTGATAATCCAGAATTTACATTGGAAAGTAATATACAGGAAGTATGTTCAGTAATTGGGTGGCATTCATAACAGAGGGACTGAAATGAGTAGTTTGACGAAGTGAAAATTGTCCAAGAGAGAATAAGACAGAATGATATGCTATGACCAGGAGAGGAGTGAATAGGTTCCCCCCCCCCCCCCTCCCCCCGTCTTTTTAATCCTGTCAGTTAGCCACAGCAAAACTTGAATTATTTTGAACATGCAGCTATAACTTGTTGAAATAAAAATGCAGTTCATCAGAATCAAATTACAAAGTTTCTTGAGTAGTAAACAAAAGGAGCAATTTTATTAGTTGCTAACACCAAGTAAAATAAAGAGGCTGCATCAAACACACAATTACAGTTATCAAGATTAAAAAGTAGAGCATGTCCAGTTAAAAAAATGATAAAAGAATATGAAATTTTAAAGCTTTGGGGTATCTTTGAGGTACTAGATTAAACCTGACACCATAATTGTATCCTCAACAGCAGTGAAAACTGTAGATATATTTGAGTTCTTAGTGCATGGATATTTCTCCAATTTGCTTTACCTCTGGGTAATGGCCTTTGAGGGAGAATGAGAGAAAACACAGAAAGCGTAAGCCTTCTCCAGACCTGGTTCATCTTTCTCTCTGATCTACCATAGCTTGAAATATAGGTACCTCATTGTGTTCTGAGCTGCATAATTTACAACTAAGTTTTTCATCTCCTACATGTGAAGCTTATCCAAAATGTGTAATTCAAACTGAATATCCAGATCTAACTTCCAATAATTTTTGAACTTTGGTCAGTTTATTACTATAGCCATTTTAAGACCTTATTTTATCTTTTTTAAAAGGATTTTAGTGCACAAAGGTCTTAAATATTAAAATCAGACAATGGAGGCCAAAAGTTGATTGTTCATATCTTACTACTATCATGACAGATTGCAAACCTTGCTTTATTAGTAGCTTGAACCATCACAGCAAGCAGCAGAGACTATGTTAGGTAGTAGAGGTGTCCTTTAGCCCATTATTAATCCCAGGCATCATGCAGCAATTTTAAATCACTGGTGCAAAAAAGGTGTGACATAAATATGCAAATTTGTAATGATTCACAATTTCAGTTTTAAATTTCATTTGTCTTTTATATAAAGATCAGATCTTTTTATTTCCTACTTTTTGGATAGCAGACTAAAAAAGGAAGATATTGTTTTAAATCCAGGAGAGTTTGCAAAGGGATAGTTGTAGTCTCGAAAAATCATGTTTGGGGATCACATCTCGAGTTAAATACAATCTTGTATTTTCCCTGGAACAGTGAGAGCAAAAGCATACATCATGAAGCTGCTTGACAACAACACTACGACTGGCGCTTGATCAAGTGAGCATTGCAATGTGCTGAAAGGTTCATCACAGAACTGCCCAACCTGCAAAGAAAATTATTTTTAAAAATCTGTTGTCTGTCTTTCTGTCTCTCTCTCTCTCTCTCTCTCTCAGTCCCTGTGTAGAGATCTAGGAAAGTTTCCAATAACAGACGGCTAGCTGTTTTCCACTCAGTTTTCTCTGCAAATTCCCTGTTGAGAAGAATAAAATACCTTCAAAGACACTGAAAGGACAAATTCTCTGTCAACCAAGGTAGGACAGCATCGGTATGTAGACAACATTGTGTCTCCAGCAAGAACAAAAAAACTATTTAAAGAAAATAAAACTCATTGAATCCCATGGTCCAAGTTGTGCTGTCAAATTGTGTTTCCATTTTCCCACCCTTAATATGTATGTCATGTTTGTCTTTGTGTACCTGTTTGTGAAGGGGAACATTTAAGAAAGCATAATGTTTAAGTTATGAAGAGATAAATCTTTCACATTTATACAATTCTGGGAATAATAGGATTTAATTTCGAGCATAACACCTCCATGAGTCATGATATTTGTCTTACCAACTGCATCATAATATTTTCCCAAACTATTAATTGTATCATCATTTTACCTCATTCTTGCATTTTAGTGTTACATGCAGATTATATATGGGTGCAATTTGTGTTGACATCAAAACAATAAAAACTAAAATAAAAAGCCAACATTGGTAGTTTCATCATGTGCCTACGCATTTGTTACCAAACACTTGATTAATGTTCTTATATGAAAGGAAATTCAACATCCTCAGCTGATTTGTCCTATATTTGCCTCCAGATCCAGATATCAATATTAATTGTTCGTGGTAACAGCCTAAGCCATTGAACCATCAAGTCGTCTCAGCAACAATGTCACAAAGGCTAACTGTGAATTAGCAATAAATGTTGCCCTTGTCGACAAATCCTAAATCTCATGAAAGGATCTAATAATTGTATACCAAAAGCTTAACTTATGTAAGTTATATGTTTTTCTCATCAGCGAGACAATACCCTGCACCTAACACCAATAATTTGAAGAAAATGTATACATATACCATTGAGAAATTTGAAACACCTCTTAGACTTCCCAACTCACCTTCAACCATTCAAAAATTCAAAAACAACATGTTTTGTATTGATTATAGAATCTTAGTACATCTGTATAAAATGCTTGAGACTGGGTGACGTACAAACTAGAGCTGGGACTGTTGTAAACATTGCAGCTGTTTTGCAGACACCATAATTCTCCAAACAGCAATGAGGTGATGATATGGTGATCTCTTTTAGGTAGTTTTATTTGAGAGAATCAACATCAAAAAAACTCACTTCTCATAACTGAATAAAGATCTTTCAATTCCAAATGAGGGAGTGTTCTGGGGACCTGGGTTCAAATCCTGCCATGGCAGATGGTGGAATGCAAATTTACTTTAGTGGGCGGCACGGTGGCACAGGGGTTAGCACTGCTGCCTCACAGCGCCAGAGACCCAGGTTCAAATCCCGCCTCAGGCAACTATCTGTGTGGAGTTTGCACATTCTCCCCGTGTCTGCGTGGGTTTCCTTCGGGTGCTCCGGTTTCCTCCCCCAATCCAAAAATGTACAGGTTAGGTGAATTGGCCATACTAAATTCTCCGTAGTGTTAGGTGAAGGGGTAAATGGGTCTGGGTGGGTTGCTCTTCGAAGGGTCGGTGTGGACTTGTTGGGCCGAAGGGCCTGTTTCCACACTGTAAGTAATCTAATCTAACTGCCTAAAGTAACAAACAGGGTATTAAATAAAAGTAAAATATTGCAGATGTTGGGAACCTGAAATAAAAACAGGAAGAAACTCAGTAGTTCTGGCAACATTTATGTAGATAGAAACAGAATCAGAATCACAATTTTGAGATGAGCACAAATTCTTCTGAACTGAAAGGAGCTGTCGACTCCTTTTCATAGCCAACGTTTACACCTATTTCACATACCTTTCTTTTACCACCTTCACTGCCTTCATCTTTTCATCTAAGCAGTCTCACATGCTCCTCCTAAATGTCTACTTCCTCAAAATATTCAAATTACATTAGTAAGACCATGACCTTCCCTGAACAAAATTATGCTAACTATCCCTGTTTAATCCAGAACGCTCCAAGTAAGAGTTGATCTTATCTCTCAATATTGATTCCGGTAATTTTCTTTACTGACCACTACACCACCTGTTTTGGTGTCATCTGCAAACTTTTTAACCATACCGCCTATGTTCACATCCAAATTATTTATAAAAATGACGAAGAGCAGTGGACCCAGCACCAACTCTTGTGGCACACCGTTAGTCTCAGGCCTCTAGTCCGAAAAACAACCCTCCACCACCACCCTCTAACCTTCAAGCCAAATTTGCATCAAATTGGTTAGCTCCCACTGGATCCCATGTGATCTAACTTTAAAAATCAGTCTACCACACAGAACCTTGTTAAATGCTTTGCTGAAGTCCATTAGACCACATCTACCGCTCTGCCTTCATCAACTTTCTTTGTCACCTCTTCAAAAAGCTCAATCAAGTTAGTGAGACACACTTTCCCACACACAAAGCCATGTTGACTATCCCTAATTAGCCCTTGCCTTTCCGAATGCATGTAAATAGAATCTAAGATGTACAGCACGGAAACAGATCCTTCAATCCAACTCATCCATGCCGAAGAGATATCCCAACCTAATCTAGTTCCATTTGCCAGCACTTGACCCATATCCCTCTAAACCCTTCCTATTCACATACCAATCTAGATGCCTTGTAAATGTTGTAAATGTACCAGCTTCCACCACTTCCTCTGGCAGCTCATTCCATTCACACACCACCTTCTGTGTGAAAATGTTGCCCTTTTGGTCCCTTTTATACCTTCCCCTCTCACCCTAAACCTATGCCCTCTAGTTCTGGACTTCCCCACATCAAAGAAAAGACCTTACCTATTTACCCTATCCATACCTCTCATGATTTTATAAACCTCTGTAAGGTCACCACTCAGCCTCCGGCGCTCCAGGCAAAACAGCTCCAGCCTATTCAGCCTCTCCCCATAGCTCAAATCCTGCAACCCACACGAACATCCTTGTAAATTTTGTCTGAACCCTTTCAAGTTTCACAACATCCTTCCAATGGAGGAAGATCAGAACTGCACGCAATATTCCAAAAGTGGCCTAACCAATATCCTGTACAAACGCAACATGATGTCCCAACTGCTATACTCAATGCTCTGACCAGTAAAGGAAAGCATACCAATAAAGGAAAGATTTGGGTGTCATAGTGGCTCAGTGGTTAGCACTGCTGCCTCACAGTGCCAGGGACCCAGGTTCGATTTCAACCTCGGGTGATTGATTGCGTGGAGTTTACACATTCTCCCCGTGTCTGTTTGGGTTTCCTCCGGGTGCTCTGGTTTTCTCTCATAATCCAAAGATGTGCAGATTATGTGAATTGGTCATGCTAAACTGCCCATAGTCAGGGGCGAATATGGGGAATTGGTCTGGGTGGTTTACTCTTCAGAGGGTCGGTATGGACTTGTTGGGCCAAAGGGCCTGTTTCCATACGGTAGGGAATCTAATCTAAAAATGCCTTCTTCACTATCCTATCTACCTGTGACTCCACTAAATCCCCTCCAACAATTTAGCCACTACCAATGTCAGACTCACCAGTCTATAGTTCCTTGACTTTTCCTTACAGCCTTTCTGAAATAATGGTACCACATTAGCCAATCTCCAGTCTCCGGCACGTCATCCATGATACAAGTGTCTCTGCAAAGGGCCTAGCAGTCTCTTTCCTTGCTTCCCACAAAGGTCTGGGAAACACCTGATCAGGTCCAGATATTTATCTGCCTTTATATGTTTAAGACCTCCAGCACCTCCTCTTCTGTAATAAGACGACTTTTCAAGACATCACTATTTATTTCCCCAGGGACCCTAGCTTCCATGTCCTTCTCCACTGTAAATACTGATGCAAAATGTTTGTTTAGTATCTCACTGATCTCCTGTAGTTCCACATATAGAAGGCCACGATGATCTTCAAGGGGCTCTATTCTCTCCCTAGTTACTCCTTTGCCCTCAATGTACTTCCAGAATCTCTTTGCATTCTCAACCCTATTTGCCAATGTTCTCATTCATGTCCCCGCCTACCCTCCTGATCCCTCCATTGTGCCCCTACTGCCCTTATACTCCTCTAGAGACTCACTTGATCGCAGTTGTTTATACAAGACACATGTCTCCTTTTTCTTGATTAGAGCCTCAGTTTCTCAGTCATTCAGCATTCTCTACACCTACCAGACTTGCCTTCACACTAACAGGAACATACTGTCTCTCAACTCACATTTTCTTAGCCCTCCCACTTCCCAACCTGTGAGTAGCTTCCTCCAAATCAAATTTTGAAAGTTCTTGCCTAATATTGTCAAAATTGGCCTTACTTCAAATTAGGATGTTAACTTTTAGATCAGATCTATCCTTTTCCATAACCATTTTAAAACTAATAGAATTATAATCATTGATCTCATCCTTATAATCTGCCGGCTGCAGATGCATCTGTTCACGACAGAATCAGTAAGAGTGACCATCACACAGACTTTGTGGAGATTAAGTCTCACATTCACATTGAAAACACACTCCATTATATGTGGCACTATCACCATGCTCAGTGGGAAAGACCAAACAGATCTAGCAACTCAAGACTAGCCATACTTGAGGCGCTGTGGCCTAACAGCAGCAGCAGAATTGCATTCCGGCACAATCTGCAACCTCATGGTCCTGCATATTCCCACTTAACCATTACCATGAAGACCATAAGAAAAAGGAGTGGAAGTAAGGCCATTCGGCCCATCGAGTCCATTCCACCACTTAATCATGGCTGATGGGCATTTCAACTCCACTTACCCGCACTCTCCCCGTAGCCCTGAATTCCTTGTGAGATCAAGAATTTATCAATCTCTGCCTTGAAGACATTTAATGTCCCAGCCTCCACTGTGCTCCGTGGCAATGAATTCCACAGACCCATCACTCTCTGGCTGAAGAAATGTCTCCTAATTTCCGTTCTAAATTGAACCCCTTTAATTCTAAGGCTGTGCCCATGGCTCCTAGACTCCCCACCTAATGGAAACAACTTCCCACCGTCCACCCTTTCTAAGCCATGCATTACCTTGTAAGTTTCTACTGATCTTCCTTCAACCTTCTAAACTCAAATGAGTTTACAATCCCAGGATCCTCAGCCATTCATCGTATGTTAGGCCTATCATTCCAGGGACCATCAGTGTGAATCTCCACTGGACACACTCCAGTGCCAGTATGTCCTTCCTGAGGTGTGGGGTCCAAAATTGGACACAGTATTCTAAATGGGGCCTAACTAGTGCTTCCATCTTCCGCAGCTACAATGGCACCACCCCCACCTTTTCCTCCGCTACATCGATGACTGTATCGCGCTGCCTCGTGCTCCCACAAGGAGGTTGAACAGTTCATCCACTTTACCAACACCTTCCACCCCGACTTCAAATTCACCTGGACCGTCTCAGACTCCTCCCTCCCCTTCCTAGACCTTACCATTTCTATCTCGGGTGACCGAATCAACACGGACATTTACTATAAACCGACCGACTCCCACATCTACCTAGACTACACCTCCTCCCACCCTGCCCCCTGTAAAAACGCCATTCTATATTCCCAATTCCTTTGTCTCCGCCACATCTGCTCTCAGGAGGACCAATTCCAATACCGTACAACCCAGATGGCCTCCT
>NC_057725.1:37904265-38025421 GCF_004010195.1 Chiloscyllium plagiosum
GCCCCTCCCCCAAGTCCCTCCTCCCTACCTTTTATCTTAGCCTGCTTGGCACACTCTCCTCATTCCTGAAGAAGGGCTCATGCCCGAAACGTCGATTCTCCTGCTCCTTGGATGCTGCCTGACCTGCTGCGCTTTTCCAGCAATACATTTTCAGCTCTGATCTCCAGCATCTGCAGTCCTCACTTTCTCCTCCTAATGCTTTATAAAGTCTCAGAAGCACATCGCTGCTTTTAGATTCCAACCCACTTGGGATAAATGACAGCAACACATTCACTTTCTTAATCATGGACTCAACCTGCAAGTTAACCTTCATAGAATCCTGGACGAGCACTCTCAGATCCCTTTGTACTTATGCTTTATGAATTTTCTCACTGTTTAGAAAATAGCCCTTGCCTGTATTTTTTTTCCCCAAAGTGCAGGACCTCACATTTGCTCACATTTCATCAGCCATTTCTTGGAGTACTCTCCTAAACTGTCAAAATCTTTCTGCAGCCTCCCCACCTCCTCAGTATCACCTGCCTGTCCACCTAACTTTGTACCATCAGCAAACTTTGCCAGAATGCCCCCAGATCATTAATATATAAAGTGAACAACTGCAGCCCCAACACCGAACCCTGCGGGACATCAATTGTCACAGGCTGCCATTCCAAAAAAGAGCCTTTTATCCCAACTTTCTGCCTTCTGTCAGTCAGCCAATCCTCAATCCATGCCAGTAGCTCACCTCGAACACCATGGAACCTCACCTTACTTAGCAGCCTCCTATGAGGCACCTTATCAAAGGCCTTTTGGAAGTCTACATAGATAACATCCACTGTTTCCTTGGAACCTACTTGTTACCTCTTCAAAGAATTCTAACAGGTTTGTCAGGCACAACCTCCCCTTACTAAATCCATGCTGATTTGTTCTAATCTGACCCTGCACCTCCAAGAATTTAGAAATCTCATCCTTAACAACTGATTCTAGAATTTAACCAACAACCGAGGTTAGGTTAATCAGCCTATAATTTTCCATCCTTTATCTTGATCCTTTCTTGAACAAAGAGGTTACAACAGTGATTTTCCAATCATCTGGGACTTTTCCTGACTCCAGAAGATCGCAACCAATGCCTCCGCTGTTTCCTCAGCCATCTCCCTCAGAACTCTAGGATGTAGCCCATCGGGGCCAGGAGATTTAAAATTCTTTAGACCTTTTAGCTTTTCTAGCACTTTCTCTTTGTAACAGCTACCAGACTCAACTCTACCCCCGACTCTCCTTAATTGTTGGGATATTACTCATGTCTTCCACTGTGAAGACTGACGCAAAGTACTTATTAAGTTCTTCAGCTCTTTCCTGATCTCCCATCACTCGCCTTCCAGCATCAATTCGGAGTGGCTCAATGTCTACTTTTGCCTCTCATTTGTTTCTTATGTATTGAAATAAACTTTTGCTATCATTTCTAATATTAGCGGCTAGCCTACCTTCATAATTGATCCTCTCCTTCCTTATTTCTCTCTTTGTCATCCTCTGTTTGTTCTTGTAGCCTTTCCAATCTTCTGGTTTCCCAGTGCTCTTGGCCACTTTATAGGCTGTCTCTTTTTCTTTGATACATTTCCTGACTTCCTTTGTCAGTCATGGCTGTCCAGTACCCCCGGCCCCCCAACCTCCACTAATCCCCATCTCCACCGGATAATCTTTTCTTTGGGATGAACCTCTGTACTGTGTCCTCAATTACACCCAGAAATTCCTGCCATTGTTGCTCTACTGCCTTTCCCGCAAGAGAAGCCAGGGGATCAACCATGTTTCAATGAAGAGTGCAAGAAAGCATGGCAAGAGCAGCACCAATCATACCTAAAATTGGTCCTCACCCTTAACAATTCCTCCATTGAATCCTCACACTTCTTCCAAACCAAAGGGGTAGCCATGGGCACCCGCATGGGGCCCAGCTAGGCCTGTCTCTTTGTCAGCTACGTACAACAGTCCATCTTCTGTAGTTACACCGGCACCACTCCCCACCTCTTCCTCCGCTACACTGATGACTGCATCGGCGCCACCTTGTGCTCCCGCAAGGAGGTTGAGCAGTTCATCAACTTCACCAACACATTCCACTCTGACACCTCCCTCCCCTTATTGGACCTTGCCATCTCCATCACTGATAACTGACTTAACACCAACAATTTTTACAAACTCACCGACTCCCACAGCTACCTGGATTACACCTCTTCCCACCCTACCTCCTGCAAAAATGCTATCCCGTATTCCCAATTCCTCCGCCTCCGCCGTATATGTTACCAGGAGGACCAGTTCCACCACAGAACACACCAGATGGCCTCCTTCTTTAAAGACCGTAATTTCCCTTCCCATGTGGTTGAAGATCCCCTCCAACGCATCTCATCCACATCCCACACCTCCGCCCTGAAACTCCACCTCTCCAACTGCAACAAGGACAGAACCCCCCCCCCCCTCGCCGTCCTCACCTTCCACCCTACCAACCTCCACGTGAACTGCATTGTCCGCCACCTACAAACGGACCCCACCAGGAAGGATATATTCCCCTCCCCATCCCTATCCGCTTTCCGCAAAGACCGTTTCCTCCATGACTACCTGGTCAGGTCCATGTTCCCCCAACAACCCACCTCCCCCTCCTGGCACCTTCCCCTGCCACCGCAGGAATTGCAAAACATGCACCCACACCTCCCCCCTCACCTCCATCCAAGGCCCCGAAGGAGCCTTCCACATACATCAAAGTTTCACCTGCACATCCACCAATGTATTTTATTGTATCCGTTGCTCCCGATGTGGTCTCCTTTACATTGGGGAGACTGGACGCCTTCTCGCAGAGCACTTTAGGGAACATTTCCGGGACACACGAACCAATAAACCCCACCGCCCCTTGGCCGAACATTTCAACTCTCACTCCCACTCTGCCAAGGACATGCAGGTCCTGGGCCTCCTCCACCGCCACTCCCTCACCACCCGACGCCTGGAGGAAGAACGCCTCATCTCCCACCTCAGAACACTTCACCAGTTTTCTCATTTCCCCTTCCCCTACCTTACCCCAGTTCCAACCGGCCAGCTCAGCACCATTCTCATGACCTATCCTACCCGCCAATCTTCCTTTCCACCTATCTGTTCCACCCTCCTCTCTAACCTATCACCTTCATTCCCACCTCCATCCACCTATTGTACTCTTAGCTAACTTCTCCCCAATCCCACCCCCTCCCATTTATCTCTCCACCCCGGAGGCTCCCTGCCTTATTCCTGATGAAGGGCATTTGCCCGAAACGTCAATTTTCCTGTTCCTCAGATGCTGCCTGACTTACTGTGCTTTTCCAGCACAACTCTAATCTTGACCCTAAAAATGAGGGGTCAACCTGTGAAGCTACCAAACAGAACTATCTGCATGCCAAACAGCATAAACAGCAAGTGATAGACAGAGCTCAGTGAACCTAAACTAGTGGACCAGATCTAAGATCTGCAGTCCTGCCATATAAAGTCATGAATGGTGATGGACAATTAAACAACTCATTGGAGTAAGGGGCTCCACAAATATCCCCATCCTCAATGATCAGTGCAAACATAAGGCTGAAGTATTCACCAGCATTACAGACACCAGTCTTCAGCCCATTTGATTCACTCCATGTGATATCAAGAAACAGTTGGAGGCAACAGTACTGAAGACTTGTGCTTCAGAACTAGCTGCTCCCCTAGCCAAGCTCCTCCAGTGTAGTTACAACACTGGCATCTACCCAACAATGTGGAAAATTGTCCAGCTATTTCCTGTACACAAAAACGACAAATCCAACCCAGTCAATTACCACACAGTTTACTCTCAATCATCAGCAAAGTGATGAAAGGTGTCATCAGCACTTGCTCAGCGATGCCCAGTTTCAGTTTCACCAGGGCCACTCAACTCCTGACTTCATTATAGCCTGGATTCAAATATTGACTCCCCAAAGCCAGTCCATCATCCAGGAAGCACAAGTAAGGAGTGTGCTGCAATGCTCCCCAGTTGCCTTGATAGGAGCAGCACCAGTATCACTCAAGAAGATTGACACCATCCAGGACAAGGTAGCCCACTAAATTGCCACAACATCCATTCC
Organism: Chiloscyllium plagiosum; assembly: GCF_004010195.1. Lineage (NCBI taxonomy): Eukaryota > Metazoa > Chordata > Chondrichthyes > Orectolobiformes > Hemiscylliidae > Chiloscyllium > Chiloscyllium plagiosum. The sequence goes on from NC_057725.1 coordinate 37,908,345, forward strand.
CTCTAACACCGACTGAATAGCAAGATGCATTGCAGAAGCTCACCAAAACTCCTTAGACAATACCTTACAAACTCATAATCACTTTCAGCTATAAAAAGGTTAAGAGAGCAGATGAATAGGAAAACCACTCCAAGTTCCCTCCAAGCCACTCATCATCCGGACTTGGAAATACATCACTGTTCCTTCATGGTCGGTGGAACACCTTCCCTTATGCCATTGTGGGCCTACCTATAACGCACGGACTGCAGTGGTTTAAGCAGGCAGCTCACTACCACCTTACCAACAGCAACTAGGGACAGGTAATATTATATGATATAAAAGGTACCTCAAGTACATATTGCCTCCATCAGAGAAGGTTGTCCTATTAGGAGAGATTGAGTAGACTGGGACTGAACTCACTGGAATTAAGAATGGCAGGATCGGGGGGGGGGGGGGGGGTCTTATAGAAATGCATAAAATGATATGGGGAATAGATAGTATAGGAGCTGGGAGGTCATTTCCACTGGCGGATGAATCTAGAACTGGGGGTATAGCCTCAAAATAAGAAGAACCAGATTTACGACTAAGTTGAGGAGGAACTTCTTCACCTAAAGGGTTGTGAATCTGTGGAATTCTCTGCCCAGTTGAGGCTACCTCGTTAAATGTTTTTAAGGCAACGATAGACAGATTTGTGAACAGTAAAGGAATTAAGACTTACGGTAAGTGGAACTGAGTCCATGAAAAGATCAGCAATGATCTTATTGAATGGTGGAGCAGGCTCAATGGGCCAGATGGCTATTCCTGCTCCTATTTCTTATGTTCAAATGAGGATTAAGTGCAGTTTGAAATTCTGACTAAATACATGTAAAGAAGGGAGAATATGATTCGAAAATAACTTTTGTATCTTTTTAAAATCATTGAAAATGTAATTATAATCAAAGTATTTGTATTGGCAAGCTAATGAAGAACAGTTTATTTAACATCTTAAAACTATACAAATGCTTAAATGGTTAATCTCCCATTCCTCACTTCTGCTACAGTTAAAACTATTACTAAAAATGAACAGAAATCATAGATGGTAAGGACAGTTACTAGCGACTAGTTCAGTGAGAAACCTTGATTCCATTGTCTCATCTGCAATGCTTATGCATTTTCCCTTAATCATACAGCAAACTAAGAACTCTATTGTTAATGCAATGCGAATTAAACTTATCTGAAGTGAAGTCCTGCTATGCATTAATGTATGAGCAATCAACATATTTGAAAGAAGCTTTTGCATGTTTGTTTGATATGAATGCTAAACTGCTTAAAGAATCCATGTTAACCACACAGTCGAGTTGTATCCAAATGTTACTGACTACACATGAAGCAAACATTGTTCAAGTTGCAAAATCTGGTATTACAGGTAACCGAGAAACAGATACATCTCTAAAATCGAATTACTGATTTACGTAGAGTACTAGTTCTTTTATTGTTGTGCACCAGAAAATTGATGAATAGAACTAACTGCAAACCAGTATGAAAGCATTGTTATTTTCAAAACATACTTTTTCTCTTATAGTGCAAGTCAGTAGCCAATGCTTAATGAATAGCAGTAATAATAGCACCATCTGGTGTTCTTCTAGGATCAAGAACCAAAATGAGAAGGACATGAAAAATGTCTTCAAAGAAGAACAGGTAAGCAACTTAAACTGACCCACAAAACCTGTTTGCCTGCTGGATTTGGATTTATTTCAGTGTACACCATTGCTGACCACTGGTTGGCATTGTTACTGTTATACTGTTATGCACATAGCCGATTGCTGTCAGCAACATAAATCATTCCCTGCAAAATACAAATCTTCACTTTATTAAAGTCTCAAGCATGGAAAAAAAATCTAGTCTTATTCTTTACTCGCTAAAATATTATAGGATGTACAATAGTCATAGAGTCAGATAGACTCCAGAGCCATTTAAAGATGACAGGTAGGGTCAAACACTGGGATTCTCAGATCATTCCCAGCACTCTGAACTATTAAAGGCATGAAATAAAAGCTGAAGGTAACAAATCACACACTGCACCCCATTGCAGGGGAGGTATTCGTTTTTTCGTGCAGACGAGCCAGTTTCTGCATGACTCGTGATCCACAGTCTAGATTCAGGAATCTCTTGAAAGTCAAATTCAAAACGCTTCACACAGGTGTGTACCTCTTCCTACTGCATGTTGTGCCCCACACCCCCACCTCCCCCTCCCCAGAATGTCAACTAATGGGCCTTCCTCGTCATGCACCCAGCAATCTATATAATTATATATTATACATGCTAAGAAGTCAAATTTATAAAAGGATTATGTAACAGGGAGGCATGAGCGCTTCTTCAGGAATGAGGAAAGTGTGCCAAGCAGGCTAAGATAAAAGGTAGGGAGGAGGGACTTGGGGAGGGGCATTGGAAATGCGATAGGTGGAAGGAGGTTAAGGTGAGGGTGATAAGGTGAGGGTGACAGGGTGGAGTGGGGGGGGGGGCAGAGAGGTCAGGAAGAAGATTGGCCTCATCTTCCGCCTAGAAACCCTCCAACCACAAGGGATGAACTCAGATTTCTCCAGTTTCCTCATTTCCCCTCTCCCCACCTTGTCTCAGTCTCAACCCTCGAACTCAGCAACACCTTCCTAACCTGCAATCTTCTTCCTGACCTCTCCGGCCTATCACCCTCACCTTAACCTCCTTCCACCTATCGCATTTCCAACGCCCCTCCCCCAAGTCCCTTCTCCCTACCTTGGCACACTTTCCTCATTCCTGAAGTGCTCATGCCCGAAATGTCGATTCTCCTGCTCCTTGGATGCTGCCTGACCTGCTGCGCTTTTCCAGCAACACATTTTCAGCTCTGTCCTCTTCCAGGCCAATATCCTCAGTATTGAGGCACTGGAGCACAAACTGGAGTGGACATATCCCCTAAGGCAACAACCACTTTGAGCATCACCGAATGGAGCACGTGGAGGCCAAACACTAGTAGCAGAAACAGTGTGCAGAATCCAGAGCATCCCACCCACTCACCTTTTCAAACACCAGCTGCCCTAATGGCAGAGCCTCCAGTTCCAGAACTGGACTGTTCAATCACTGCAGAACCCACAACCCAGGTGGAAGCAAATCATCTTCAACCCTGAGGGTCTGCCAAGGAGGGAGGATTTAGAAATAGGCTAATGCCACAAGACATTATGTTAGTGAATATGTTTAAAAGGCAACATGTACGTATCCTTCATTATGTAGAATATATAATAGAAAATGTGATTGAAAGTGTATTATTTCTCACTAATGTATTGCAAAAGTAAACTCTCAATCTACCACTGACAATACCCTTTAGTTTGGTGATATCAGAAAGGTTTATTTTTTAAACAGCATTAGATTAAAAATAAACAACTGGAGATGTGAGAACAATTATGTAACAAAACACTTTTGGGGTCTGAAATCAAAAATAACATTTTTGTGATTGCGATATCACAAACATCTGAATGAAATTTTCTAACCATTGAACAAAACATGTTGACAGTACAGAAGGGGCCAATGTGCACAACATAAATGCTCCTGCTTTTGCTAGCGCAAGACTAACCTTGTCCTGATCTGTCCTCATTTTTCTCCAGTATAAATATTTATCCAATTTCCTCCTACATACTGAATGGTCTCTATTCCTTATGATAAAGCATGCTATCATTCAGCATAACATTTTGCAAAATTTTGGTCTATTGTGTTCTAACAAGCTTTCTATGGAAAAATTCAACTATTAATGATTGAAGCATAAAATTTTATTGTTTGAGGCCATTAAAAGCCTTGTTGTGCAAAAGGAATCTCTCCAACAAGGTATGATGCCACACAGAATTATGATGGAAAGTGCATGTTCGTGTTAATATTTATTTATTTCTGTCTCAGTTACTTCAGTCTGGGAAATAATAGTGATAAATATAACACATTATGGAATATATTTGCCAAAAGTGACATTTTACGACAACTATAGCTTTCAATTGTTTTTTGTATTTTATTTTCTATTCATACAAAATAGTACAACGTAGTAAATGCACTGGTTATAAATGAAATATTAATTGGAAACTTCTGCTGAGAAACACACGCAAACATCAACTCATTGCTTACCCATATACAAAGGAGTTCCACAGGTTGCCTGTAACATTTTGTCACTACCAACACCCCCTTTCTGTACAGAAAGTCCAAAATCAGTTACCTGGGTAAAGAAAACATTTTAGAACGGATTGCAGAACATAGCATGGAATACACTGCAATGCATTTCTCTGAGTATCAACTTTCTACAGTTCTCCCATTAAGTGAATTCTTCAGCAAGGTGTTTCACTGACAAATCTTTGTAGAGTTTCCATTATGGATGATAACAAGCTTAATCTTTACAAAGTATTTTTACCTGTCAAAGACTGCTCCTCTGATGATGGAAACTGTTTAAAGTACAAACACAAAATCTTTGTCTTGAGACCCAGGGGTTTTTAAATGATTTGTCAATGAAGCAGAACTCATTTCTTCATTACTGTATGATCATGCTTAAAACTGACTAGTCAGAGAAATTTTAATTTATTTAAATTTGTATAAATTTGTAATTGAAATCTAGATAGAACACATAACACTCCATCTACATTACTGGTTCTGACAAGAAGAGGAGCTTAATTTGTGAATTTAAAACCATTGCAAATGAATAACTACAGATTTAACAGATTTTCCCTCAGGTCTCATACCAATGGATACTGAACAATCTCAAAATGGCAAACTGCATGGGTCAGAATACACATCTATTCAGAAATATGTCTCATTTACTTTCATAATTTTAGATGGAGAAAAATGAGACAATATATTTGTGAATATGCATAATGACATGGTCAATTTTCTGTGATTTGCTGCACCCAATTATTCTGGGCATCTGATCACAAACCCAGGAAAACCTTTCCTAAAATGCTTACTCAATCAGGAATATTAATGAAAAGAATTGATGTGCATAACACAACAGGTATATAAACTAAATTTAGATGTAAGTCATTCAAAACAAGAAAATATTAGCCTGCACTTATTTTTGGTACAGAAAAACTGTCTTGACAAAAGGCACTTTTGTCAAAAGGAGCAATCAGACAAAGAATTGAGTGAAGCAAAGGAGATTTTAAAGAGAAACACTAAAGGTTTAGGCAGAGATAAGTATTTAAAATAGTTTTAAAGAAAGCAAGGACTTTTGTCACAGTAAGCAAAAAAGAAGGAATATTGTGTTGAACATTTACAAGGCTCCCATTAGGTCAAAATAGACAACTACAACCAGTTTTGGTCACCCCACACTTTAGAAAGCATGTGTGTCCTTGAAAAGGTATACAGATAAATTGATGGAATAGTTCCAGAGATAAAGAATTTTAGCTATAAGATTACGTTGGAAAATCTAATATTGTTTTCCTTAGAACAAGGGATGTTTAATGGAGGTATGCAAAATTATTATGGATTTAAATGACATAGACATAAAAAAAACTTCCCATTAGCTGATGCTTTAAAAGACAAAGGGACATAGTTTTAAGATTTTGCAGCAATGAGGAGGAGACTTTTATATACACTGAGTGGTAATGACTTGGAATTAGCTGCATATGAGGCAGAGATGATAACATAATTGAGGAGGCAATGATAAATGATTTTGAAAGGAAACTTGAGGTAAATAAATTTGCAAGACTAGAGGGTGAAGTGGGAGATTGGATTGACGGAATTGCTCTATAAAGAGCCAGCCATGGAGACAATGAACTAATTTCCCTCATTCTGTGCCATATTGGCTCGAGAAAATTCTACAAAAGCAAGCAAGTTCATGCAAGCAGATATAACCATAGAATTACAGAATCATATACTCCCTAATTGCAGAAAGAAACCATTCGACCCATTGAGTCTGCACCAACCCTCCAAACAGTATCCCACTGGAATTCAGCCCCCATAATCCCGCATTTGCCATGGCCAACCAACCTAACTTGCATATCTCTAGACATTACGGGACAATTTAACATGGCCAGTCCACCTAACCCGTACATCTTTGGACTGTGGGAAGAAACTGGAGCACTCGGCTGAAACCATGCCAACATGAGGAGAATATGCAAACTCCATTCAGACAGTCACTCAAGGCTGAAATTGAATCCAGGTCTCTGGTTCTGAGAGGCAACAGTGCGAATCACTGAGCCACCATGCTGCCCTAAAGGTGATCAATAAGGTGAGATCATTCCATCCCTCACAACTATTGTGCCATTCTACTAGAGAATAAGGTGATCTGTACCTCTTCCATTTATCCCTCTTTGCTCAGTAGTCCTTGTTACTCATACCCAACAAACATCCAACTGTTCTGAAGGAGACTCATCTATACTAGACTCAAGACATTACCTGTTTCCTTCTCCATAGATACTGTCTGACTTGCTGAGTTTCTCCAGCTTTGTTTATTTTTATTTCAGATTTACAGCATCCACAGTATTTTGCTTTTATTTGAAACATTTATTAAGTTTAGTCACAAAATGTCAACTGAATCAACATCCAATCTTTTGAGATAAAGCATTCCAGGTTTCCAGTACTGCATATGTAAAATAAAAACTTCTTGATTTCACTTCTGACTTCCGTAGATCTCATTTGAAGAATTATGCCCCCCATGTTCTGGTTTCCTCTAGTAAAGGACACAGTTTCTCTGTATCTATTCTAGAAAACCCTATTGTTATTTTAAAGGCCTCAATGAGTTCATCCACCCAGCCTTCTAAACTCAAAGATCTACAAAGTATATCAGACTTCTCCTTATAAATCCATTCCTTTAGCCCCATTAGCATTCAAATCCATCAGTGCTACACCCCTTTTCATGGCCAATTTAATTTTGCTCAGGTGCAGTTCCCAAAACTATACACAAATGGTATCTGAGAAAGACTCTTGAATTGCTCCCTCACTTCTGAATTACAATCTCCTTCAGATGATAGGCAACATTTTAATAACTTTTTTGATTTCTTATTCACCTGTGCACTATCTTGTATTGATTTGTATATGAATGCACTTCAATTGTTTTGCACCTGCGCAGATCTAGTCTTAAGAAAATATTCCGGACTTGTCTTGAGCTAACCTAAACTTAATATTTCCCAATGTTGAATTCAATTTGCCATAGATATTCTCACATCTGCTCCCATTTCCACAAACTGTGCCTCCTAATTTATTTGGATATGCAACTCTCTATTCCTTCATGCAAATCAGCAAGCATGAAATGTTTAGGTAGGGAAAAAGTTGCAGAGAATGACAGTTTAAAGGCCAAAAGCAGTTCTCTACATTGGAGTGATTTTAAAGGGCAATGCACAAAAGGCCAGAGTTGAGGAGTAGAGGAAGGACTTTGAAGAGCAGGAAGAAGTTACACGCAGCAAAATATTGAAGGTGTTTTAAATATGTTGGATTGAATTTTGAATTGAAGTGGACTTAACTTTGAATTGAAGATGAATAGAAACCAGGACTCTATGTGGCACAGCTGCTGTGGTATTAGAAGCTCATAGGAGAAAGTGAGGACTGCAGATGCTGGAGATCAGAGCTAAAAATGTGTTGCTGCGCTTTTCCAGCAACACATTTTCAGTCTTAGAAGCTCATCCTGAGATTAAGTAAAAATCCGCAGCTATAAACAGTCTGGCTCAGACTGAAGAAGTGGCTGAAAAGGAATACGCGGTCATTGGAAAAGATAGAGAGCTTGTGGTCTTAGACAAAGACAATAAGTTCAATCTTCTCAATGTTCAGTTTCTGAGGATTGTTAACAAACTGCCTGACAGCACAGAAACACAAGTTGAGAGATGACAGAGTTAGTGTCACAGCGTGGAAACTGCTGGTACTTTAGCTAATGTTAAAAAATTGGTTACTCGATCCATGCTCTGAAATGGTTGAAATCAAACTGGATGATTTTTATCAGGTTTCTCAACTTCTGCTAAAATCATGAGGCAGTTGAAAGTTTATTACTTGCATGTGCAGACTCTAAGCCCTATCTCATTCCAGAAAAGTTCTTCTCATGCTGCCAGAAAGAAACGAACCAATGATCTCAGAAACTGAAACAAAAATAGAAGTTGCTGGAAAAGCCCTGAACTCTGGGTCACCAGACCAAAAATGTTAACTGATTTCTCAGCACAAATACTGCCAGACCTGCTGAGGTTTTCCAGCAACTTCTGTTTTTGTTTCTGATTTACAGCATCCAAGTTCTATTGGTTTTTATTTACCTCAGAAACAGACCTTTAACAACTATTTAATTCCACAATTGATGCCATTTACCTTGATGTTCAGTTTCATGTCAATTTCACTGTCGCTTTCATTGTTTTTAACCAAGATGTTTTCCAGTTTTAAATCCCGATGGACAATATCTGTAGAAAGACCACATAATATTCAAAATGTACATATGCAATGCAAGTAATCTGCTGAATTTAACATATTTAAGCACATAGATAATTCCTCTCAGACACTGCCTCTTAATAAGTACTTTAAATTGGACTCAAAGTAAGAAAAAACTAATTTAACTTATTCCACCTAGAAGACATCCCAATGCACTTTCCAAGAAATGTGTTAACCATCAAATAGAGAAAGTGTCACTATGTAAACAAACACAGCAAGATCTCACAAACAGCCACTGGATGAAAAAAAAGTTAATCTATTTTTGTGATACTGGGTGAGGGATCAATATTGAATAGGATACGGTGTAACTCTTTGCTCTTAGAATATTCTATGGTATCTTTGTCATTAGCCTTAACCACAGGGTTTACTGTTTCACCAAAACAATAGCACAACATCCAATGCGACACCTACTTAATAACATAGTGGACTGAAGATTCCAGATTACCTACCCAAATTCTAGAATAGATCTGAATCTTTAACTCAAACAGGAGGTAGAGTTACACTACAATAAAAGACCAGCTTATCAATGCTAAAGTCCACAGGTACAGATTTGAGCCCATCGGAGATATGGGGAAAGATGTACTTAGCCTAAGACCTTGCAGTTCAAAACACATCCTTATTCTATGATACTAGTTGCCAAATTTCAGGCATTAAAAGTATCAACTCACTTTGATGGTGACAGAATGTGGCAGGGGTGGAGGGTTCCAAGTGGGTGAGCGAAGTAGAGTGATATATAAATGAATATTCTTAGGGTAGGTCAGGTGCTGGTTTGGGCTGGAGAGAGTACAGGAACTAGAAGGCAGGACCAAGGGCTGTTGCGAGCTGCAAGGTAGAGGTGCAGGTGTTTTTGGCAGTGGGAGTGGGGGGGGGGGGGGCGGGCGGGGAGAATGTGGAATCAGTTCCAGCAATAATAGAGATTCAGTTTAACAGTTATCAAGGAGCTAAAGTAGCTTTTTAAATCTCCACTTTTTCTGAGTGACCATCAAGCTTAATTTTATTTCAACTCTTCAAATTATCCAACTTTAATAAATTATTTCAGAAGATTCCAGATGCAGAAGAATACACATTGGGAAAGAATTTCAATGGAATATGTTGTGTTGGGGATTCTGCAGGCATCACCACACAACTCCAGTCTACCAGCTCCAATGCTTCTATTGCAATTAGAATGTCTGGGTCAATGTATTTTGCAACTACTATTTTGAAATGGAATATTTCAAAAACACCTATGCTCACTGTACCCAAGATATTTCTAATTGGGCCTCTACTGCAAAAATTTTAAAACTTACAAGTTTCTCCAAACTTTTAAAATATTGAACACCATAACATCAAATCAAAGAATTATTATTTCCTAGGTATAGACCAGAGCTTTTAAAACTTGTTCCCTTTTTAGTTGCAAATGGCTGTTATATTTCTAATATTTCTCCTCCTGATTGTCGTTGACTTTTGTTGAAGAAGGGCATATATGTGACTATAGATTGAGATTAGATTACAGAATCTCAGAACTTTAATGGTATGCAAGGAGACTGTTCAGGCCAACATGTCTGTATTGGCTCTCTGAGCATTTATAATTAGTGCCAATGCCTTGCCTTTTCTCCGTAATCCAGCACATTGGAAGATTACCTAAATAGAAACAACGCCTCCTGAATGCCTCATTTGAACCTGCCTTTAATGTTACACTTTGCTCAGATGGTCTCTACTATCAAGTAGCTTTCTGATTTCCACATTCAAGGCTCTCACATAAATAATGACACTTGGCTAGGTATTAGAAAATTAACGTTCTCTGAAAATTGTAAACCCAGCAAGAAATCTTTTTAAGATGACAAACCAGGTGTGTCATCTTTCCACTGTAATGTAGAGGTGTTTTCAATGATGTGGCATATTAGGTATATTTTGGTGCAATTCAAATTTGTAAAAATGGTAGTATCCAACCTTTTGGTTATTCAATCAAAATTGAAATCACATTGCAATTATGTTACAAAATATTCTGAAATTTCTAATACAATGCCCCATCTTCAGCAAACTAATCTTCACACAATGTTAATTTTGTACAACGCATTAGGGAAGACAAAGAGTAATCTGCAGTATAACAAAACAGGATTCACTTTGACAGATATCTGCCAATAAATAATAGAATGAGTGCAACAAACTTAGAACAATGAGGAAAACCAACAACGTGTTCCAGCAATATTTCTCAACAGATAAAATGACGGGATTTTTTTACATATTGTTTACTGTTTGTATTAATAGCAATAAATTGCTATTTGCATGGCTTGGGATTCTAACAGACGTACTCTTTACATTTGATACTAATTTTAAATTTGACCGTGAAACCACAGGACAAGTGAGACAGAAATATCACAGCAAAAAGAAATCTTTCAGAGAGTCAGTGAAAAAGCATGCTATCACCATTGATTCAACTACATACAAAACTCAAAAGTGCAAAAACAACCAAGACTTTGCAAGCCAAGTTATGATAGTCCGATATGTTATCTTTAGTAAAATTTCCCTGGTCACCAGTGACTTACTAAAAGACTCCTTATACTACCTTCATGACCTCTCAAAGCTTGAAAAATATTTTGAAAGTATAGTGAAATTTTAAAATTTAGGAAATGCAACAGCCAACAGACACAAGGAAAGATACCACAAACAGCAATGCAGTAATAGCTTGATATTCTATTTTTAGTCATATTACATGAGGCATAAATATAGCAAAATTTGAGACTGATAAACAAGTGAATAAAGTTTATTTCATTAATTCTGCATTTCTGATCCATTAACATTTTATTAGGTGAATAAAATTTTAAGATCTCTTTTAAAAAGGTGTGAAACTTTTAAATGTTGATGCTAAGAGATAGTGGAGACGTACAAGGAACAAAGTTAGAATCATAGAATCCCAACACATTGTAAGAAGAGGCCATTCAGCCATCAAGTCTACACTGACCATCTGTAAAGTATCTCACCCTATTGCCATAACTCCACATGGGGTTTTTAACCAAGGAAATAGCAAGAAATTCAATTACATAGTAGTCTCATTGCCAGGGAATGGAATAGAAGAACAGGAAGACTTACTACAATTGTAATTGTACAAGTGCATAGGGCTCTCGTGATTATTTGACCCATGTTATGTGTAGCTTGGAATGACGAAAGATAAGCTATATGAAACAAAAGAGATTTAGAAGAGATGTGTTTAGGTAGAAACAGAGTCAGAGTCAGAGGGGTCTAAATCTTTGGAAATATCAATGTCACTGTGTTGCTCCATTAGAATATGAAATATATTCAAGATTGAAATAGATAGATTTCTAATCTGTGAGGGAATCAAAAAATATGGACAACAGACAGAAAAATAGATTTGAGGCAGATCAGCCCCAGGAGCAAGGTGCAAGGGGTCACTGATCCATACTTGCTCCCATTTCCTAAGTAGTCATATTCAATAATTTTGTTATTGCAAATACTTTTTTTTAAAATTACTACCGGAACTATAAGCTTTCATTAAATGAATACGTATTATGTATTTTATAATTTAGAATTATAAAATTGCTATTTTACTTACCATAAGTACATGGTAATTTCTTAATTCCTGCAATGAATTCTTACCATTTTTATGTAGGTAAGCAATTGCACTTGCTAGGCTTCGAATCACATGTCTCGTCTCTTTCTCACTTAAGCGTTTTTTTCTATGAAGGACTGTACTTAGTTCTCCGCCTTCACAGACCTCTGTCACCAAGTATACCCGCTGAAAGAAGCCAATAATTATGTTATCGATTAGGGAGCTCTTACAGTCCTCATTATCAAAGTATTTGGTTTCTTTTTAAATGATGATATGTTTTGTTCAAGGTTATTGTACCCCCCACCCAGGCATCTCGTTAATAATAAATGCTGTTCTTAGAAAGTTTAAAATGCATGTAACCATATTAGTTGGAATGACTGAATTGCTCCAGTCTATCTCTGTCATAAATAAAGTATAAAATGTCACAATCTACAGTTGCTTAATTAAACAAGTAAGCAATTACTACATCAATTCCATCACTTTCACTGATAGTTCAAAAAATGTTGTTTCATTATAAAATAGGAAAGGCAAGAAAGTGACATATACAAAAATGTTTTTTTTTTCTGAAATTTATACCTAAAATGGCACACTATTGATCTCTATTTAACTAGCAATTTTCAGCAAGAACAGTTTCTTTGGTCATCTAATGAAACCCAGGGCAAAAAACTCAACCACGATCAAAAGCAAAGTAAATATCACAATCACTTCTCAAACAGATACATGCCAGTTTCACAATCGAAAGTAAGCCAAAATCACAGTTATGTCTAAGATGTGTTGACGAAACAAATTTCAAGAGAGCAAGATGATACAAAAGCTTCAAATATTACCTCATTTACCCAGCTCAGTTTCAATTTTGTTACAACCACTGTATTATCTAATAAGTCCTGGAACTCCCAGTCCTCGTGGCCATGTGGGTTCAACTTTTTTGCTCCAAGGAGACAGCTGAGTACCACCTTCTCAAGAGCAACTAGCGATGAGCAATAAATGCTGGCCCAGCCAATGATACCTATTCTCCATGAATGAATAAAAAAAAAAGTTTCAAAAGACAATCTACTTTAGTAAATTGACAAGATAGTGTTTGGACAGAAAAGTGGAAGAGTGGATTCCCAATTGTAGCAAAATCTCTGAAATCAAAATGAAAACCAAGTGGTTGGATCAGCAAAGTGAGAACAATACGCCAGGTTATCATTCAACACGTGAAGGTAAAAATTTACCCAAAGCATCTGATGGTGTAACTATATTATTTTAATCAGCAATTGGATGTGCCTTTATTAATTATTTCATTTAAATCCACTGGAGCAACGAGAAAAATGCATCATCAGATGAGTAACATATGAACTAACTTCTTTATTTCAATATAACTTAATTGGGTTGATTTGAAATTTTGAAAAATCTTTATACATAGCATTTCATAAAGATAAATTGAAAAGGGAGTTAATTGAGACAGAGAGAAAAGTAACCAGGAAGGAAGTAGAAAGAGGGAAAAAGGACAGCAATGAAGAACAAAATTCTTGGATGAGGGCACAGCAAAGAGGGAGTAAATAATGATGACAGATATGTAGCCTGATCAGGGAAAGCAAAAGGCTAGAAGATATGGGAGACAGCAAAGTAGATGCTGCAGAATAGAAGCCAGAGAAACAGAAAGACTCTGCAGCTGGGGATGCTTGGGGGAGACTTTGCAGTAGCTCAAGGGGGTGTAGTGTGACAGACTGGGAGCTTAAAAGAGATTCATAGCAGATTAATGCTTGTAAAACTGACCCCAAAGTACTTGTGACATTTACATGCTGGTCACAGTTATTTTGAGCTACATGAGCATTAAATGCACAACACCATATTTCTATTTATTTTCAAATTACCAAAAAAGCAACTTAAATATTGACATTTAATCCATTCTTATTCATAAATATTGCAAGGTCATTTTTATACAATTGATTAACAATAATGAAAGAATGAATGAAAAAAGTCAAACAGATCTAAGTGCTTATTACTTGCTCAAGCAAAGAGGAAGTCATGCAAATTATTACATATTTTGAAAGTTATATAATATAGCATTTGCAAAATAAAATGTCTCAAGAATGTTGAGCAAATCTAAATATATCTTACTTTGGGTGTTTCAAACACCTCTTCCAGATGAATGATATGTTCATGGTCCACTTGCTTTAAAATACTGACTTCGCGTTCCAGCAGCTTCACCCCTGAACTCCCAGCCTGTATAAAAAGAAGAACTAATTCAGTCAAAGTATATAAATATATAAAAAACATTCTAGATTAACAAATCAAACTATAAGATTTTAAAGCTTGAATTTGGTTTATAGAAACACACAGGTTTCATGCCAAAGTAACTTGGTCGAAGTTTGTGCGAAGATTTGTAGCTCGGGTGCTCGTTGTTGTGGTTCTGTTCGCCGAGCTGGAAGTTTTTGTTGCAAACGTTTCGTCCCCTGGCTAGGCGACATCATCAGCGCTTGGGAGCCTCCTGCGAAGCGCTTCTTTGATGTTTCCTCCAGTGTTTATAGTGGTCTGCGAGTTGGAAGTTTTTGTTGCAAACGTTTCGTCCCCTGGCTAGGCGGCATCATCAGTGCTTGGGAGCCTCCTGCGAAGCGCTTCTTTGATGTTTCCTCTGGTGTTTATAGTGGTCTGTCCCTGCCGCTTCTGGTTGTCAGTTTCAGCTGTCCGCTGTCGTGGTTGGTATATTGGGTACCCAGCACTGATGATGTCGCCTAGCCAGGGGACGAAACGTTTGCAACAAAAACTTCCAGCTCGGCGAACAGAACCACAATAACTTGGTCGAATTTAAGTAAAAATTCATAGTACGATCTAAAAGTGTTTTACTCTCAGAAAATGTCATTTAAGTAATTTCCATTTGTTTCAAACTTAAGAAAATTCCCTCCAGTTACCATTCTGATTATAATTAATTCAGCTTTGTATTAAAATTGAACTTAAATTCAGCTTTAAAGGTGATAATCAATATTATTTACCTTTTCCCGATTGACCTTTTTGATTGCCCACTTCTTGCCAGTGCCATTATGTGTGGCCTCTATCACTACCCCATAGCTGCCTTGACCCAGCCTTTGACCAAAGTTATAGATTTGCTGAAAAAAAAGTTTCAAAAGGTAAATAGACTCATACAATATGCTATTGTTTGCTGACAGAACAAAAAATTAACTCAATTCAAACATAAGAATACATAGTATATTGAAAACTCTGTCTCGTATTACTATACTGTATTAATAGCATAAAGGAAATTTGTATAACTCATAATGATCATTTTAACCTTAAGGCTCCTCATGATACATTCAATAAATAGTAACTCATTGGAAAGATTTTACTCAATCTTTGGCTACTTCTTAGGTTTTAGTTTGAGCTCTGCACATCTAGCCATTATATATTGCATAATATCCAAAATTATGCTTTCCTGGAGATAGTCAAATAGGGGGGAGAGTTAGGAGCATACCTGGTAAAAAAAACTTCATAGAGGCTGGTATCCTGTCACCAAGTCACCCTTTATTTTACACGTGGAGAGTCATTGACACTGCTCCAGCTTCCTTAGAGCAAGCTCTCAGTGAGCAGAACCTCTGACGTTCCTGTTTATATCTATCACACAGGGCTCCCTGACTGGGGCTGATAATCTGGTCCAATTAGTGAACTCATACTCGATGAGGTAAGCCTGGTTGAACCCTTTACAATTACTGCAGATGGATTGGCTGTTAAGCCATTGCATTGAATTCAGTGGAGCATTCTGGATGCCTTTTATTAGTGAACTGATGGAGGTGTCTTACATAAAGATGAAATCTGGTAGGTTTCCATTCAAAACGTTTTGACACTTCTGAAAATAACACTCTTAACTTTTTATACAAAATATCTTCTATTGTCACAGAAGTACAGGAGTACAGTGAAAAGTATACAGATATATTTAAGTATACAGTAAAATGGAGGCGTCATCTTAATGGTTAGATCATCATTAACACTCATACAACTGCTTACAACAGAACTTTGGCACCCAGAGTTGCTCTATCATTATTCTTTTGTTTGAGTTATATCACAGCTTACAGGTTGTGTTAACTCATTTGATAGCACTTTCTTAATCCAAGGTCCTTATCACCCTCCTCAAGTGGTCAGCTATCCAAAGTCATCACCACATATGAGAAGTGGCCAGATTTTGACACTGGCTGTTGTCCAGTTACAAGAAGTGTTATTATCACTGCAGGTTTCAACATCATGCGTGAATCAAAATATGGAAATATTTTACTAAAAATTATTCACTTTAGATGCTCTTTCCTCTTTAATTTTACATATAGCTTTCTTCAACAATTGGACAAAATCGCTTGTCACAGAGATTTTTGTGGAATCAAATACTTGAGCACAGAATATATATTGAGATTTCAGTACAATATACAGTAAGTACTGTTTGTGGGAGATGCCATATTTCAGATCTTATTTTAAACTGAGCCTCCACTTTCCCTTCCAGGTGTAAGTAAATTAACCCCAACTCACTATTTGAAGTGCAAGGATGTTTTGGACAATATTTCATCTTCAATTAACAATAAGCAATCTATCCAGTCATTATCTTATTGTCACTGGGACCTTGTAGATTCAACTTACACTGAATAGTACAACAGTAACTATACTTTAAAATTACTTCATTGCCTATTATACACATTTTCTGAAATCAACATAATTGCAACTACTTTTTTTCTCTTTTTTGGCAGTGTGTTGAATAGACAAAAGTAGGAAACAGCTAAAATGTGGGTCAGATAAGTGATGTTGCACCTATAAATAGGTTTAATCAACTTTCACAAGGGCAGTTTTATTTATAATTCATGCATAAAGCATCAAGATTTTTCTACATAGTAGACTTCGCTGCATACAGAGCAACAGGTTCACAAGTTATAAAATCTTTGATTTAATGGTTTAAAGTTACAGCTTACAATAACTGGTGAGAGAAAATAAACTGGCTTTCTTCAGCTTACAGATTATTTTTATTGCAGAGTAAAGACATCACCTCCCTTTCCAGAGGTCTGCAGTTTTCTGGCTTTCTTGTTCATGCGCAAGCTGTTCAGCTAAATATGCAGATGTTGACAAGCAGAGCCTCGTGATCAACAAATAATCACTATTCTCTCAGCTACATGTTGCCAGACAAATCTCCCTTTGTACACAATCCCTGCCTCCAATTCATTTGCCATTAACCTTCCCCTATGAGTTAAGTAAGTGCTGCTACCTTGCTTTTAAAAAGTACTAGAATCTCTTCTGCAATTGTGGTGTTTTAAACAGCACTCTGTCCACAACCAAAATTTTGAAAAATAAGAGGATAGTATTCACACTTCAATCATACTTGCACCATAACATAATGTGCTAAATGCTCAATTTTGCTTTTTTGTTTGATCTGGGGTAACACCTGAACAAGTTGAAAATGAAATCTAGTTTGGTAGATCGTAATTCCCTTACTTCCTTTAGCATAGCAGTCTTTCACTAAAATATACATGCACAAAGCTGAAAGTTTGGTTTTAATAATAGACCAAAAGTTTACTGTGCAAAAGAAATAAAAATGAAATAAAACAAACCAGGATCTCCATTTATAACAATGTTAAATATTTCAAACACCTGGTAAATCAAAATCCTATTTATTCACCACACCATTACTTTACAGATAATCAAAACCCAAAGAAACGTTCCTTCTCTATCTAAACAGTAGACTCAACTGGTTCATTCCAGTTCCGGTCCTGTGAGCTGCAAAGTCTTTTTCTTTGACTCATACAACTGAGAACCTTACACTGAGATAACATGTTCCCCAATTTTTTTCTGAGCAACTCATTTGTGTTGGGGAAATTATTATTGCACCTGATTTCAGTTAGATTTCCTTTTAAAAGCTTAAATAAATTAAAACAAAAACTTGGTCATCCTAGATTCTGTTAAGCTCATGGTTCATTGCTCTTTCCTTCTGCTAGAAAAGCCCACAAAATTTAAACTAACTTCCAATAATCCTCCAGGTCATCTTCAGTAATCAGCTCTCTGAAAGAAATTTCAAATCATAGTTCCAAAAAGACTGACCTAGTTAATTTAAATTTAATCCTCTTCCCAAAATAAGTCACTAGTTTGAAATCTAAACTGAAACAAAGGTATTAATAAATAAAAGATATTAATATAAATCACATCATACGCTCCCAGCAAAGAAAAATGAATAGAGATATTTACCTTATTTATTACAAATTGTTTTTGGCATGATTTCTATGTCGCAATCAGTAATACAATATTTACACTAATTATACAATAAGACCACTTGCATCACAACACTGTCTTTTCCAGGCATGTAAATGATTTTAAAAATGTATGACTAGAGAATAAAATTCCATTGTAAAAAATGCAAGTTTTTGACCTGAAATTTCTTATTAAAACAAACTCAAAAAATTGAGATCCATTAAAAAAAAGAGATTCTTCCAATGTTGCTGGTGTATAATTCAAAATGCTGCAGGGCCAACACTAGATTCAATATCTCCTTAGCCTCTCTACAAGCAGGCCATTCAGCTCATCGAGTCCACACTGACCTTCCAAACAGCATTCCACCTAGACCCACCCTGCTACTGTATCCCTGTAACCCTGCAATTCCCATGGCTAATCCACCCATGGACACTATGGGTAATTTAGCATGGCAACACATCTTTGGACTTTGGGAGAAAACTGGAGACCTGACAGAAACCCACGCAGACAAGAGGAGAATGTGCAAACTCCACACAGACAGTTACCTGAAGGTGGAATCGAACCCGGATCGCTGGCGCTGTGAGGCAACAATGCTAACCACTGAACCACCATGCCTTCATCATTCAATACTTCTATTGGCATATGGTCAGTTTTTTTTCCATAAAATAGCTGATAGGCCATTTAATATTCATCTTATTATCATCTACTAAAGTGGCACTCTCACCAATGCTGCTAGCATCAACAGCTAATTTGAATGGCTTATCTTAATTCAGCACTCCTAAAACTGGCATGGTTGGTACTCTGACATTCTTTGCCCATTTGAGGTTTCTGCTTTTAGTAAAAAAATTGTTAAAGGACCAACAATAGTACTAAAGTTCAGACCAAACTTTAGATAAAACCACTGTTATAACGTATTACAAACTTTTGTGCTTCATCCTCGGCACAGGAAAATCCAAAATAGCTCTTCTTTTCACTTCTCCAGGTGGTGCTTCACCATATCCCACAGTCTGGCCCAAATAAGTCATGTTTACTCTGGCAAATTCAATCTTAGACAGATTTATAGCCAAATTGTTTTTTCTGTAGCCGAACAGTTGCCAAGGGTGCAAATGTTCTTCCCAAGTTTGGATTAACATAATCAAACTGTAAATATAAATCACACAGTTGCATGGTCCTTAAAAGGTTGCTTTTTTAAAGATAATCATTGGAATGTTCCTGGTAAATCTTTCATTCCAAATCGCATGATTCTGCATTGATAAAGTTCATCCAGTGTTATCACAGCTTATGTTTCTCTGGCTCCATCAGTCAATGGACCTGCCAATATCCCTTCAGTAAGTCCAGTTTAGTTTAAAAAAATGCCTAAGTCTGTTTCTTTCAATGTAGTCCTCCAGCTGTGAATTAGGATTTAACTTCACTTTTATTAATTATTGCAAAGTCAATGTAATAAAAAATAATTTTTGCAATCTATCCAGTTTCTGCACCAACATGATAGGGGAGATCCATGATAGGGGAGCAACTGAACAATATGACATGGTTCAGTAATTTAATTGTCCATCATGATGTTGATCAGTTAATCTCTCTGGATTGAGTCTGTAAATGTTGTTTTATAGGTAACACATTCCCTACATTAACTTCATGAAGAGCCAAGAATTTCTTCTCCTTACCTGTTCAAAAAAAACAATTTACAGTTTGATGACATCTTTTGTAAGTCACTTGGATATTTTGCAGGAAGATAGAATATTAGGCTATCTTTTTTAAACACCTCCAATATCTGATGACTTTTGAATATCCGATACGTTCTCCAATTGTTCTGACATTAACTATACCCCTTTCTATTGCTCTTTTCTTCTCATCTTCTGCATAGTCACATTTTTCTTTAATTCCTCTCTTTCTTTATCCCCCAACATTAATCTTTTCATTTCTAATTGTAGCTTAAATAATTCTCTATGTGACATCTCAATTTCAGGTGCCCTTGCTTCTAATTCTAAATGTTGAATAATTACTTTGAGTATCGCCTTCTTAGAAGATCCTGCTTCTACATCTAAACTTAAAACAGTACAGCATAGTACAGGCCCCTTTAACCCTCGATGTCGTGCCGACCTTTTATCCTATTCTAAAACCTAACTAACCTAGAACATAGAACATTACAGTGCAGTATAGGTCCTTCGGCCCTCGATGCTGTGCCAACCTGTGAAACTAATCTGAAGCCCATCTAACCTATACTATTCCATTCTCATCCAAATGCCTATCCAATGACCATTTAAATGCTCTTAAAGTTGGCAAGGTCCCCACACCTCAACTACTTGCCTTTAAACAACTGCCAAATCTCAAACAGATTGTTGTTCGTAGCAAGCTGCCCAGCTCTCAGGACAATTCCATACAACTCTGTCACGGTAGGCACTACAAGACGTGTCAGAGTGTGGACATAGATACCACCATTACGCGTGGGGACACTTCCCACCTTGTACATGGCAGGTACTCATGTGACTCAGCCAACATTGTCTATCTTATACGTTGCAGGCAAGGATGCCCGGAGGCATGTTAACATTGGGGAAACCGAGCAAAGGCTACGACAACGGATGAATGGGCACCACACAACAAACAAACAGGAGGGTTCCCTCCCAGTTGGGGAACACTTCAGTGGTCCAGGACATTCAGCCTCAGACCTTCGGGTGACCATCCTCCAAGGTGGACTTCGGGACAGGCAGAAGAGAAAAGTGGCCGAGCAGAGGCTGATAGCTAAGTTCGGTACCCATAGGGAGGGCCTCAACCGGGACCTTGGGTTCACGTCACATTCCAGGTGACCACCATTGCACTATACACACACACAGATACTCCTACACACACACACACGCACACAGACACCCACATACACTCCCACACTTACACAAGCACCCCCCATAGACTTAAGACACTCTGCACTCACTGCACACGCACAGACACTTTCTCACACTCACAACCTCCAACCCAGACAGACACACAGACACACAGACAGACAAAGACCCACATGCACACATATTTTGTGGGGTGAATTTGTACTTGCAGGATTACATTGTACTTTGCTCAAAAACTACATGCATTCATGTAGAACTCTGAGCTCAAAAGCTGCATGCATTTATGTAAAACTCCGTTACCTCACTTTTTAGATTAGAATCAATCTAAACATCATGGCATAGACAGAGAACACATGGGGGAGGAGATGAAGGTGATAGGTCAGGGAGGAGAGGGTGGAGTGGATAGGTGGAAAAGGAGCTAGGCAGGTCGGACAAGTCCGGACAAGTCAAGGGGACTGGAAGTTTGAAACTAGGATGAGGTGAGGGAAGGGGAAATGAGGAAGCTGTTGAAGTCCACATTGATGCCCTGGGGTTGAAGTGTTCCGAGGCGGAAGATGAGGATGAATATTTCCCATCAACCACTACCATCTGTCTTCTTCCAGCTAGCCAATTTTTGATCCAAACCACTAAATCATCTTCAATCCTATGCCTTTGTATTTTGCGCAATAGCCTACCATGGGAAACCATATCAAATGCCTTACTGATATCCATATACAAATCAACCGCTCTACCCTCATTAACCTGTTTGGTCACCATCTCAAAGAACTCATTAAGGTTTGAGAGGCACGATCTACACTTCATAAAACTGTGTTTACTATCCCTAATCAACTTATTCCTTTCTAGATGATTACAAATCCTTTCTCTTATAACCATTTCTAACCTTTACCCACAACCGAAGTAAGGCTCACTGGTCTATAATTATCAGGGTTGTCTCTACTCCTTTCTTGAACAAGAGAACAACATTTGCTATCCTCCAGTCTTCTGGCACTATTCCCGTAGACAATGACAACAGAAAAATCAAAGCCAAAGGCTCGGCAATCTCCTCCCTAACTTCCCAGAGTATCCTAGGATAAATCCCATCTGGCCCACGGGACTTATCTATTTTTATACTTTCCAGAATTGCTAACATCTCCTCCTTGTGAACCTCAATCCTATTTAGTCTAGTAGCCTGTATCTCAATATTCTGCTCGACAACGTTGTCTTTTTCTTGTGTGAATGCTGACGAAAAGCATTTATTTAGCGCTTCTCCAAGCGCCTCGGACTCTACATACAACATCCCACTGCTATACTTGATTGGCCCTAATCTTATTTTAGTTGTTCTTTTATTCCTGATATACCTATAGAAAGCCTTAGGGTTTTCCTTGATCCTATCAAGTCCCCTCCTGGATCTTCTCAGCTCTCTCTTTTGGCCCTTCCTGGCTAACTTATAACTTTCAAGTGCCCTAACTGAGCCATCACACATCTCATCCTAACATTAGTCGCCTTCTTCCTCTTGACAAGAGATTCATCTCCTTTACTAAAGCACAGCTCCTGTGCTCGGCAACTTCCTCCCTGCCTGACTGGTACATACTTATCAAGGATCCGCACTAGCTGTTCCTTGAATAAGCTTCACATTTCAATTGTGCCCATCCCCTGCAGTTTCCTTCCCCAACCTATGAATCTTAATTCTTGCCTAATTGCCTTCCCCCCCAACTATAACTCTAGCCTGCGTTATTTACCTATCCCTTTCCATCACTAAAGTAAACATAACCGAATTATGGTCACTATCACCAATGTGCTCACCTACCTCCAAATCTAACACCTGGCCAGGTTCATTACCCAGTATCAAATCCATTGTGGCCTCGCCCCTTGTTGGCCTGTCTATATACTGTGTCAGGAAACCCTCCTGCACACATTGGACAAAGTACTTGAACTCTAAAGTACTTGAACAATAGTTTTCCCAGTCAAATACATACCTTCATACCTACAAACATACCCTTCATTTTACTATCATCCATGTGCCGCTTAAATGTGCCTAATGTATCTGACTCTGACCATTGCTGGCAGTGCATTCCATGCACACACCACTCAGTGTAAAGAACCTACCTCTGACATCTCCCCTTAACCTTCTTCCAATCACTTTAAAATTATGCCCCCTCATTATAGATATTTCCACCATGGGAAAAAAGTCTCTGGCTATCCACTCTATGCCTCTCATCATCTTGTACATCTCCATCAAGTCACCTCTCATCCTTCTTCGCTCCAATGAGAAAAGTCCTGGCTCCCTCAACCTTTCTTCATAACCTATAATCCATTTGCTAACTCTCAATATAAACTTGAAGATTTTGAATAATCTACTGTTATATATTCCATCTAATCAAAATCTAGAAGAAAAAAGATTTTTTTTTTCCCTAGCAAAAATAGGTTAGCTCAATTGCTTCTTTCCAGTTTGGTCCTGAGAGCTTCAAAACCTTTGCTCTCACAACTGAAATCCTTATACTGAAGTAATATCCCGTTAATTGTTCTGAACAAACGCCTTTTTCTAGGAGAAGCTATTCTAACATCTGACCTCAGTTGGGTCTTACTTGAACTGAACTCAAAGCTTTTAACTAAATTGAAAACTAACTTGCTCATCCAGGTACTGCTAAATTAAGGCATCATATTTTTCCTTTTCCTGTCATAAAACTCACAATATAAACAAACTATGATTAACCATCTAGAATGCCTTTAGTTATCTGCTGTCAGACACATACCATTTTAAAATGACTGACCTGGTTAATTATTAAACCCCTTCACAAAACAAACACTCACATACCACTAGTTAAAATCAAAAATCAAAGGAAATTTATATCTATCTTTCATCATAATCCTCCTTTCAAAGTTCAATACTTCAAGAAAACTGTCCTTTTCGTAAAATCAATTGAGTATTTGTAGTATTAAAATTGCTGCTTCTGAACCAGTTACACAAGTTTATAACTGTTCTATTTAAATTTATACACAGTTTCTACTCTAGTAATACAACACTGTTTGTCAAAATAAACGAGAATGAACCAACACTTGAATATATTCTGAACAAAGAGAAAAGAAATTCATCCATACACAGGGGTATAACCTAAGTTTTAGGTAAAGTCATTTGTTAAAATTTGAAAACAAAAAAAGGATGACTTTGGAAATAATCCCAATCAAAAAAAACATTAAAAGCTTTTGCAGATTTTAAGACTAATGTTAGTCATACCTATTAAAACCTCCATGCGTACTGCAAGTTACATGCACTGAATATCTTAAATTGGTGCTTGTTCATTTTAATCATAACACTAACAAGCTGATCACTTATTGCTGTACAAAGGGATCTATACAATTTTGTAATTAATATCAAGCAATTTTTATACTGCATTATCTCACCCATTTGTCTGCAAAAAATTTTTTATTACTAGCAATACTTTAACATTTCAGTCCATTTCATAATAATCCATTTGGTAGAAAAGGATTTGAAACCACGTTATGTATAACTCAATCGTGTACATCTTATCCATTCAAAGTGTTACTTTTCCAAATGAGAAAAATATATGACAAAAATCAAAATAGCTGGAGAAAGATTTTCACATTAATGCAAAGGTTTAAGAGTTTAAAATTACCCACATACCCGAATAGCAAATTCATCATCAACTCTGGTGTGAGGTACCACCTTGTATTCAGCATTATTGACAGTGGCACGCTGTGAAGGCATCTTACAGGAATCTTGAGCAATTTCACTTTCCTGCAAATGGAAATGAATGCATTAAGTTGAATAATATTGTAGTTTTTGCAATAATTACAAAAACAAAATACTCTGATGCTAAGAATCTGAAATAAAAACAACACACAAGAAATACCCAGTTGATCAGGAAGTACCTACGAAGACAGAAAGAGAATTAACATTCCAAGTCAAATACCTTTCATTAAAACTAGCAAAGGTTATTGATGCAACAAATTTCAAGTACAGAGGCAGGGAGGAGAAAGGGAAGAATAAACAAAGGGGAACATCTGCAATATATTTGGAAGACAGGATGACAAATGAGATAATGGTGCAAGGGTGGTAATGGAACAAAAGGTGGTCTGGAGGAGCTAAGAATGATAAGAACAGAACCATTACCAGCACTTGCTGTCTGGAGGAACAGAACTGTTATGTCACGTTAAAGCAATCAGTCTAATTTTCAGCAAACACATCACAGCAACATAAGAAACACTAATGGCAATATAAATCAATCCCAAAGATTGTGTTTACTGTTTAATGTATGTCAATAAAATAATGTCACATTCCCTGTATCACATTCCCTTTCTGATAGGCAACAGCAACATCCTGCAAGAAATAATGTGTGAAATCGGAAAGGAGCCTTGAACAAATTGTGGCTTTTATTGGCATCTGCAAAATACTGTGGAAAATTGAAATCTGAAAAAGAAACAAAAAATGCCAAAAATACTCAGCATGACTGGTAGGCTGCCTGTGGAGATATACCACAGTTAACATTTCAGGTCAAGTACCTTTCATAATGTCTTATATTAGTACAATTTACAGTGAGAAAATAATGGGATAATAATCCAAGAATTTAATTAGCAGAAGATACAAAAAGAAACAAACATACCACATATTTTGACAAAGTTAATTACATGTCAGAACAGACATTCAATGACTGAGATTATTGCACTGAATGATTCTTTGCAGAGTTCTTTAGATGGGAAGTCTTTTCCATTCATGAGAGGTTATTGAAATTAGAAGTGTTTGCTCACAGCTAACCAGCAAATCTTATGATGGTCAAGGATGAGACCAACACAAATAGGTATTGTCAAATACAGCCATGAAAGAAAAACATTCATTCTGAAATTAGGATACTGTAGTCATTTTATTAGAACAAACATTTATTATCAGAGAAGGAATTGATTAATTATAATTAATATTGGAGATAGGGTGTGGACCCAGGAGACCTGGCAATGTCAATTGTGAAATATGGTTAACAAACTTTCAAGGAACAAAATTGCAAAATTCTCTCCTTCAGCTCCTGAAGAAATTGTGCATTTTACAGTATTATTTATTAACATTTATTTACAAAAAGAAAATAAAATCAGAAGCTTCTTAGCAGCAAGGATCTTTCCAGTAAATATATCACAGGATGACAAAAAAATGAGGAAGGCTTCCACAATGTATTGGATGGTGGAGAGAGTGAATGTTGAAGGTGACGGATGGCATAATAATCAAGTGGGCTGCTTTGCCCCGGATTAGTTAAGCCTCTCATACAGGCAAGAGGAGTATATTCCAACAAACTCCTAACATAAGCCTTCGAGATCATGGGCAAGACAGTAGGTAAGCTACTTTCCACGGAATTCCTGGTCCCTTACCAGTCTCTCAAACGCAGTTTTTATAGGGCTAATCCAGTTCAGTTCCTGGTCAATAGTTATTCGCAGAAAGTTGACAATGAGGTATTCAAAAATGACAAGATAGTTGAATGTCATTGACAGATGGTTAGATTCACAGATTTGGCCTTCATTTGTCTGTAGGCCTGCTTTCCTTTCCTTGGGTATTAGTGGTGTTTCATATTCAGGAATGTATTGGGCTTATAACTTAACAGCTCTGTGACCTCCTGATTCATAAATCTAGAAACTAGTCTTGCTAGAGCAAATTTAATTTCTGTCAGATAAATGTCAAGCTGGATATTCACTCCTCCAGTGTAGAGTTTTATCCCATGCTCATTAACTTCAACTCTGCTAGGGCTCATTCATGCTATTATCATTTGATATCAAAGACAGTCGCTCTTGCCTCATCTCTTGAATTCAGCAATTTTTTCCATGTTTTCACAAGGATGTAAAAGTTCAGGGCTGAGTGGCTCTGGTGAAATCCAAACTGAGCATCACTGAATAAATTATTGCTGCTCAAGTGCTATTTGATAGCACGGTCAACAAACTTTCTTGAAGATAGTCACAATTACAGTCTCGCGAAGATCCTCCGCCATGCTCGCCTTCCAGATTAGGGAGATAAAATTGTGTACAATAGCATTTCAGCAGGGATTCCATTTTCAACAGCAGCTAAATTGATTCGCCGCTGCTGGCTGGCCTTATTAACATCAAGTTGGGGTTGTGTGGGGGTCGTGACAGATAGGAAGCTGGGGGAGGTAGTCAAGGGCACTCCCATCAAGGTCCAAGTCTCAATTGAGAGACGCTCAAAGTGCTCCTTCAAACAAGCGTCCATTATGTTTCGGTCCTTACTAAGTACCACTCTGTCAGTTTTCAGTGGAGTAGGTTCTTGGGCCATAGTTGGTCTTGACTACACCAAAGAATCTGTGCACATTATGCTTGTTGATGAGTTGCTATATTTCCTGTGCTCTTTCCATCCACCATTTGTCATTCGAGTCGCAAGTTTGTTATTGGAAATCAGCTTTCCTTTGTCTGTAGAACTGCTTCTCTTCTCTTGAGTAGTGGTGGTGTTTCATGTTCAGGAATGTCTGGAACTGTGGACATTCTGTGGCTTCTGTTTATTATAATCATCAGGTAAACTGGAATGCAAACATCTTTGCCGTCCCTCACTCACACAGGTCATTCTACTATAACATGACAGTTGCATTCTTCTGCAGCCTCACGCTATGGAAAACCACAAGAGAAAAATCGATATACCCGTTCAGTACAAAGTCTGCATTATCCAAACAATTCGATCATGTTATAGTCAATTCGGTTTGAAGAAACGCGCGTTATTCCAGAATGATGTATATGTTGACATGGTCAAGCAGGTGACAATATTCAAATTGAGGGTGTTGCCATTAAGTCTCCTGCTAGTTTCTGGTGAAGTAGGGTGTTAGTTCTAGTCAGGCTAGGTTGTAGGCAGTTCCTCAGAATGAAGTACCTGTGAGTGTGCTTCTTTCCTACACTTTATTTGCCAATCACACTTTCCCTCATAACTGTGACATTGAAATCGATAAGGAGAATCAGCTTAGCTGAGGCTAGAATCAAGTTCAGCTGTGGTTTCTAGGGCTGGAGCATATGACTAATGATTAAGATGCAAACATCCTCCCGAAAAGATATAAGACAGATTGCAGTAACTACAGAGGTACTGCTGTTATCTGTCACAGGGAAGGTTATTGCAAAAGTCTTCCTCAATCACCTCCTCCCAAGGCTGAAGAGGTTCTTCTCAAGTCACAGTACAGATTCGGTCCAGTAAGGGTAAAGTGACAATGATCTGCAAAGTAAGTCGCATTAAAGACAAGTGCACCGAGCAGAAGCAACCTCAGAGATCAAAGAACATAGTGCATAAAGTCCTTCATTCCTGGAGAAACATATTGGTGTGTTGATACAGCCTCGCTTGATTCCAGTTTTCACACTTCTGAATAGATCTACCACAGACCCAATAAGGAGTGTGGGTTCCATGCCATTGTGCAGCAAGCAGATGTTGGTGTATTTCTGTGGATAACCAAATTTGAGGAGGAAGCTCCTTAGCCCCTCCATTTGTGGAAGCTCAGTCTTTGAGTACGTTTAAGGTGGAAATAGATAGATTTCTGATTACCATTAGTGTACTGGGTCATGAGGATGGGATGGGATACCTAAAAGGCACTGAAATGTTAGGTTAGACATGATAATGTTGAATGGCTTGCCAGACTTGAAGGGCTAAGTTGCCTCCTCCTGTTCTTATCTTCTGAAACCAGCATCCGCAACTTAAATAAGGGCAATTACAGAGGAATGAAGAAAGAGTTGTTGGAAGAGGGCAAGGAAAATAAGTCAAGGGGAAAGTCAGTAGTAGCAGGCATTCAAGTATTTATCTCGCCACAAAAATTTATTCTCAATGAGATACTCAAAAGGCCCAATGAAATGGATGAACCACCATGGTTAACAAAAGCAGTTAGAGAGAGCATCCAATAAAAAGCAAAGGCATTCAAAATGGCAGAAACTATAATTGGCCAAAGGATTGAGCTTTCCTCTTTTTTTGGAACCAGACATGGATAACTAAAAAGCTAATAAAGAGGAAAAATAATTATTATGAAATTAAACCGGCATGAAACATAAAAACAAACAATAAGAATTTCTATAGGTATATAATAAGAGAGTAGCTAGAATGCAGAACCCTTCGTAGATGCAACTGGGATATTGATAACAGGGAACAGAGAAATGGCAGATAACTTAAACCAATATTTTACATCTTTCCTCACGGTGGAAGATACAATAAACATCATGACGATATCACATAGGAAAGGTGGTAATGGAAGGGAAGGTCTTGTAACTGTCTCAGAAATAAAACATGTCAAATTAATGAGACTGCGAGTAAGAGTAAATTTGGGAGATGGTGCATGCATTAGAAAGAGTGGTAGAGCATGAGCCTTGGTAGAAGGGTGCAATTCCGGAGATAGAGTAAGCTTTATGTAGCAGAGAAGATTATGGCACCTGTGTTGGCAGAGTGTAAAAAGTAATTGACCCTGTTTCTATAAGTGCTGTGTATTTGTCCAGAAAGTTGAGACTGCTTTAATCAGGGTGGCAAACTCAGATCAGGTTGACATGGTCTTAGAGTGGTAGCCTCCATTGTATGTCTTGGGGAAGAGGTCATCCTGCTTCTGTGCCACAGCTCCAGATCCCTGCCTACTATGTGCAAGACAAATGTCAGGAACCATGCTGGGTAGCTTTGAACTGACACAGACACCAAGTGAATAGCAAGTTGTCCAGGAATGGTACATGATAAGGTGGGGATAGAATTGGACATGAGGGATTTCATAGTGCAGACTGGGTAGCTAATGAGGTATATTTGCTAAGATATGGCGAAAAATCTCACTGGGTTTCACAGCAAGAATTCTTCCAAAATCAAAACATGATGCAACTTGTACTTAGCCAAAAAAAGTAAGATCCAGTCACATAATTAAGTTAGCTTTCTTTCATACTCTAACTTTTTCTTCCTTAATGCTTGAGTTTTTTTTTGTTTTTTTTATATTCTATTCAATCTTCTGATCTGACATGTCTATACACAATTGTATGCTTTCTCTTTAAATTTACACTATCTTAAACTTCTTTAGTTAACCACAAATAATGGGTTTGCCATTAGGACAACTTCAAACTCATATTTATGTTAAAATATTAATGTTTGACCCAATTCTCTCTCCCTCAAACTGAATGTAAAATTCAATCACATTATTGTATTCCCACTTAAGAGTGATGTTACCAAGATCCATATTATCCTGTAGCCATGTAGTAATGGCTAGCAAATCATACTCATCTACTTCTATATATGCTATTAGTTCACTTGTTTCTTTCAAAACATTCAGGTCCTTTGGATATATTTGTAACCTCTTGCTTTATCTGTTACTTTATTCTTAGGTTTGTGCTCTCTATCCTTCTGGACCGTATCATTTTTCAAATGAATACTTTTCTCTATCACCTTGTCTATCCTCTTTACCACATCTTCTGAAATCCAATCCTCTGCCCCACTAATCAGTTTAAAATACTCTCCTTCTTTTACATAGCTTGCTAAAACAGAGGTCAAGCACAGTTCAGGTGCCAATGGTACAAATCCCATGTTAATCACAGAATGTTAACAAGAGGTGCAGCAAGTAATTTAAGGAGGCAAACAGCATTTTGGATTTTATTATGGAGGGATCAAAACACAAAATTAAACCAGACTTATTACAACTATGCAGGGCTTTGATGAGGCCTTACCTAGAATACAGAGCACAGTACTGATACTGAGCTTGTCTCTTTACCTAAGGAAGGACAAACATGCCCCAAAGGGAGCACAACAAGAATTCACTTGACTGGTTCCAGGAAATGGGGATTGTCATTTAAGATTTGAGTAGGCCAAACCCATATTCCCTATAAATGATGAAAAAAAGATATCAAATTGAAACAAAATTCCATAGACTTGGCAGAGTTGATGCTGAGAAAATGATTAATCAGGCTGGGGAATCTAGACAAGGGGGTCAGAATATCAGAGGAAGGTGTCAGCCATTTAGTACTGAGAGAAAGAAAAGTTTCTTCAGTCGGTGTTGCAAATGTTGGAACTCTCTAGCCCAGACAGTTGGACACTCAGTTGAGTCAATAGGTTTTTTGAGTACTACAATGAACTCAGGATATGAAAGTCTGGAACATCTCTTCCACAAAAAGCTGTGGTTGCAGGATCAATTGAAACTTTTAATCAGACATCACATATTTGTTAGGTAAGGGTATCAAGAGATATGGATCAAGGACAGGCAAGATCCATGATGGAGTGAAATACACATTAACGGTGACTTGATTGAATCATGAATTAGATTTGAGGTGCTGATTAGCTTACACAAAATCCTATATCTATTCAGAGTTGTCAATTCAAATATAAAATCCATTGACAACAAAAGGCCAACAGAAAGAAGCTATGAAATAAAAATGATAAATATTTTAATGCAGCATATTTAGAACATATTTTTTGAGACAGGGCTCTGTTTATTTGAGGTGTGTGCCACTAATTGTATATAACAGCATGTTTACTAATGAAAATCACCATTACTTTAAATTAATCAATGATAATTTAGGATGCCCCTGATCAAAAACTGAAAGCTACTATGTCCATGTTAAATTGACTGCAGAACTTGTAATATTTACATTGTACAAAATAACTTTAGTAATCTTCTTTAATATGGATTGCAAATGAAAACGTACAAAGTAAAATGACAAAGTAGTAACACAGTCCTTGACATTAATAACAAGTGATTTTTGTTCATTTGGCAAGGTTATTGCATTTATCTACTCAACACAGTTGAGCATATATGGTTTAGAATGTGTTTATTAGGTCGCCAAAATCCAAACTTGAAAATATAATTCATTAAGTTAATTTTAAAAGCTGTATTTGTAAGCTTGCTATCTGCTTGGTTTTAATCTGAACATTTTCCACCAGAGACTTCCTGCACACCCTGATAATATAGTACAAAAATAGCCACCTTCTCAAATTTTAGCAGCATTGCTACAATTGGATCGTATTTTCCCTGAAGGAATTAAATTCAAAATTAATGTGTGGCTCACAGAAAATTGTTTTCAAAAGTTTTGCTGTGGCAAAATGGCTTGGACTATTGGTAAGTTGAGCTTGACACCAACAATTGCAACAGTGTGGGCCAATGTGCTATTTTAACTATAAGGATGATTAGTGAGGGATGCAACACCTGCTACTTGCCAGGCAAAACCTGCTGCAACCTGGCCAAAGAGATAAGACTTTTCTTTAATGTTCAACTTCACTGGTGTCATCTATAGCGTAATTTAATTCATACTTTGTACTTCGCATTCTAAGAATCAGGAAACATGATTTGAGTTTTATTTTTTGAGTTGTTCTTATGTGTTTTGTGATGAGAAGTCTGGAGGCCTGTTTGTATAAATGCATTTTAAATTGTGTTTTACAATCATTAAGTGAAGAATTAGGAGTTTGCAGTTTAGAGCATTAAAAAAAACTCCAGCAATAGGAGCCCAGGGAGACATAGATATTGAAAAATCCAGAAGGAATTCTTGTGTGTGTGTGTGTGTGTCAGACATGGAGACAGAAATGGTAAACTTTCACAAGAAATGCAGGCAGTATGCTAGAAATGGACGGTGAAATTGTCCCATTTTCAGTTGAAGCGTTTTGTTGGGTCTTTGATTCATAGCACTCAGTTGACAGTGACTCAGAGCAACCTTTTTCATCCAATCTTCTGCTCTTTGGCTCATTAATTATGCAACAGGGCTCTTCTACACTATTCTTTCTATCTGCGTCCAGCTGGCTCTGACTGGTGGTGTGACGTACTGGAGCAGTCAGCATTAAAAGAAAACCATTGCAGTCCACTCCACTATCCTGGACACAAGCACTTGGTGCCTTTCCCAGGAAATAGGCACTGAGTTTTGCTTTCTGGGTCAGGTCTTCAGTAATGATGGTTGATCACCAGTGTTTAGCGATAGCATCTAAAGTTGTGTGCAGCTGGTCTGTAAAAAAAACACCATAACAGAAATCTTGAAAGGTTCCAGCAGTCTGGGTCCAAATCCTACTTGCCCTGGGAGGTATAATATATAATGTCCAAACAGGTTGATTAAAAATAGTTATAAAAAAGGACCACAATCCAAAAGTGTGTCCCAGATGAGAGGGTCTCTATATGGCAATTCTCCTTTTTTCCATCAGGCATTTGACATGATAATGCCTTTTCCCTTCATTTTTAGACTTTACTAAATGCAAGAATAAGGAAAACATGCATTCATATTTACAGTACATACCTAACAGTAATTAAAACAAGTGATGTCTGAAATAAACTTGACAGAATTAATGGTTTGACAATTGTATTGAAATTGTCAACAGATATTGAATTCTTGAAACTGACAAATGAACAATCAGGGCAAACTGATGGAGAAATTCAAAAGACTTGGATTTTCAGAACTGTTGAAAATGTTGTATTAAGCAACTATTAAGTAGATAAAGAAAACATAGGCATGAAGTAATTTTCACTGAAATTGAACTTATCCATGTAATGTTTTCTTGTAAATATAAATAAGAATATATTGCAGAAAGAAAATACCTAATAAAATTATTTCAATAAGAGTCTCTTTATCAATGGCCAGTGACATTTATCTGCACTTCTTTTCATTTCTGCTTCACCAGTTTCCATTAATCTTTGTGGTGAAGTTTTTCTGCCTCTCAATTCTAAAGCTAACTTAAAATATTGGGACTGTACAACCAATTCCAATCAGACGTAAAATAATGCATAAAATAATCACAGCTATTTCTAAGCTGAATAATCCACAAGAGGGAGTTGTTCGCAAATTCCTGAGTCAGCCTCACAGAAGTGATTTACTCAAACTATTTGCAAGTCAAAAATGAAAGCCATCTTCTGGAAAATAAATACACTGGAGCCAGGTAACCATCTCAGACCTTCCTAATTCTAATTTCATTTTTAAACAAAAAATAATTATTAACATATTTATGCAGAAAACTGATGCTGAAACTTAATTTTAAACAAAGAAAATACTTTGGAATCTGCCACAGCACTAGTATACTAAATGGTGGTTACACAAAGTATACATAATGATCTCAAAAAGCAAATCCAACAATGCTTTGACTTTTTTTTTGCCTTTCACTGGATGTGCATGCTGTTGGCTATGCTAAAATGTATTGTGGAGGCTGAACACAGGGAATTATATGCCGGATAGCTTGATGTCTGTCTCGTGGAAGCTGTCAGGAGTGATCATTAAGGAGCTTTAGCCCTAAGAAAAACTTAAGGTGGGCCTCTTGTGTAGAGTAAGAGAAAGAGAAAGAGAAAATCCCTGAACTGGGAGACCTGGATTCAAGTCCGACCTGCTCCAAAGGTGTGTAATAACGTGTATGAACAGGTTGATTAGAAGAATAGGTTAAATTTTTTAAAAAGTTACTGTTTAAAAAAAAACTCAAGGTAATTGGGAAAAGTCAGCATGGTTTTATGAAAGGGAAATAATGTTTAACCAATTTATTGGAATTATTTGAAGGAATGACTTGCATGGTGGATAAAGATTTCCAGGAAGTATTCGATATAGTACCACATCAAAGGCTATTGTGCAAAGTCAGGGCTCATGCTGTAGGGTGTAACTATCAACATGGATAAAAGAGTGTCTGACTAGCAGAAAACAGTGTATGCTTATGAGTCTTTTTTTTGATTGCCAGGATATGATGATTGGAAACCTAAAGAGACCCACACTGGAATCTCAGTATTTAACAATTTACATTAATGACATAATGGAGCAAAGGCATGGTGGCTAAATTTGTAGTTGACAAATAGTTAGAAAGTATGTTCTGAAGAGGACTAAGGAAGTTATAGATAGATATAGAGAATTCAAATGTCACAAAGCTAGTCCTTTTTTTCTAAAAGCTGTTCCTTGGCTCAAGGATACTCTGTCCTTGATTTTCTTTTCAGAGGGGTAATAAACCAGGCCGGGCTCCAATCAGCCTGGTTTGGTACAGAGTTTAAAGGGCATTGAAAGGCCTTTTTGTTTATATGTAAACAGGGGAGACTTCAGGCCAAAGTGGTCATGTTTTAAAAATGACAAATATAAAGAAAGGGGAGTGGTCAACTCTCTAGCTGAGCTAAGCAGCTTAGTTAAGTCCAGACTGGTTGGGAGATCAACAGTGAGCTTTGTGGAAACTCTCTCTTCTAACTTCAACCTGTAAGCATCTGATCCTTTTTTGTGTTGTATTTTAAAGGGGGTTTGCTCATTGGGACTGTTGTATATATTCGGAAAGCATACTTAAGTCTAGTTTGGATAGACTAAGTTCTGTAAGGGTCCTTTATTCTGTTCTTCATGTTTCATTCGTGTGCAAATTTGTGAATAAAGTTTTGACTGTTTTAAACCTGGTAGTCAACCTCACTAACTTAATCCAGATAATTTTCACTGTACACTTACGGAAACAAATTGCAATGTTATGGTCTGGGCTGCCTGCTTAAGAATGTTTTGAGTGGTCTGGCCTAGTCCATGACACAAATAAGTGGTCTACTTATGCTTCTAATTCATGTGATTGTATCTCCAATTGCCCTTGAGAAGATGGTGATGTGCTGCCTTCTTCAACAGTTGCAACCTATATAGGTATATTTACAATGCTATTAGAATGGTAAATGAAGTGAAATTGGCAAATAAAAATCATACCAACAGGGTATCAACTCCTGGGAATTTTTTCAGAATTTCTCCTACTCTGCTGCCGAACCTTTATCACAAGTCCATTGGAAACCCTATTCACACATATAGAGAATAATTCTGACAAATTTATGTGGAAGTTAATGTAGCAGTGTTAGAGATGCTAAAGGAAATTATCAACAGTAAACTCTGGGGAGAGTCCAGTAAATTGTAAATGGGCTGATAGTGATGAGTGCATATTTGCTTAACTCCATAGTGTGCAATATAATGAAAAAAGTATCAGAAGTAAACTTAAAGGTTATTTGTCTAATAAGAGCTGTTAAGCCCACAAGAATTCAAACAGAAAATGTTGACTTGATCAACTTGCTTGATTGGTTGGGTTTTTTTCTTGAAATTCCAAGTGGATCATGAAACTATGATGCAGTACTCCTCGGCATCCAAAAGCATTCAACAAATTCTGTACAGAACCTAACATTTGGAACAAAGGATTATTAGGGACAAAACAATGCAACAGTGAAACAAAGCACAGAATTTCACCTGTGGATGGATAGAAGTAAAAGCAGGCAGGGTTTTGTAGAATAAGTATAAAACCATGGTTAGACCACACATGGAGCACCGTGAACAGCACTGGTCCCCATTTAATGGATAGAGAAGCACAAAGAAGACAAAAACAAATAAACAGGTGTTACATTCCAAAAAGGTCCAGGAGACTAAAGTGTTAAACAGCAGGAGCTTTATTTTGGATATGTTTACCAGCAGCAAGGTTAGACTAATCTGTTGTCTATCCAAATTGGCTGATGATGTCATCATTACTTCATGTGATCAGACTTTTACAGTGACAGTCCACCATACCTGCACAAATGCCCAAAAAATAGAGTATCAGAACCAACTGAATAGGCTGAGGTCTTTTCTACTAAAAACAGAAGCTTACAGGTGACCCAATAAAGTCCAGAATTGAAAATGTAGTATCATATATGAATTCAAGGTGGTAAATGGTACAAAATAAAAACAAACATTCAGCACCACATTATTTTAAGTTCTTTCTAAAGTTGTATCGATGCTTATATAGAGTAAAGTCTTTATTGCTAAATCCCTACTCAGATTATAACACTACAGGGTTAACAAAGTAATTATGAAAAACAAACATCCAAAAGCATGTCATACTCCTGTAACTATAGCTATGTAGCCCTTTAGTTTATGATGAAATAAATCATGTTTTATAACTAGATTTTATTTCAATAGACTTATTAATAAGTTATCAAAAGATACATAGCAACAAGTGTTTATATTAAGGAGATGCCAAGATACATTCCACAGATGAGTTTCTCCTAAGTCTTTCAACTGGCAATTAGCAATGTTCCATATCATTATAATATTGCCTATTACAATGTTAAGGTGATTGCACAACTACCTAGCGCAGACTACAAAGCTAGATTTCTAGATATACTTGTTGACTAACATAGCAATACTATCTATCACACAACAGCAATTATAAATCAAAGGGTATACCGATCTTTAAACTGTTCCACAGAATCACTAAGTGCTGCAGCACAGATGGAAATCACTAAACTAGTTTTATCCACCAGACCTTTGAACAGAATATCTATTGGACTTCATTTATCTCATGATATAATGGTCAATTTTTACTTAAAATATTTTGCCACCATGGTTTTGAAAGCTGATTATGAGTTCTGCTTCCACAACTGTTTCGAGAAGAACATTCTTGCCCTAAATAGAGTGTAAAATAAATTTCTCTCATTTATTTGATGCTGATAACTTTATGGTTTTAATAAGCAAGCAACTGACCCTTCAAGTCTCTCAGACCTTTTAGCACCTCTATCAGATTTCCTTGCGGTCATACTCTCAAAATGGAACATCAACTTCTCTAATTTCAACAAAACCAAAGCTTTTCCTCTCTGACATCACCATTGTCAATTTCTGATACATTCCATTGACATTTTTCGCAAAAATAGGACATGCAAACAAACTTGAGACACAAAATTCATACTACCACTTAATTAATGATTTCAACCTGTTAGATTCATGCAGAGTCATAGAGTCCTACACCACAGAGACAAGCCCAGACTGGCCCATACCAACCGAAATGTCCATCCATGCTAACTCCATTTCCCTATACTTGGCCCATATCCTTCTAAACCTTTCTTATCCCCTTTTATTCTTTCCCCTCTAACCTTAAACTGAGGTCCTCTTGTCCTTTATTCCCCAACCCTGAATGTATTCACCCTATCCATGTCTTTCATGATCTTATATACTTCTATAATATTCCCCGCTCAGTCTAGTACGCTCTAAAGAAAAATGCCCTAGATTGTCCAACCTCTCCCTATAATTCGGGCCCTTGAGTCCTGACAACATCCTTATAAATTTCTTCTGCATTCTTTCCAGTTTAATAACATCCTTCTTACAGCAAAGTGACCAAAACTAAACACAATACTCCAAGTGTGACCTCACCAACATTCTGTATAACTGCAACAAAACTTCCCAACTTCTATACTCAGTGCCCTGACTGATGAAGGCCAGTGTGCCAAAAGCCTTCTTCACTGCCCTGTCTACGTGTGACTCCACTTTCAGTGAACCATTTAACACTATCTTTTTTAAAAATTTAATTCATTTTTCAGTGTTGGTCTTCACTGACATGGCCAACATTTATTACCCATCTACCAGCTGACCTGGTGGTGAACTAACTTCTTGAACCTTGTAGTCCATTTAGTACAGGTATGCCCACAGTACTGCTAGGGAGGAAATGTCAAGAGTTTGACCCAGAAATGAATGAAGAATGGCAATTTAGTTGCAAGTCAATGTGGTGGGGGAGGGAAACTTGTAGGTGGTGTTGCACTCACGTATCTGCTGTCCTTGCCCTTTGAGATGGTAGTGGTGAGAGTTTGGAAGGTGTTGCTTAAGCCTTTGTGAATATCTGTAGTGCATCTGTTGCTGTTGTGTGTTTTGGTGGAGGAAGCAAATGTTGTAGCTGTGGTGTCAAACAAGATGCTTTTTGAAAATTGTTGGAACTACATTCCTCCAGCCAAACAGTTAGAATTCAAACACAGACCTGACCTGTGCCATGTAGATAATTGATAGGTTTTAGGGAGTCACTCCTACTTTTTGCAGGATTCTTAGCCTCTGATCTGCTCTTGCAGGCACTGTATTTATATGGCTAGTCCAGTGCAGTTTCTGGTCAATGATAATTCCAGGATATTAGTAGTGGACAATTCAATTATGTAGTTGCCATTGAATATCAACTGGCATTGGTCAGATTCCCTCTTGGAGATGATCATTCCCTGTTCATCATGCGGCTTCAAAGTATTAGTACCAAACTAAAGTTACCAGAACCCATCAATTAAGACAGAGCTTAAGCTCTGGAACAAGTATAATTTTATCAAAGGCAGGCAGCAAGGAATTGAGCAGGATAAGTCAAATCTGACCAGTAAATTATTTTGAGACTGCTCGCATTTAAATAGAGGGTTATTTCTTCTTTTTCTTTGATAAATCATCAGGGTTGAAGATGACTTTCTTCCACTCCAGAACTGGTTGAACAATGGTTGAATAGTCTAATTCTGGAGCTGCAGACTCTGCCACAAGGAGGGGGCAGCTGGTGTTTGATAAGGTGGGTAGATGGGATGCTCTGGATTCTGCACGTTGTTCACACCATTTGTGCTTGCCCTCCACATGCTCTACCTGGTGATGCTCAAAGTGACTGGCACGTTAGCGGATGCTTCTCCATTCCTGAAATGTCAGACTTCTCCACTTCTTGATGCTGCCTGACTTGCTGAGCTCTTCCAGCCTCCTGCCTGTCTACTCTTCTCCATTATGTACATTCTAGGGCAAGCAATTCCCACGTGTCAGTGGGGATGTTGCATTTGTTTAGGATGATGTTTAGGGAGTATTTGTAGCGCTCCCTGTCCCCTCTTAGCGATAGCTTGTCACTGTGGAACTCCCAAGTAAAGCACTTGTTTAGAGAATCTTATGTCAGACATGTAGACAGTATGGCCACCCATTGTTGCTGGTTGTGAATGACCAGCGCCTCGATACTGGGGATAGTGGCTTGGAAGGAGGTACTTATGTTTGCATTGTCGAAAAATGTGGTGCTGGAAAGCACAACATCCAAGGAGTTGAGTCAGCACTTCGGGAATAAGTCCTTCATTATGTTGTCATGCCTATCTTGCCAGTGGGTTTGCAAAATTTAGTGAAGGCAGTACTGGTGATTACTTTCCAGGGATTTGAGGTGTACGTGGTCCATGTTTCTGGTGCATAGAAGCATGTGGGGGACCAGAGCTGCTCTGTAGACCATGAGCTTGGTGCTAGGTTTGAGGTCTCATACTTCAAACACTGTTTCACAGGTGTCCAAAGGCTGCACTGACACACTGGAGTTAATGCTGGTGGAGAGCTTCATCGAGTTGGGGTGGAATGTTGTGTCAAGGAAGATGGAGAAGAGTGTTGGTACAATGACGCAGCCCTGCTTGACCCCAGTTTGCACTCATATGTAATCTGCAGTGGATCCATTTGAGAGGATCATGGCTTGCACGTTATCATGAAGCAAGTGGGATGATATTAAATTTCTGCAGGCAGCTGAATTTGAGGATATTCCACAATTCCTCATAATTGACAGAGTCAAGGCTGTTGTGAGATTGAAGAGGGTCATGTACAGAGGTTGGTGCTGTTCCTTGCACTTTTCTTAGATTTGTCACACTGTGGATGTTGTCAATAAAGCAGTGCTTTCCAAGCTTTTTCCCTATTGTAACCCCATTGTGAATCTGCAAAATTGTTCTAACACCTTGGTGAAATCTCAGAGGATGTGAATGTTAAGGGGAAAAGCTGACAGAGCAGATGATGGTGGGAGTAAGAAGATCTGAGGGAATTGGGAGATGACAGCCAAGCTTTGTGGTCACTAATGGTGTCTCAGAACTCAGAACTGTACCAAAGTCTCAACTCACAACTGCACTCTGGATCACAGCCCACTTTGGGAGGTTCTGCTCTAAAAACATGATCAAGCTTCTTCACAAAATATCATTAGAAAAGATGAGAGCTATAAACTACCAAAATGCATGGAACAACAAAGTAAGCAAACAGCAATAATTATGCTTTAATTCTTTAAATTTGTAACAGTTATAGATTTAGTAATCCTTCTTAAGAAAGAAGAAATGAATGTCTGCAATTACTGTGCAAGACTTCATTATCAAGTGCACTGGTTACAGGGAGAAGAAAGGAGGACTGCAGATGCTAGAGATCAGAGTCGAGAGTGTGGTGCTGGAAAAGCACAGCAGGTCAGGCAGCATCCAAGGAGCAGGAGAATCGGCATTTCGGGCATAAGCTCTTCATCAGGAAGTCAAACTCATTAATCCAGGAGCATAGAGGGATGAAGGTGAGGCCTTTGCTGAGGACTGAATGTTCATCCTCAGTGAGGGGGAGGTCTAGGCGGAAAGCAAAAACACAACAGGGCTGGGAGCTAGGACCTGGGGTAGGGCTGGAGCTGGGAGTGGGGACGTGGATTGCTACCTGAGTGGGTGCAGTTATGGGGTGGGGAGTGACATCACCAACAGAAGTGACATTCAC
This sequence comes from Chiloscyllium plagiosum, assembly GCF_004010195.1. Classification (NCBI taxonomy): domain Eukaryota; kingdom Metazoa; phylum Chordata; class Chondrichthyes; order Orectolobiformes; family Hemiscylliidae; genus Chiloscyllium; species Chiloscyllium plagiosum. The sequence continues at coordinate 37,949,409 of NC_057725.1, forward strand.
CATCTGGTTGGAAGTGGGGCCTACGGCGGTGCCTGTGGGGCGGAAATGTTGTAACACATGACCTCAGCGACATCGTCAGCTGAGTTTCAGTGAGTGAATCCCTAATGGCAGAAGTGACGTCGGCGATATAATCATCAGTGTTCCAGCTAGTGACGTCTCTGGGGGCAGAAGTAGCTGCGGCAGTGGCAACTGCAGGGCCAGAAGTGATGTGCAGAGTAGGTATTGCGGCTGTGGCCGCGGCAATGGATCTAGCAGCGGTTGCGGAGGGGGTTGCCTTCCCGGCAATTGCAAAGGCGGCGTGGTCAGCAGTGGCTGTGGTTTGTGAGGTGGCGGGAGCAGAAATGATGTCGTATTTAACCGTGGCAGTCATGGCTTCAGTGGCTGCATAGCTATTGGCGTCTGGGCAGATCCAGAGGCCAAGAGAAGGTTCTGGAATGGTCAAGGGAGCCTGAGTATTGAGATAGGTACATGAAAGTTTGTTTAACTTACATTCTTTTATGTCTGGTATGGTGGAGAGAAAGCGTTTGTTAAGCGTGTGAATTCTACTAAGGATGTAAAACAAGCAGAGTCCTTTGCAGGTCTGGGAGAGTGTGGCCCTGAGCTGAGGCAGAGATGACTGCAGGGAGATTAGGTGGAGGTGCATGGCAACGAGTATGGAGCAGAGGATCCAGAAAGAGAACCATTTCTGAAGGTTTCGGATTTGTAGTACGTACTGGTTGCCCTGTTCAGGTCCAAATTGTGTTGGTCTGAATTTAGTCTGGAGTACATGCGTGATCAGTCAGCTCCGTAGGCAGGCACTGAGGAAGGAGATGTGGCTGTGGTAGCGAGTCTGCTTCAAGTTGTGACTGAAGAGCTTCAGGGCAGAGGAGATGACCTGAGGAGTGCAGTGAGAGAGAGATTCCCTGAGATCCTTGCAGAGAGAGGAGGAGAACTTGTTCAAGGTATACATCCCTGGAAAAGGCTTATGCCCAAAACGTCGATTCTCCTGCTTCTCAGATGCTGCCTGACCTGCTGTGCTTTTCCAGCACCACACTCTCTGCACTGGTTAAAGCTTCCTTAATCGATTAGAGATATGAGTGCCACCAGCTGAGCAATTCAGGGTTCCAGGTTCAAGTTCCCTGATGGCTTTATATGTTGGTCAGTCACTCACATTCTGATTTCCATGGCCACCAGCCATTTATATCTGGATGGTTGGTTAAAACTGGCTTAAAAGACACTCCAACTATTCTCAACCTAACCAAAGAATGAACAGACAAAGTCTCAACAACTGACAAAGAAAAAGAGAATGTCCTATGTGCTGACTTTAGTTGACTGATTGTCACTGGTTCAGCCAGCCCAAAAATACATATTCTTGCCAAGTGATCTTCCAGAAGATGCCATAACTCTGCATCTACTATCCTAACCCAACCTTTGAAGGATATACCCTCAGCATCATTGCCAGGTTAAGTGTTAAAGCCTGATAGTAATATGATTGGCAATTTCTTGGCAAGTGCAACAAATCAAACTTTTTTGGATGACAAACTTTAAATGTTGCAGCATATAACACGTGACATGCCGTGATCACAATCCAATAAAGAACCATTCAGGATGTGCTAATTATTTTATCACCCATGTCTGTCAGTGTGGAAACCAGTGTATGGGCTTAAAACACTTGTTCTACATCGCAACCTGCGCAACATTTCTATAGGGATTACTCTCTCATCTTTGCGGCACCTTACGTCAAGAAGCTCTTAGATGATTCACATGAAATTGCAAAAAAAAACCAAACTGTTCACAGGCTCAGTAGAACAAAACTGCTGAGGGAAATAAAAGAATATGGAAAATTGATTTTAAAATGCTCCTCAAACAGTAAATGAATGTATTTACTTGAGCCTTTTGGTGACCAAATATAGTGGGATATTCAGTTATACTACAAAAATTACATGATTTATTTGCAGCACAGAAATAGACCATTCAGCCCAGCAGCTCCATACAATGTTTGTGTTTGATAGAAACTTCTTCCCACTTTTTCTCATTTGACTCCATCAGCATGTTGTTTGCTTCATTGACAAATAAATATAGGGAAAAAAATCTCATTGCCAAACCATCTACTGAAAGAGATTTTTAACTCTTTACCATGAATACTCACCACTGACTCCAAATCTTATGAAGTATCAGAGCATCAGGTCAAACATTGGAAAGAAAACCACCTTAGTTAGCACCTATCACTGGCTGGTTAAGCAATTCTCCTCCATGTTAAACACAAATTAAGAGAAGCACTAAGGATGGTAAGGTCACAGAACGTACTGTGGTAGAGGACTTCAAAGTTCACTACAAGAGCAACTCGGTAACACCACTACAGACAACAGTGGCCAAGTCCTGAAGGACATAGCTGGATCTACAACGTGTAGTGAGCAAAAAAACTATTCATCTTCATTAATCTACCTGTCACAAATGTGTCTGTCTATAACAATATTGGTAGGAGTGACCAACAGACAGTCCTTGGAGTGATGATGTCCCATCTTTACTTTGACATCTTCTGTCATGTTGTGTGGTACTACCATTGTGCTAAATATGATAGATTTTAAATAAACCTAGCAATTCAAGATTGTGTATCCATGAATTGCTACAGGCCATTAGCAGCAACAGAATTGCATCCAATCTGAATAAGTAACCTCGGAGACTAATGTGTTCGCCATCCTACTATCACCAATAAACCCTCACTGAGGAAGAGTGCAGAGGGAAGTATGACAGGAGCAGGATCAAACATACCTTAAAATGAGAAACAAGGTATCAACCTGGTGCAGATGAAACACAGACTACTTGCATATCAAGTAACAGAAGCAGCATATGATGTGTAATCCCAAAACCAAAAACAAAATCAAATCAAAGCTCTGTGATCATGCCACAGTTGTGAATAGTAGTAGACAATTAAACAAATAACAGGAGAAAGAAGCTCCATAAATATTCCTATTCCTCAACGTGGAGAAACTCAGTAGATCAATGCAAAGACAAGGCTGAAGCATTTGGATCCACCTTCAGCCAAAGGTGCCGAATAGATGATGCATCACTGCCCACTTCTGAGGTACCAATATACAAAACAACCTCAATTATCCAAATTTCAGATTATCCAAACAAGATCTCAAAGTCCTGTAAAAACGCTATCCATTATCCAACCAATCTGTTATCCAAACTCTCAGTTATCTGAACAAAATACTCCTTGCCCATCTCGTTGGGATAATTGAGGTTGTTCTGTAACAGATGCCAGTTTTCAGCCAATTCAGTTCACACCACATGATTTTAAAGAATAGCTGAAGACATGGGATATAGAATAGGCTGTAGATCCTGACAACATTCAGATAGTAGTAATGAGGTCTTGTGCTCCAAAACCAGCCACAGTCCAAGTCAAACTTTACAGTACAGTTTCAACTATCTGACATCTAGGTTGGCATCTATCTGACAACCGGGTAACATGGCACAGAAGTAGGCCCTTCAGTCATTCAAGTCTGCTCTGCCTTTTAATAAGATTGTGGTTGACTTGGCTGAAACCTTAAATCCATATTCCTATCTATCCCTGATAATCCTTCATCCACTTGCTTATGAAGAATCAATGCCTTCAAAGTATTCAAGGATTCTGCTTTTGCCATTTTTACAAGAAGAGTGTTCCAAAGACCCATGGCTCTGAGAAAAGAAAATTGCCTTATGTTATAAATCGATTACACCTTATTTAAAAGTGATCCATAGCTTGAGATTCTCCTATAAGGAGAAACATCCTCTCATATTCAATCTGTCAAGAACAGTCAGGATCTTAAATAAAAAGGAAATGCTGGAGAAACAACCCTGACAGCATCCATGGAGAGGGGAACAGAATTTCTTTAGGATTTTGTATAATTCACTCAAGTCTCCCCTTACTCTTTTAAACTCCAGCAAGTACAAGTCTAACCTGTCCAAATTTTCCCTCTAAGATGCCCATTCTTGGAAATATTCCTGGTATCAACATGGTAAACATACTCTGAACTATTTCCAATGTATTTAAAAACTTATAAAAGATGGCCAATATTGTACACAATATTCCAAATGTGGTCTCACCAAAGTCCCCTATAATGGAGGCATGACCTCCATGTTTTTGTGTTCAATTCTCTCACAAGCCACAGTTCTATTAGTTTTCCCAATTACTTGCTGTACTAGCATTTTAGCCTTTTGTGACTCATGCCCACAAGGAAACACAGGTCTCTCTAAATTGCAGAATTTTGCAATCTCTCACAACCTCCATAACAAGAACATCCTTTGTTAGATAAGGAGGCCAAAACTGTATTCCAGGTTTGGCCTCACCAATAAGTGCAGTAAGACATCACTGCAACCGACTTACAGCTCAACCTTCCAACCAGCTTTGCGTCATCTGCCAATTTTCAGCTATTACATTTAGTTCCCTCATCAAAATCATTAACGTATATTGTGACTAGCTGGAGTCCTAGTACCAATCCCTGTGGTACACTACTAGGCACTGCCTATTCATCTCAATACATTACTCCAATTCCATGGGCTTTAATTTTACATATTAATTTCTTATGCAGCACATCTTTGAAAGCCTTCAAAAAATCCACATAAACCACAATCACTGGCCCCCACTAATTAACTGCACTAGTTACATCCTCGAAGAATTCTAATAGATTTGTCAAGCATGATTTCCTTTTTGTAAACCCATGCGGACTGTTCCTTATTCTACCATTGTTTTCTAAGCTCTCTGCAATAAAGTCTTGATAATGGATTCGAGCATCTTTCCCAATACCAACCAGACTCATTCATTTTTAATTTCTGTTTTTTTCTCAACCTTCCTTTTTAAATAGTGGGGTTACATTAACTACCTTCCAAACTGTTCCAGAGTCTAAAGAATCTTGGAAGACGACCACCAATGCATCCACTATTTCTCAGATCACTTCCTTAAATATTCTGGGATGTAGATCATCAGACCCTGGGGATTTATCGGTCTTCAATCCCATTAATTTGTGCAACACCATTTCTCTACTAAAAGAGATTTATTTTAGTTCCTCCCTTTCACTAAACCTGTTCCCCATCTTTTCTGGTATGGTATACATGTCTTCCTTTGTGCAGATTGAAGCAAAGTATGAACTTGCTCCACCAGCTACTTCATTGTTCCTCATTCTAAATTACTCAATTTCTGAATGGAAGGGACCTACTTTAGTTTTTTTTTGTCGATATATACCTATAGAAACCTTTAGTCAGTTCTTACGTTCTCTACAATCTTACTCTCATATTTTATTTTTTTCCTTCTTAATCAATCCTTTGGTCCTCTTTTGCTAATGTCTAAACTGTTCCCAATCCTTTTAAATATTTTCTGAACCCTTTCAAGTTTCACAACATATTTCCGAGTTTTGACTATATACATATTCAAAAATGCCTGATGTCTATTTACGTTAAAACATTTTCTTTGTTGAAAAATAGTTTTGTAAAGTCCATACCAATTAGCAATACAGATGGTTCAGACTCCTATAGCATAGCTCAGACCATTCAGCCCATCAAGCTCTTTGAAATAGCTACTCAACTAGTCGCACTCCCCTGGTGTTTCCCCACAATACCGTAATACGATTGTCTACTGTTGTTTTGCTCCTGCAGTTAGAGTAAATTTTAGTGTAATATCATGTTTGCATACTGAGGAAGGGAAAGAAAGGAAATTGAAAAGAAAACATTGATTGGGCATTGATTTTACTGCATCTTTTGGCCCACTGAAGGCATTATTCCAAATGTTCCATTTAGTAATATGAACTGATTATCGACATCAAGCTTCAAAGCCAGCAGTGCTCTGCTTAGAAAGTGTGTTTTTCAAGCACACTACCTTGCCCTGGATGGTACTAAGCTTCTTGAGTTCTCAAAGCTGCACTCATTAGGCAAGTGGAACATATTTCATCACACTTCTAAATGTTGGATAATCTTTGGAAAGTGACGAGATGAGCTACTCACCTCAGAATTCAGTCTCCAACTTACACTTGAAGCTGTAGTATATTTGCTCATTTAAATTTCTGGTTAATGGTAAACTCTTAGGATGTTGTTGGAGGACAATAAAGAACAACATACAGTTGAATGTCAAAGGGAGATGATCAGATGCTCATTTGGTGTAGATGGTCTTATGCATGCGAGTGCTTTTTGCTACTTATCAACTTAAACCTGAATGTTTCCCAGGTTTTACTGCATACAGATATGGACTGCTTCGGTATTGAAGGAATTCCAAATGGTATTGAGTAAACATCTGTAAACACCCCACATCAGACCTTACGACTGAGGGAAGGTCAGTGATGAAGCAGCTGAAGATAGTTGGGCCGAAGACACTACCCTGAGGAACTCCTGCAGAGATATCATGGAGCTGAGATGTCTGACCTCCAACAACCACGACTCCTAGTTGCTGCTTCTGAGGGTGAGAGGCAATGACACCTTAGGAGAATCCAGCTAGCGACCAAGTTAGTGGCACTGCAGATAAATAAGCTGTACCAAGGGAGGAAAGGAGAGGGAAGAAGAAAACAGAACAGCACTTATGATAAGGGATTCCAAAATCAGGAAATCAGACAGGCATTTCTGCAGCCATTGTTGTGACACCAGGATGGTGCTGAGATGAATATTTAGGAATGCCTTTGGAATGGGTGATCAGCCAGAGGCCATGGTTTAATGATATGGATAGAAATGAGAATAAGTATTGAAAAAATATTTCAGGGAGCTAGGTAGGAGATTGAAAAGCAGGACGTCTAAAGCAGTTGGATAAAGATTACTCCCACTTCCATATGCAAGTGAACTTAGAAATAAGAAAAATGGAATGATTGAGTCATTGAATATTTTTAAGGCATGATTCTCATGAAGCAAGGAGCTAAAAGATTATCAGGAGTAGACAGGAATGTGAATTGGAGTTTACAAAAAATCAGCCATAACCTTATTGCATATCAGAGTAGGCTCAACGCCCTGAATGGCCTACAACTGTTCCTAATTTGTATGCTTATATCTTTGTACATAGCTTGTTATGATCCCAGTTGATGTTATTACTGGGCAAATCAGATCCCAGAATGAAATCTAGCTTGGTAGGTCATTTATTAAATTATTTAACAAGGCTTTTTTTAACTACCCAAAGAAAAAGGTTTATTACACAAAAAATAGATTAAAATAAATCAAACCATTTACTTATAACACAATTTGTAAGATTTAAAACACACAGTAACATATAATCCCATCTATCCTATCATCATCACTTTGTAGTACTCAAACAGCAGAACAAGTTCCCTTCTCCACACAACTAATCAGCTCAAGTGACACTTCCAATTCCTTGTCTCAAGAGTTTGATAGCTTTTTTCTTCATTAAGCATGCAATTGAGCTTAAACTTTTCTCAGTTTCAAACATTCCTTCAGTGTTCTAACCAAACACATCTGGTCCAAAACTTTCCAACTAAAACCCTTACACTGAGGTAACCCATTTCATAACTATTCTGAACTCTCCTTTCATCAAGAGAAACTGTTACTTACATCTAACTTCCACCAAGATATCTGCGAATTGAAACAAAAGCACTCCAAACTGTAGAATTTTCCACAAGAAGATCAAAAATTAATTCTTGTTTGTTCTAAACCAAAAGGAAGCTAATGCTTGAAATGTAAATAAATTCCCATTACCGCACTCTCATACAGATTTTTTAAAAAGGCTCCAGAAATACTGACAAGTTAATCATTAAATTACTCCATACAAAGACTAACGCCCACATGGCACTGGTGAAATAATGGCCTCATCTTTACAGAGGCAAAGAAAGGAGATTCCATAGAGACAGTAGGGGAAAAGCAACTGAGTAACATACTCATGCCAAATATTTCTTATATAAGAAGCCTGATATAACACTAGGTACTTCTCTTGCTAATTGACTGCCAGCTCAGAATAAAAAGAAGAGCTTAATTGGAGCATTAAGAACTAGGATTGGAAAATATAATGCCTAATTGCTCCACTATCCATTGTGATAGGAGAGCCATGTTCATAGTTTTCAACTGAATTTAATTACGTCATAATCTGAAGGCATATATAAATCAAAGTTAAAGTATTTCTAGTATGGGTGAATATAAACATGGTTGGTGATGAAATTCATTTTTTGTGGCAATACTGCATGTAACCAGAAGCTGTATAAATGAATTTCAAAATGCCACTAAAACACTAATTGGGAAGAAATTGTGTATTCATACCTACAGACCTCAAAATATCATGCAGTAAGACCTAAGATTAACTGGAGTAGACTCCAAAACGTGACTGCAAATAAAACAGAATTAGATTAAGACGACAGAATTAATTATGAAATAATTGTTACAAGACGCACTTAGAAGATATTTGTCAAAATGACAAGAAAGAAGAGCTGGGGATCAGTATAGGTGCAGATGCCAAAAACAACATAGAACAATTTCAGTATATCAATAACAAGGTAGAACCTTAAAAGATGGCAATGTCAAGGAGAATGTATCTGAGCACAAGCAGAAAACTTCACAGATTTATTTTTTGAAGTACTAAACAGATAAGAATACATTTTCTTTGCTTACTGGATGTTGCAATATTCAAAACAAGTTGAAAGTGCTTAAACCAGTAAGCTGTTAAAAGAGATAAGAGAGAGTAGACATGTGAAATGCCAGCACAATCACAGGAATGTTACTAAATGCTGAAATGATACCATGAGCTGGAAAACAAGCCAACAAAGATCGATTTTCAAAAAGAGAACACAGTCCACTCAGATCATTACAACTTATCCATTATTACTCCCAAAATATCCATTATTAGAAGCAAACTAGAATGACAATATGACAATAATCCAATAAGGATCTACATCACTTCAAAAGATAGTAAATCCCACCCTGCAATCTTCAATGCCTTTTCTGATGGATTAGCCATGGTAAATGCAGGATTACAGGGAAAGGGTGGGGGCCTGGGTCTTAGTGGAATGTCCTTTGGAGACTTGGTACAGATTTGATGGGCTGAGTGGCCTCATCTGAACTGTAGGGATTCTATGATTCTAAAGTTAGTGTGGAAACATATTGTAAGATTTTGACACAAATCGTATTTTTCCATGCAGAGGGTCTTGCGTGTTTGGAATGAGCTGCCAGAGGAAGTGGAGGAGGCTGGTACAATTGCAAAATTTAAAAAGCATCTGGATGGGTATATGAATATAAAGGGTTTCAAGGGAGATGGGCCAAATGCTGACAAATGGGACTAATCAGTTTAAGATATCTGGTCGGCGTGGATGAGTTGGACCAAAAGGTCTGATTCCATGCTGTACAACTCTATGGCTCTATACTGACTTAAGAAAATAAACCAATTGGCATTTGTTAGGAAATTGCTGTCAGATTGTCAGCAAATAGAGTTGATAGGATTTTAGATGGTGACATGTTTCAGAACATATAACTTCAGATGGAGAAGGAGGAATACCACAAACACAGAATTACATTAGTCGGGCCAGATGGGACCTAAGGCTGCCAGAGGAAGTGGTGGAGGCTGTGACAATTACAACATTTAAAAGGCATCTGGATAGGTATATGAATGGGAAGGGTTAGAGGGATATGGGCCAAGTGTTGGCAAATGGGACTAGATTAATTTAGGATCCCTCATCAGCATGGGCAAAGGGTCTGTTTCCATTTCTATGACTGCTAATGGCCTCAATTGGTCCTTATGCAAAGGAAACCAGTATAGTTGAGCATATGACAGGCAAGCAGTGACACCGTTAATGTTGAAAATATTAACAGGACAGGACAGGAGTAAATGGCATTACCATAACTGTTTGAGTAACACTGAAAGGGGAAAATACAGAAAAGCGAGTAGAACTGGTTAAGATTCGTATCTTATCACTGACTAGTTGGCACAAAAGGGATTTAAGGGATATCTTTAGTTTGTACCTTCCACTGAAATAAGAAGTAAATTTACAGGGTGCATGGCTACAACTGGTCAGTATAGTGTATTTAGATGAAGCTCGTGGCATTGGCCAGTGATCATGCGTCTTGTGCATGAATTGTGTGTGCAGGGTCTCAATTGCACAGCTGTCAAAGTAGATTGATGTTAATGAAGTATAAAGTTTTTGGTTATAATTAAGTTAAAAGAGATCATGTTTCAGCTTCATTAAGATATTTTCTCCACTGTATATCCCTAAATAAAACAAGGAAAAACCAAATGGAGTCTTGGCTTACTCGTGCATAGGAAGGAGGAAAGTCTTCCTGCTTCACATACCTTGGACGTTTTATTGAAACATGCAGTACAACAAATACCAGAGGTGCTTATTTCAAAGTTTTCAACATTTAACGTTTCGGTTGACATTCAGAAAATACTTTTCCGGATTTATGAAAACCAGCTAAACTTATGCTTCAGAATAGTAAATTTCTCATAATAAAGACCTGTCCAAGAAGGATGAATTGCACCTATATTGGAAGGGGACTAATATACTGGCAGGGAGATTTGCTAGAGCTGCTCAGGAGGATTTAAACTAGTAAGGTTGGGGGGTAGGACTCAGGGAGATAGTGAGGAAAGAGATCAATCGGAGACTGGTACAGTTGAGAACAGAAGCAAGTCAAACAGTCAGGGCAGGCAGGGAAAAGGTAGGACTAATAAATTAAACTGCATTTATTTCAATGCAACGGGCCTAACAGGGAAGGCAGATGAACTCAAGGCATGGTTAGGAACATGGGACTGGGATATCAAAGCAATTACAGAAACGTGACTCAGGGATGGGCAGGACTGGCAGCTTAATGTTCCAGGATACAAATGCTACAGGAAGGATAGAAAGGGAGGCAAGAGAGGAGGTGTGTGACTTTTTGATAAGGGATAGAATTACAGCTGTACTGAGGGAGGATATTCCTAGAAATACATCCAGTGAAGTTACTTGGGTGGAACTGAGAAATAAGAAAGGGATGATCATCTTTTGGGATTGTAATATAGACCCCTTAATAGTCAGAGGGAAATTGAGAAACAAACTTGTAAGGAGATCTCAACTATCTGTAAGAATAATAGGGTGGTTATGGTAGGGGATTTTAACTTTCCAAACATAGACTGGGACTGCCATAATGTTAAGAGTTTAGATGGAGAGGCATTTGTTCATGTGTAAAAGAACATTTTCCGTTTCAGTATGTGGATGTACCTACTAGAGAAGGTGCAAAACTTGACCTACTCTGGGGAAATAAGGCAGGGCAGGTGACTGAGGTGTCAGTGGGGGAGCACTTTGGGGCTAACGACCATAATTATATTAGATTTAAAATAGTGATGGAAAAGGATAGACCAGATCTAAAAGTTGAAGTTCTAAGTTGGAGAAAGGCCAATTTTGACGGTAGTAGGCAAGAACTTTCAAAAGCTAATTGGGGGCAGATGTTCACAGGTAAAGGGACAGCTGAAAAATGGGAAGCCTTCAGAAATGAGATAACGCGCGTCCAGAAAAAGTATATTCCTGTTAGGGTGAAAGGAAAGGCTGCTCGGTTTAGGGAATGCTGGGTGATGAAAGAAATTGAGGGTTTAGTTAAGAAAAAGAAGGAAGCATATGTCAGGTATAGACAGGATAGATCGAGTAAATCCTTAGAACAGTATAAAGGAAGTAGGAGTATACTTAAGAGGGAAATCAGGAGGGCAAAAAGGGGTAATGAGATAACTTTGGCAAATAGAATTAAGGAGAATCCAAAGGGTTTTTACAAATGCATTAAGGACAAAAGGGTAACTAGGGAGCAAATAGGGCCCCTCAAAGATCAGCATTGTGGTCTTTATGTGGAGCCGCAGAAAATGGGGGAGATACTAAACAAGTATTTTGCATCACTATTTACTGTGGAAAAGAATATGGAAGATATAGAATGTAGGAAAATAGATGGTGACACCTTGAAAAAGTCCATATTACAGAGGAGGAAGTGTTGGATGTCTTGAAATGCATAAAGGTGGATAAATCCCCAGGACCTGATCAGGTGTACACTAGAACTCTGTCGGAAGCTAGGGAAGTGATTGCTGGGCCTCTTGCTGAGATATTTGTATCATTAATAGTCACAGGTGAGGTGCCGGAAAACTGGAGGTTAGCTAACGTGGTGCCACTGTTTAAGAAGGGTGGTAAGGACAAGCCAGGGAACGACAGACCGGTAAGTCTGATGATGGTGGTGGGCAAGTTGTTGGAGGGAATCCTGCACATGTATTTGGAAAGGGAAGGACTGATTAGTGATAGTCAACATGGCCTTGTGCGTGGGAAACCATGTCTCACAAACTTGATTTGAGTTTTTTGAATAAGTAACAAAGAGGATTGATGAGGGCAGAGCCATGGACGTGATCTATATGGACTTCAGTAAGGCGTTCGACAAGGTTCCCCATGGGAGACTGGCGAGATCTCATGGAATACAGGGAGAACTAGCCATTTGGATACAGAACTGGCTCAAAGGTAGAAGACAGAGGGTGGTGGTGGAGGGTTGTTTCTCAGACTGGAGTGCCACAAGGATCGGTGCTGGGTCCTCTACTTTTTGTCATTTATGTAAATGATTTGAATGCGAACATAAGAGGTATGGTTAGTAAGTTTGCAGATGACACCAAAATTAGAGGTGTAATCGACAGCGAAGAAGGTTACCCCAGATTACAACAGATGGACCAATGGGCTGAGAAGTGGCAGGTGGAGTTTAATTCAGATTAATGCGAGGTGCTGCATTTTGGGAAAGCAAATCTTAGCAGGACTTATACACTTAATGGTAAGGTTCTAGGGAGTGTTGCTGAACAAAGAGACCTTGGAGTGCAGGTTCATAGCTTCTTGAAAGTAGAGTTGCAGGTGTTTAGTATGTTTTCCTTTATTGGTCAGAGTATGGAGTACAGGAGTTGGGAGGTCATATTGCGGCTGTACAGGACATTGGTTAGGCCACTGTTGGAATATTGCATGCAATTCTGATCTCTTTCCAATCAGAAAGATGTTGTGAAACTTGAAAGGGTTCAGAAAAGATTTACAAGGATGTTGCCAGAGTTTGAGGATTGGAGCTATAGGGAGAGGCTGAACAGGCTGAGGCTGTTTTCCCTGGAGCATCAGAGGCTGAGGGGTGACCTTATAGAGGTTTACAAAATTATGAGCGGCATGGATACGATAGATAGACAAAGTCTTTTCCCTGGGGTCGGGGAGTTAGAGGGCATAGGTTTAGGGTGAGAGGGGAAAGATATAAAAGAGATCTAAGGGGCAACTTTTTCACATAGAGGATGGTATATGTATGGAATGAGCTGCCAGAGGAAATGGTGGAGGCTGATACAATTCTATAAAGAAACTCATTCTGGAATAGTTCAAATGTGAAAGACTAATTGGATTCAGGACTTAAACATATTTCAAATAATTTGCAAGATCCTATGGAGGCACAGAGAGAAGTGTCAGCACAGAACGAGATATATCAAGCAATTATCAGAGACTCCATTGGTGATGTTCAATTTTTCTAGAGGAAAGCATGAATTTCAGAGAACTCTTCAGGTCTTTTGAAGTTATTAAATAATATCTCATTGCATTACTCCAGCAGCCTGATCAAAGTGTACCCCTCAGTCAACTGCAAAGAAGTTGGAACTTTCAAATGGAGCTTTATTGAAACTAAGTTATCTTGTAGGAATGTGTAATTTTTTGTGACCTAACATGCTGTCTGATTTGATTTGACTTATTTATTGTCACGTATACCTAAATACAGTGAAAAGCTTCATTTACGAGCAGTACAAGCAGATCATAGTAAAGATATACAGATCATAGGGTAAAATAAAAACTGAGACAAAGACATATAGGTTACATCTCAAAGGGCCTAGGCAAACTCAACATCACACACAGCTTTGCAGACTCTCTAGTGAGACACAACCTGAAGCTTTTCTGTTCATGCAAGCAGTGACTTTGAGGCAAGGCACTCAAAAGCGTACATGGATGGCAAATGACACAAAATTAGACAAATTAGATTTGGCAATTTAGGAATAAGTCAAGAGATGCAGTAGCAAATATTTAAACAGATATTCTAGAAAGCACAGAATAGATACATTTCAACACTTAAGGAAAATTCTTAGCAACAGACCTGTCGTTTGTGGCTAACTAAAAAGATAAAAGGTAATAAACTCGAAGAGAAGACATATAATTGCACAAAGATAGCTTGCCGGTCAGAAGATTGGACATAATATTAAAAAGCAAAGAATGACTAAAAGATTAATGAGGAGGTAGAAGTTACAATACAAGAGAAACTTAGCCAAAAGTATAAGAACAAATAAGAAATGTTTCTTCAGATATTTGAAGAAAAAGGAAAGAGTTAACAACATTAGTGTTGGTCCTATAGAAAAGGATTCTGGGGAATTGGTAATGGATGATAAAGAGATGGCAGACAAATTGAGCAGAATTTTGCGTCAGTCTTTCCTGAAGAGGAAATAAACAGTATCCTGAGAATCACTGTAAATTAGGGATTGAAAGGAAAAAGGAAGTTAAAAAATTACAATTGTCAGGGACGCAATACTAAATAAGTTGCTGAAACTACAAGTTAATAAACTTCTGATGGATTGCATCCTCCGATCTTAAAAGAAGTAGCTGATGAGATAGTTGAAGCACTGGTTTTACCTGTCCAAATCTCATTCGACTTGGAAAGATTCCTTTGATTGGAAACTAACTAATATAACACCTTTATATAAAAAAGGACAGAAATAGAAATCAGATGATACATACTGCTGCTACTTTGTCAGTTGTGAAGGGAGTGAATGCTCCACGATGTTGTGTCAATCAAGTCAGCTGCATTGTCTTGGATGGTGTCAAGTTTCTTGAGTGTTGTTGGCGTTGCACATATCCAAACTAATGGAAAGTGTTCCTTCATATTCTTTACTGTGTTAGACAGTGAATTACTTGCCAAAGGACTCTTAGTCTCTGACCTGCTCTTGTAGCCCACAATATTAATATGGCTAGTTCAGTTCAATTCTGTGTCTGATCAATGGTAACCTGAGGACATTTATTGCAGTGGATTCAGGAATGATAACGCTTCCGGATGTCAAAGCACAATGGTTAGACTCTCTTGCTGGAGATGGTCATTGATTGGTATGTGTGTGCAACTGTTCTTTGAAACGTACCAGCCCAAGCTTGGACGTTGTCCAGTTCTTGTTTCATTTGGACACAGACTGCTTCACTATTTGAGAAGTCACAAATTGCAATGAACATTGTGCAAGCATCAGTGAACATACCCACTTCTAACTTGATGATGGCATGAAAGTCATTGATGAAGCAGCTCAGGATGAGGGGGCCTAGGACACTACCCTGAGGAATTCCCACAGAGATGCTCTGGAGTTAAGATGACTGACCTCCAACAACCTTTGTGCCAGGTATGACTCCAACCAGTAGACAGTTTTCCCTGATTTCCATTGACTCTACTCGCATTCAAACGTGGTCATGATGTCAAGGGTAGTCTTGTTCATCTCACTTCTGGAATTCAGTTCTTTGTCCATGTTTGAAACAAAGCTGTAATGAGGTCAGAACCAGAGTTGCCTTGGAGGAACAAACTCAACTTCAGTGAGCAGGGTTTGGTAAGCAGGTGGAGCTTGATAAGGACAACACCTTTCATCACTTCATTGATAATTGAGAGGAAATTGAAGGGGTGGTAATTGGCAGAATTGAATCTGCCCTCCATTTTGTAAACAGACATCCCTGTTCAATTTTCCACATTGTTTGAGGATGCCGTTATTCCAACTGTGCTGGAACAGCTTGGGAATGGACTGACTGGTCTTTACAATATCCAATGCCTCCAGTCATTGCTTAATATCATTTGAAGTGAATCAAATTTGCTGAAGACTAGCAGTTGAAAGATCTGAGGATCTTTGCACGAATCAAAATGGATCAGCCAACTGGATGAAAGGGCTGAACAATAGTTGTAACAATCTGTTACACCGATGTGCTGTGCTCTCCCTTATTCAGAATGGAGATATGTGTGGAGCCTACACCTCCAGTGAGATGTTTAATCCTCCATCACCATTGGATATGGCAAAACTGCAGATTTTAGATTTGATCCATTGGTTTTGGATACACTTAGTCCGTCTAATCACTTGTTACTTGGCACTCAAGTAGTCTTGATTTGTAGCTTCACCACATTGACACCTAATTTTAGGTATGCCTGATGCTGCTCTTGGCTTGCCATCATGCACCCTTCAGTGAACCAAGGCAATCCCCTAGCTTGATAGTAACATTAAAGAAAGAATATGTTGGGTCACAAGTTTGAAGATTATTTTAGAGCACAATTCTACTGTTGCTCATAGATGTCCAGTCTTGAGTTGCTAGATTTATTTGAAGTCTGACCTATTTAGCACAGCAATAATGCCATGCAACACCAAGTAAGGTATCTCTCAATGTAAAGGACTTGTATTTAAAAAGGACTGTGTGGTGGTTGGCTCTTGCAAATAGTGTCAAGGACAGATGCAATTCCAGCAAGCAGATTGGTGAGGATAAGGTCAAATATATTTTTCCCTCTTATTGACTCCTTCACCACCACCTGCAGATCTGGTCTGGCAGCTTTATCCTTTAGGAGTTAACCATCTAGTCAGCAATGGTGCTGTCGAGCCACTCTTGGTGATGGATGTTGAAGTCTCCACTCACAGTACATTCTATATCCTTGCCATCCTCGATGCTTCTTACAAATACTGTTTGAAATGTGCATTTGGGGGGATCCAAGATGGTGGCAAACTAAAAAGAGCTCTGCACCACATTACAAGCGGGACAAAGTCCTAACCCATCCTACCCGCACCACCGCGATATCCTGGGACTCTGGAAAGGTTGTGGAGTCCCAAGAAACCGTTATAGAACAACTTACCTTTGTTTTCGCTGTCCAGAGATGCCGAAGAAGGGAGCAGGTACGTCAGAGGCCGGACCCACGCCCCAGCCTGCAGGATCCTCAGACTCTATTTCCTACCAGGTGCTGGTAAAGGACTGGCGAAATTCTGTGATATGTTGGGGAAGCAGATAGAGGAGAACCTAGCCCTGATCTCTATCATGCTGCAGAAACATGAACAGCAGCTGGGAGACCTGGAGAAAAGGATGGAGGTGGTAGAACGTAGAGTGACAGTGGTGGAAGCTGATACAGATCCCACCAAGGATAGGATCCAAGCCCTGGGGACACAGGTCTATAATTGGCTTGACCAGGTTGATGACCTCGAGAACAGGGCAGTAGAAAAAATATCTGGATCGTCAGTCTGCCAGAGGATAAGGAAGGTGAGCGGCCAGTCGAATTTATTGAGGACTGGTTGCAGAAATTCCTTAGCGTGAAGGCTGGAATTCTTCCATTCTTCCTGAAGAAGGGCTCATGCCCGAAACGTCGATTCTCCTGCTCCTTGGATGCTGCCTGACCTGCTGCGCTTTTCCAGCAACACATTTTCAGCTCTATATTGGTTATGAGGAATCTCTCAATAAAGTTACTAGAGAGTGTGTTAAAGGCACACACGGGAGGTTTGTAATCCTCGAAGCCCTGATAAACAGGGAAGAATATGGTGTTTTAAATGTTTATTGCCCTTCCCTCAAGGTTCTGGTAGATGCGTTCTCTAAATTGATCAGTCTCGAGACTCGGCATTTCATCATAGGGGGAGCTTTTAATTGTCTCATGGATCCCACGGTAGACAAGTTGCCCAAAAGCCCCCAGATACCCTCTGTACAAACTAAACAATTATTGCTTCTGTGTGATAGGGTTGTTGGGTGTCTGAAGGCGTCTCCATCCTACAGGCAGGGATTTTATGTTTTTTTCCAATCCACACAGATGTCACACCAGGATTGATTTTTTTCTGACCTCCATGGCAACCCGGGACTTGGTGGCATCTTGTACAATTGATAATATTACCATCTCTGACCACGCTCCAGTGTACCTGTGGGTTAAGATTAGGGACTCTATAGAGGCACTGACGAATGGATCCCTTTATCCTTAAATATAATAAATTTGTGGAGTACTTCTCTAAGGAGTTTCGGGCACTCCTAGACATTAACTCAGGCTCGTTAGTATCCCGTCCCTCCTTTGGTAAACTGCCAAAGCCTATTCCAGGGGGTTAGTTACCTCCTACCCTGCCAGTAGGATGCGACAGAAGGGTGAGTAGCAATGTCTCCTCCAAGCACGGTTGAAGGCAGCCAAGAAGGTTTACTTTGACAGGCCTCACTGGCCAAGCTACAGAGGATTACAACGCTGGACTTGCATTGAATTCCGTGCTCACGCTGACAGCATAAAAGGAACTTACTTTCGCAAAACAAGGGTTTTATGAGTATGGTGACAAATCAGACAAGTACCTAGCATATCTTGCCAGGAAAAGCAGTGCCCCTCAAGCCATTATGTCGATTAGGGAAGGTGCTGGGAACCTATTATGTGATTCTAAAATAATTAATGCAGCATTTCAGAGATTTTACTCTGAAATTATGCTAAACTGAGGTTTGTGAGGAGGGGCGGGCCAAAATAGAGTCCTTTTTCAAGGATCTGGACCTTCTAGGTGTGACCCTCGAACAACAGTCTTTTCACAATCCCTCCTTATCAAAGCAAGAGGTGCAGGAGGCTGTGAAACAGCTTCAGAATGGAAAGGTGCCCAGTCCTGACAGACATCCCAACAAATTTTATCAGGAATTTAAGCATATTGTCAGGCCCGATGCTCAACATGTTCAATGACTCATACACTCACGATCATCTCCCGCCATCTCTAAGAGAGGCCAATATTTCACTTATTCTTAAAAAAGGGAGGGTCCTAGAGGACTGTGCTTCTTGCAGGCCCATTTCATTGTTAAATGTTGACTTTAAAATCCTCTCTAAGACTCTTGTGTTAAGGCTGGAAAGTGTGTTACCTTTTATTGTTAAAGAGGACCAGACTGGTTTCATAAAGGGCTGCAAATCCTCCAATAATGTAGGGAGGCTGCTTAATGTCATTCATGTGTGTCAAAAACAGTCAATACAGGGATTGGTGATTTCTCTAGATGCAGAGAAGGCATTTGACGGTGTTGAGTGGCTATGCCTTTTTAATACTCTAGAGCAGTTTGGCTTGGGCGAAGCTTTTATAAGATGGGTAAAGGTTCTCGAGAGTGACCCTCTCACTGCGGTCATCACCAATGGGGTACGATAAAGCAATTTTAGTATTTTTAAGGGCAGCCGACCTGTCCTGTTCACCATTGCTTTTTACAATGGTGAGGACAGGTCAGCCATTCGTAGGGATCCCAATAGAGAAGAATCTTGATTATCCGAATATCAATTATCCGAATTTCAGGTTATCTGAAGAAGATCTCAAGGTCCCAATAGAAACATTACACCAAAGAGGTGTTTCCAACACTGATGGCGTCTTTTGTTTACAAAGATTAAAAGTGAACTCGACTTACTGAAATGCTGCCGAGAACAGTCCTGGACATCGATGGGAGCACAGGCACCATCTCCAAATGACTGACCACCCGCCCTCCCTCCCTCTCTCCCCACACTGTGCCTGGAGTTCTACACAGGGGTGTACCCTAAATCCTCCTTCCCCAGATAAATTCTCCAACATTGCCCTGAGGGCAAAGGTGGAACTTGTCAAAAGGTTGCAGTCAAGTGTTGTGTGAGCGCGTGCGCACATTTTTTTGAGACTCACCCCCAAAGGCAACCACAGTCTTGTTGTTGGTGTCCAGTCCAACTGCCCCGATGTGGGGGGGTGGAGGAGCTGACAGGGGGCTGCCAGATGGGCAGGGTGGCTGGGTCAAATGGGGGTGGAGGAGCATGGACGGGCGGCGGGGCAGATGGTGTGTGGGGGCGGAAGGGAGCGGGGCAGGAGACGAGGGCATGGGGCAAGGGTGGGGACAGCAGCTTGCGTGCAGTGTGCTATTGCCTCGTCTCCTGACTGGGGAGCGGACTGAGCAAGTGCTCGCTGTGTCAATCCCATTGAACTGATGTTGGGGGGTGGGGGAGGCGGGATGCAAGAGGCTTCGGCAATGCTGCAGGTCCCTTACACACAAGTGTGTCGCTGCTCAGAAACAAACCCTGAGACAGAGAGAGAGGGTGCAAGGCAGGCTGAACGAGGAAAAAGGAAACTTCAGAAAACTCTGAGCCCCAGAGGAGAGGCAATGAATCAATTAACCGAATAATCAATTTTCTGAACAAAATACAACCCGTCCATCTCATTCGAATAATCGAGGTACCTCTGTACATCAGCTCTCAATATATATTGAAGTGGGGTCAAAATTATGTAAGATTTTGTTGTATATGGATGATGTCCTCATTTTTTTGTCAAATCCAGCAGTTTCAGAGTCTTGCCTAATACGATGCATCAGCTCTTTAGGCACCTTTTCGGGGTACAAGATTAATTTTGCAAAGTCCGAGGCTATGCCTATGGGTGGTCTTACGAAGGTGCTAGGTCTTGAGGGTGAATCCCGATTCCCATTTAAGTAATCACAGGAGAGTTTTATGCATTTGGGCATATTCATCACTCCAGCTCTTGATCGATTATTTAAAGCTAATTTTGTTCAATTATTCGACAAAATCAAACAAATCTTCAAAGATGGGAGGCGCTTCCCGTCTCAATATTACATCGGATAGCTCTTATTAAAGATGAATATTCTACCCCATTTGTTATACCCGATACAAATGTTCCCCCTAATTTTCGATAAGCAAACGCTCAGGAGACTAAATGGCTCATTCAATTCTTTTATCCGGCATCGTAAGCGGCCCTTTATTAAATTAGCTAAAGTGGATTTCCTGAACATTAAAAACTATCAACCGAGCTCGCTTTTATCTTAAGTGAGTAATTGGGCTTGTGGGGACCCTCTTTCAATATGGTTAGATATTGAAACCTCTCAGGCAAGGTGCCGCCTTACTACCTTGCTGTTTTTAGACAAAATGAGGACAGTTAGGGAATATTGCCATAACCCAATAGTTGTCAATACTGTTAAAACAGGGAGGGCAATTCGGCAGACGGAAGGCAATATTGTCAAAACATCTTCGCTTACACCTATAGTGGGTATGCCGAGTTTTCAGCCGGGGATGGTGGATTCAGGATTCAAACATTGGGCATCTAGGGGTGTGTCTTGCATGGGTGATTAATTTGAGGGAGACACAAGGATGCCTTTTGGTCAGTTAGCGCAGAAATATGAGCTATCTAAAAGGAACTTCTTTCGTTTTTTGACTGATCCCCACAAATCCGACAAAGAGAAGATGATGCTCAGCACTAAGAGTACACTTTCTGTCAGCACTCTACATTATCAACTGAGGGGCAGCCCCTCAGATGAGTTCGATCGACTCTGCAGGGTGTGGGAGAGACATTGATGTCTCCTCAGAGGCATGGGAAGATATTTAGGAAAACGCAAGAAAGATATCAATTTGCAATAGGACCCATGCTTTACAGATGAAGATTCTCCACAGGGTCCACTTGGCTCCAGATCATTTGTCAAAATTTAAACCAGGAGTGTCTTCAACATGCCCCAAGTGTAAAGTTAGTACGAGCACTCTTACCCATTGTCCCTGGTCCTATGGCAGGTTTCAAAAATACTGGAGTGCTGTGGCAGGTGCAATGGAGGGGATTTTGGGTTTAAGGGTGGAGAAGGATCCGATCTCTCGTCTTGTTGGCCAGCCCAGTGTATTCCCTATAGATGCGCATAGGAAAAAAAACGCTTCAACATCCTCACTTTCTGCACAAGAAAGAATAGCTTGATAGTTTGGGTGTCTGAAATGCCTCCGGGCCTGTCAGGTTGGTGAAAGATTGTTATGGAGTATATCCCCTTGGATTTTCTTACAAATATGGTACACCACAAAGCAGAATTTCTACAAGACATGGTGGCCCTTTTTGGAATACCTGGACACAGATTTGTCTGCCACACTAATAAGGGCTTTTACATAACCTTAACAATTGTGCTTTACGAGTCCAATATCCAGACAGGGGGGGAGCTGCGAATGTATGAATATGTGAAAATTAATGCCCTCAATATTCGAGATGTAGTGTTTTGTTTTGCTGAGCTGTATTATTATTTATTAATTTGTTAGTTATTATTTATTTAGTTAAGTAGTTAGTTGCGCTTTTTAAAATATATTTATATATTTGTACATGAGGGCAGTTTCGGTTTAAACCTTTTTGTGTTCTTTCTTTGTATTGTTTTGAATTATTGTTTGTATTTGTTGTAATATTTAAAAATCTATTTTTCAATAAAATTTTTAAAAATAAAATGCACTTGGGTTTTTAAAAGGGGTAAAACCTAAGTTGCACGGTAGTAAATTAATTGTCCATTTTATGCCATTTTTAAAGAATAACTTTGTTACAATTAATAGAGTTATTTTCTGTTAATGACAAAACTTGCTGTGAATTACTTCTGTCCTGAATAGCAATCTATTTAACAAACTGATCATCTTGGTCATTTAATTGGGTACTCACACACTTATGTCAGCTTGTGGAACAGTGGGACTAGTTTATCAGCACACTCTTTCCACAAAAGGGTAACAAAAGCAACATGAAGAAAAGAGTCAATGCTGAAACAGCAGGAGAGTATGTAGTGTTAGAATAGGACAAAAAGAAATGGATAATTGCACTGCAGCCATATTTAATGCAGCAGACATATTTTCTTACTACCTTAACTGGCTTCTTGCACTACACTACACTGCATGGCCCTTCTCAACCAGAATTATGAGCATAACATTGAAGTCATCTGACCTGAATATATAGCAATATTTAGATAGGGCAGAGCTCCTTGCTCATCATACAAATCTCTTTAGTGGTAACAGAAGTGTAGCCAGCTGCAGCGTTTAAGTGTTCACTGAGTGAGTAGAAAAAGTGTTGTGATAGCATAGAATTGGTATTGTTCTTTGGTAATCTTCCAGCACCTAAACTAGAAATTGTTCAGGGTAGACTATGTTGAAGACATATCAGTCACTGTACAAGTGGGATGCTTACCATTTCATTTTGTATCCCAATATGCATGGCATCCCATCAAAATGACCAGCAACCTACACAAAACCAGATTGTAGCACGTCTCAGTGACACATAATTCACACCAAAGGTGTCTCAAACTGATCTGGTATCAACAGCCTCCTGCTTTTAAGTTGGAGTACAGGGTTCACAGCTCCAGAGATAGTGGTCAAAAGGAAGAAAACGTGTCTCACCTTGCTTCTGGCCTCCAGATCACCTTGAAGATAATAAGCAACTGTAATGCATAGGATAACAAAAATACATTACAAAACATATGCATGGCTGCATACACTGCAAAAATTCCTGCAAAGTGTACAGCATTATCTTAAAAATGGCACTGACTGATCAACTCACTTTTGAAGACTGACCAAATGGGAAACAAACTCCTCATTTTTAGAATGTTCACAGGAGTATTTTGGGTTGTGATGCTTGGTAATTGCTTGTTATTTCTTGGTTGCCACATAAATCTGTTTATCTTCACAGGTAATGGTTACTTTAAGCTGTTGCATCATCTTCAAATTTATTGTCCACTTTTCACCCAAGGTCAATGTATCAGCACCATCACAGATCCAAAGTGACATGTGACAAATTAGGGTGAAGTGCACAGCTCCTGAATGTCACCAGTTAATGCTGCTTCATCTTGACAAGACACCACAGGAAGAGAAGGGATGCACTACAAAAGGTATAATAGTTGCCAAGATCAGGGTCACGTAACACAGTCCTGTTACTCTTTCCGCGGTTCACTCATTGTGAAGTTACTTACATGTCATCAGGACATGAAAGGACTACAGTCGGTTCTAATACAACTCGATAGTTCCATTCCTTTGCGACCCCCATGGTATAAGAAAATTGCATAATAGCAGCACCATTTAATCTAACGGCGCCAGAATCACATTATAGCCATTACAGGTAAGGAAAGTTTGCGCTCTACAAATAATGGTCTAAATTCTTCAATCACGTTATAGTCAATTTGTGTCAAAGAAACACATGTTATAGCTGAACTGACAGTATATATTTGCAAATTCATTCTTCCAATTAGTTTAATTGGGTTGACCAACAGAGGTGAAAGAGAGGACAACACTTAAATATTTACTGGAGAGAGTACATAATGACACAACCAAAAAGTATAACTTCTTGCTTTTGAATTATTCTGACAATACAAGCCATTCAATAATACAACAAATCTAAACTATATTTTATTCTCATAGAAAATGTGATCATACATATGTTTTGGAGACCTGTGCTAATTTGCATTGACTCATATCAATTACACAAAGCATCAAGATCCAATTAAATACAAAATTAATGCAGTCTATAACTTATCACTTGCTTCTAACAAAACATTTACAGCAATTAAAGGACATTTGAGAAAATGTTGAATCTTACCAAACTGGATTCTTCTGACGCTGATTTAATATGAGGTATGTCTAACAATGAAACTCACAGCCATGCTACTGTAACTTGTGTGTCATTATGTCAGATCTATACAGAAAAAGGGCAACAATGAATATTAGGCAATAACAATAATGACTGATGGCTTTGAATAAAGGCGCAATACAGACTTACTCTTGAGTATAATTCCAATATGAATTTGATGTACTAAACAACTTATCATTTATTCTGGACATAGGATACCAGATCCACATGCAAGTACAACATGTTCCCTGATTAAACTGTCATTGCTCAAGACAAATTGGGTCAGTTCAGTCATTGATCATCATTTGCGCTTACTGTACATGTCTCATTAAATATAATCACTAATAATTAATTTAAAGATGCAGTATGTTTAAATAGTGTTATAACTAGCTTTATTTTAAAAATACATGCCATTATTTAACAGACATAAGTTTTTTTTAACACAACTGATTTATTGGGATTATATACTTAGCAATATTTAACAATACAACTATAGACCCCCCCAGAAGCTATTCCACGTCAAATAAGATCAAACAAACAATGTTACATGGAGTTCTTGTCCTCAAAGATACTTAAAACATTTTGCTACCAACTTTTTTTTATTATTGTATCCTGATTATTAAGAATCAAACTGAATTTGCAAAGTTTGTAATATAATTGCACCAATATCATACTTTAGCAATAATTCTTTTTCCCATGCAGATGTTCATCTACAACATTTTTTTCCTCACCAAGATCGAATGACTGCTGCTGGTTTGTTCAGCTAGTTCAAGCGTAATTCAGGAATTCAAATGGTCTATATGATGTTTCTACACAAGAAAGAATTAGCAGGGCATGACTTTGCATAAATATGTCTTGTTCAACTTCCAGGGAATAAGGAGATCAATATGCTGAAGGGACAATTACATTTAATTAGAAGCAGCAGAACTTTTCCATAAAGCAAATACAACCTATTACAACAGCAACAACTAATTGATTATGAATCACAACTCTTAGCACCGTTTCTTTAAAAACAACAAATAAACAGAAGTTAAAAATCACACAACACCAGGTTATAGTCCAACAGGTTTATTTGGAAGTACAAGCTTTCAGAGTGCAGTTCCTTCATTGGGCCGAATGTAGTGCTTCCAAATAAACCTGTTGGACTATAACCTGGTGTTGTGAGATTTTTAACTTTGTCCAGTCCAGTCCAACAGGTTCATGGCTACCATTAAACAGAAGTCCTTTGCTTTCCAAAATTTATGAAGGAGCTAGTCTCAAAAAAAAATTACAAGAAGTTTCAGTGTCCTTCAATGACTGTTTTGAATAATGTATTAGTTGTTCTGTTCCAGTGATAATACGTTACAGGAGATCGAGAAAGAATCTTTGTCAAAGCTGCCCTTGAGATGTATGCTACAGCAGATGCAAAAAACATCTGCATCCTAGAAGAGGGTAAAGTTCCTCACAGTAGCATCAATTGAATACACTCTCCTAAAATCCATAGATTATGCAAAAAAAAAGCAAGATTTTCAAGACTCAGTTAAATTATCATGGTCAAACCCAGAATAGGACTGCAGAACGCAGTCCACAAAGATACTTTCATCTGGTAAACCTATTCTGATGCAGGATGCAATCAAGTAGCTATTCAACTCCTTTTGTATATGCATGAGCATTTTTCTGCTTTGCAAATATTAATACTACTGACATTTTTTCTAAAATAATATGAGTTGACCCAAATTCAATTGTATCCTAAAAAACATCACCTCCTCCTCACAATAGAGACATACATAGAAGTAGTACAGAAGTACTCTAACAGTACAGAAGATGCACATCACAAAAGGAAAGCACTAAGGGAAAGAACAAAAAACTTACCTGACGGAAACAATGATTTCTAAGTAAACTTCCTAGTATTTCTAAAAGTAGAATACTGTGGATGCTGGGAAGCTAAAATAAAACAGAAAAATGGTACAGATATTCAGCAAAGATGCTTAAGGACTGTTGTACTGAAATATTCACTCTGGTCTTTCTCCAGCATTTCTAACCTGTTTTCATCGGTGAAAGCATTTCCGGTGTTCCTTTTCATTAATTTTATTGCCTTTGCAGACACCCTATTTCAAACAAAAACCTGGACAAACTTTATCTCAACCTGTCTCTTACAATCACTATCTCTCCTCAATAACAGAATTCAAAGAACACTCCAAAAATAACAAAGATCAAGTGTTTTGTCTGATTTCCAACAGATTTTAAAATGTACAAGCTTTAGTCTATTGGAAAATATTACCTATAGAACACAGCTTCTATGAAAATATAATCTTCTATACAAAATGCCAAAATTAAATGTAACTTTTACTTTCAAATATTTCCTCAATAAGAATCATCCAAATAAATCGTGGAATGTGACTAGAAGCTTTCTCACTAAGTCTGCTATTTGCAAACAATGGCAATATGGTAAACCATTTACAGTTTTAGGGACAGAGATCAATAAAATCATTTGTTTGCCATTATAATGATAAGCCCTTTGGGGAGACTGTATTGCTGTTTCATGCCACTGGCAATATTCCATGGGGAAAGTGATGAAAGAGCTGGCCCTGGCCAACAAAACATCTATCACATTCTTCATGCTCCAGTGAATTGTGGATTGAGTAACTTCATATATATCTTCTGAGGTGGCTTGATAATGATGCAGTTCAAGGCTGAGGTCATTTTAACGGTACTCGCATAATTGTCCCTATTGTTAATTTTGTCTAAAGGTCTGGTTCCTAAGTAAACTGTATGTGGCAAAGACAGACTCAAACAATAATAACATTTATGTAGCTCCTTTAATGGTAAAAAATGTCTCATGACTGCAGGAGTGAAAGCACAAAATGGACACCAAGTCAAAGATGATATTGGAGGATAAAGCATTGTTTAGACTTGGTTTTCAGCCCAGATTCACACTGTGTACTCATTCTAAGCCTAATCACAAACTGAGATAAAAAGTCAAATTGCTCAGAGGTCATCAACATCACAATACATCAATGGCCAGCACTAGACACTAGTTGCTTGTTGCCTAGCAGCTGATCTTATCAGAGGTGTAAATATCGTGTGGCTATAAAGCAATTTAAAGACAATCTGCACTTTTTAAGAGGGGAAAAGTATACCATGGGCACAGGCAATCAAATGAAAGCGATGTGAACATGGCAGCTAGGCCAAGCTGTCATTATAACAGTCATTTTTTTTTGCCATGCAAAGTACAGGCTTGGGTTAAACTTCAAAGCTTGCTTTTAAAATATTTTAAGATTAAAAATCACACAACACCAGGTTATAGTCCAACAGGTTTAACTGGAAGCACTAGCTTTCGGAGCGCTGCTCCTTCATCAGGTGGTTGTGTATTTTAAGATAATTGACAATACATCACGTGAATTTTGCGACATCTACTTCCAATAAAATCCAAAACTCAAGAAACCTCATTAATGTATGGATAATTACAACTTATGAAATTCATATGTCTAATTATTTAGGGTTGGGATTTGCAAACAGCTTGCTTCTATGTTTCATTCAAGAACAAAGGTAAAGTTTATCTGAACTTATGGCAAGTCAAAGTGAACAAGCACCATTAACATGCTATTGTATCACAGCAGTTCCTCCCTTTGAGGCAGAATGAGAGAGACTCAGAAGCAATGTTCTCTCTAAGTAAAAAAGTTGCATAGTGGCTCTGCTCATGTCAATTGGGATGCCATGCATTGACTTTCCAATCGGGAAGAGACTGCTGCACGTGGACCTTTGAGGTATCACAGGAAACGTAGCAGGAAATGTAACTCCGAAGCACTTACCCTGTAGTGATGTGACCAAAACTGGTTTAAGAACTGCAGATTATTTACCCCAAAAACAATCAGGAAAACCAAAGATGTGGCGGTGCTGATATTGGACTGGGTTGGACAAAGTTAAAAATCACACAACACCAGGTTATAACTCAACAGGTTTATTTGGAAGTACTAGCTTTTGGAGCGCTGCTCCTTAATCAGGATCCTGTGGATCAGGATCATAAGACACATCATTATAAAGCAAAAGCATTATAAACCATCATAACCTTCACTCATCGGCTGGAAATAAACTGCAATGCATTAGTCAGCCAAAGAATTATACTGGTTCTGCCTTATGTTTATGAGAGAAAATCACCTCAGGGAGACCAACTCCAAGCACCATTGCAGTTACAGAGAAATCTCTGCAATTTCATGACCTCATTTTAACCAAAGCATCAATTCAATAAATAAACATAAATCCTGCACTGAAATAGATTTTAGCTAATTTGTCTGTGACAGAGAGGAATAGTGTGGGTAAGTTGAGTCAGTAGACATCATGTTTCTGTTAACCTCAGGAGCAAAACTGTGAAACATAAAAATTTACGATAAATTTAAGGTTAGGTGAATTGGCCATGCTAAATTGCCCGTAGGGGTAGGTGTAGGGGTATGGGTCTGGATGGCATACGCTTCGGCGGGTCGGTGTGGACTTGTTGGGCCAAAGGGCCTGTTTCCACACTGTAAATAATCTAAAATTCTAAAATATTCAAGGACTTGCTGCTGGGTTATAAAAATTGAGTAAATCCACTCAATTACACACATTCACAGCCAATTGATCAAGATTTCAGCTAAATAAAAGATTAACGTTTGGTTTTTGTTACATAGTTTATAGAACAAAACACGGTAAAGGTACAAAAGATATATATAAAAATCTACCTGAGATCACAGGTATTCCTGGGATGTACAATGCTCCTCCAATAGCCATTCTCACTGCATCCTAAGATCCACACTCTGCCTTGAACCGCCATATGCACACTCTCAACCTCACTCTACATCAGCACTACCACACACTATCTCCGATCTGGCCAGCCCCCTCAGTTCCATTTCATTCTCTGATTCATTTGACTTTCAACAAGACATTTTTTTCTTCCTTTCAAGCAATAAGGAAAGCAAGCTTCAACAACTCAGAGGTGACCATGCCCCTCTGGATCATTCCACTCCTCCTCTGCTCTCAATCTTCTTCCCTTCTCCTAACCCCACCTCGTCAGTATTTACTATCCCTTCGGATCTTTCATTTTCTGAAGCTTAACATTCCATACTCAGCAAAAGGTCTTAGTTTTATTCCTCTGCACACCCCACTTCAATGATTTTCAGGCATGACAAGACGTTGAACTCCTCTTCTGTTGCCTTTGCCTCCATGCCAATTTCTTTGGACAAGAATCCTCTCCCTGTCCAGCTGACCGCTTTACCTGCCTCCAACACCCTCCCTCCACCTAGACCCCTCCCACTGGCCTTTTACCTGCACTTTAACTGTTCAAGGAGAACTGTTGATGTGACATTGGTCATTTTAATTTCGCTGCCCATCACACCCTTTCGAATCTATCTCCCTCTGAACTGGCTGCACTCCATGCTCTTGGATCCAACCTTGACTTTGTAATCAAGCTTGCCAACAAGGGTGATACTATTGTTGTGTGGCAAACTGACTTCTATATTATGGAGTCTAAGCACCAGCTCTCTGCCACCTCCTCCTAATTCTCCCAGACCATGACCCCACCATCAAATATCAGGCTATTTAGTCCATGACTGCCACTAATCTAATTTTATCTGGGCATCTCCCACAACACACCTCCAAATTCATAATCCCCAATCCTGTACAGCCCACTTCTGCTTTCTTCCCAAGTCTATAAAGAGGACTGCCCAGGCAGATTCACTGTTTTTGCTTGGTCCTGATTGGTGGATCTTTCATACCTTGACATGACTTTTTCTCCCCTTTATCCAGTCCCTTCCCACTTATATTTGAGTTTCTAATGACAGTTTCAGATTTTTCCAGTTTGCCAACATCAGCTGTCTCTCTTCACTTTAGATAGGCAATCCCGTTACACATCCATCTCTCATCAGATGACTTAATCTCGTCCACTGTATTCACTGCTCACAGTGTGGTCTCCTCCACACGAGGGAGACAAAACACAGACTGGGTGAACACTTTGCGAAACACTTATTATCAGTCCATAAAAATGACCTGATCTTCTGGTTGCCTGCCGCTTCACTGCACCAGAATGCTCCCTGCTCAACATCTCTATTTCAGGACAGCTGCAATGCTCCAGCAAGGTTCAGCACAACCTGGAAGAACTGCATCTCAATTCCCTCTTGGGAACCTTGCAGTCTTTAGGACTCAAGATTATGTTGATAATGTTAGAACCTGAACACCTTACACCATGTCTTTTACCCATCCTTGTATCCCTGGCCTGTCATGACATGGGCTGCTTTCAGCACAACCAAGTCATTTTCACCTACTTATGGTCCCCACTATCAGCTTTTCTGTCTCCTGCCTTACCACTACCTACCCTTTTGTCTACCTAGCTCTGTCTCTCTGGGCTCCATCTCCACCTAGTTACTTACTCCTTTCTCCCCTGAACTCACTGTCCCACCCTCTATGCCCCTTTTCTTTGCTACTAATAGCTCTGAAGGGTCACTAGACCTGAAACATTAGCTCTGCTTTCTCCCCAAAGATGCTGCCAAACCTGAGTTTCACCAGCAATTTCCATTGTTGTTTCAGATTTCCAGCATCCACAGTTCTTTGTTTTATTTTATATAAAAATACAGCTGCCTACATGCCAAAAATGACATTACTATATCCAAAGTAACAACTGTTCACAGAAATGTTGCTACAATTCCCAAGATGATTAATATGGTTATTCCATAAACTCAGAATTTAATATAAAGATACTTATAAATTAATAAGAGATGGAAGAAACATTAATCTGTATTACTAAACAGATGGAAATATATTTTTTGTAAATAATAAGTGCAAGCTATGGAATACATTTTGTTCAAACCAGTTGTGATTTTGTTGCAGCAAGAAGAAAAGACAACTCAGACTGTATCTGTTCGGGTGTGATAGGCAAGTTTGTATTGTCACATACTGTTTTCCATTATAAAAGCATGCAAAAGTTCAGCTGGTAAATCCTTTTCCATTTGTTACTTCCAATGTTTGATCGTTTTAGAGATTCTAGGTACTTGGGGTGACAGACGAAGTTAGAGAATAACATTTGTTATAAATCTACCCAAGCTTGTTAGTTGACTGGCAATAATGCAAAATTCTAATGATGACAGTGAAAGATTTGCTGAACTGATATAGTGTTAAACTAAATATTCATATTGATAATGCATAACAATCCAATATAAAAGTCGCATTCACACATTTTCCAGTCACCCTAGAAAGTGGTGAAAAAACAAATTCCTCTATCGTTTCTTAGTACCCAGAACAGAGCAGAATTTTCAGACATCAATTATCAGCCTCTTCAATGACAACTAACTTTGTGAAATGTCCATATGCAATCACTTTGTCGTGTAACCTCCTGTTGTTCAGC
Source organism: Chiloscyllium plagiosum (assembly GCF_004010195.1). NCBI lineage: Eukaryota > Metazoa > Chordata > Chondrichthyes > Orectolobiformes > Hemiscylliidae > Chiloscyllium > Chiloscyllium plagiosum. The sequence continues at coordinate 37,981,016 of NC_057725.1, forward strand.
TCAGTAGTGACAAAAATTAAGCCAGAATTGGAATCCAGTTTTGACAAAGGGTAGAAACTGAAAAAAAGTTGAGTAATGTATCTGGATTGCCACAAAGCACTTGATAGTGTACCACAGAATGTTTTAATTTGTTCATGGAATTTTGTTGAAACGCATTTGTATGGATAGAAATAGGTTGGACAGGATGTAAGAAGTCACAAAAAAGTACAGCCATTTTTAATTTGGTCTACTGAGACTAGTGGAGCATCTGAAGGAGCAAAGCTGGGGCCTCCTGTATTTACAATTTCTATTGCTGTTGTGGAGAAAGAGATATGGGACACAGTGGAAATGTAAGAAAACAAAAGACATGCATGAAAAAGTATTAGCAAGTAGAATAAAGAAAAATCCAGAAAGTGTTTTCTTTAAAATCTATAATGGAGAGAGAAACTGGAGATAGAATACAAGGCAATTTATTGTCATGTGTATTTTTACTAAATATAAGTGAAAAGTTTTCTTGGTCGTTGCACCACAGCACCTAAATTGATGGAAGAAGTCATAAATAAGAAGAAAAAAATTAACAAGTTCATCATAATTCGATTAACGAATCCTGGGTGCAGGGTGTACAGGAAACCAAGCTGAATCTGCACACAGCGCCAGGCTGAGAGGAGACCTCCACGCTAGGCTATTAGAAGACCCAGAAGCTACCTCCAAAGCAAGGCTGAGAACTCCATGCCAGGACTAGACCTTCACACAGGACTGGAGTATCAGAAAGCCACTGAAAAAGACCTCCAACGATGGTACAAGACCTCTAATCTGGGACAAGGATACCACTCTGGGCCAAGATCACCCCTCCTGGACAAAAGTGCCACACCGAGAGACTGCCTGCCAGACGTTAGGCCTGTACTGCCATTCCCAGTCATTAAAAGCCACCTTGTTGCAGAGCCTGGTTTGGGAGATGTCTTGAGCTGAAGTCATTAAAAGGTAAGGTATCATAACAATGGAAATATTTTTAAAAAGTAAAGTGGACAGACTAGATGATCTTCGGGCTGCTGGACAGAGGAGCCCACACATTGTGCTGCTACTCCATGTTGTGGTTCTGTTCGCCGAGCTGGGAATTTGTGTTGTAGACGTTTTGTCCCCTGTCTAGGTGACATCCTCACTGCTTGGGAGCCTCCCATGGAAGCGCTTCTGTGTTGTTCCCTCCGGCATTTGTAGTGGTTTCTCTGCTGCTTCCGGTTCCAGCTGTCCGCTGCAGTGAACGGTATATTGGGTCCAGGTCGATGTGTTTGTTGATAGAATCTGTGTATGAGTGCCATGCCTCTAGGAATTCCCTGGCTGTTCTCTGTTTGGCTTGTTGTGTTGTCCCAGTTGAACTCATGTTGCTTGCCATCTGTGTGTGTGGCTACTAAGGATAGCTGGTCGTGTCGTTTCGTGGCTAGTTGGCATGCATGGATATGGATCGTTAGCTGTCTTCCTGTCTGTCCTATGTAGTGTTTTGTGCAGTCCTTGCATGGGATTTTGTACACCACATTGGTTTTGCTTATGCTGGGTATCGGGTCCTTTGTCCTGGTGAGTTGCTGTCTGAGAGTGGCTGTTGATTTGTGTGCTGTAATAAGTCCTAGTGGTTGTAGTAATCTGGCTTTCAGTTCAGAAATATTCTTGATGTATGGTAACGTGGCTAGTCCTTTGGGTTGTGGCATGTCCTCATTCCGTTGTCTTTACCTGAGGTATCTGTTGACGAAATTGCGGGGGTATCCGTTTTTGGTGAATACATTGTAGAGGTGTTCTTCTTCCTCCTTTTGCAGTTCTGGTGTGCTGCAGTGTGTTGTGGCCCTTTTGAACAGTGTCTTGATGCAACTTCTTTTGTGTGTGTTGGGGTGGTTGCTTTCGTAGTTCAGGACTTGGTCTGTGTGTGTGGCTTTCCTGTATACCTGTGGTGAATTCTCCGTTCGGTGTTCTTTGTACCATCACGTCTAGGAATGGGAGTTAGTTGTCCTTTTCTTCCTCTCGAGTGAATCTGATTCCTGTGAGTGTGGTGTTGATGATCCAGTGTGTGTTTTCTATTACTGTGTTTTTAATGATTACAAAGGTGTCATTCACATATCTGACCCAGAGTTTGGGTTGAATTTGCAGTAAGACTATTTGTTCTAATCTTTGCATTACAGCTTCTGCTACTCCATGCTAGTTGAAAAAAGATACAGCAGGGCTATTCAGAACCATACAGGTAATGAACCCAGAAGACATGGGCACAGTCTTCAATTAATATTGCCAGATAAGACAACACAGTATAGAAATCAGGATGTAGGACTGTGAGATATTAGAAAAACTTGAGAGAAGAGGTGTCAGAGGGTTTAGCAGCCTAGAGAGGATAAATCTGTAGACCCATATGTGACATATTCCAGGCTACTGGGGAAGGAGATAATATAAATATCAAGAGCCCCAAATGTACTTTCAAAATCCTCTTTGGCCATTGGTGAGGCATCAAAGGACTGCATCAGAGGTCAAAGGTGTTCAGGTTCTAATATTTGTCTTTTTTAAATAACGAGACAAAGGGATAGACAAGGAAATCACAGGCAACTCAGTGCAACCTTGGTGGCTGGCAAGTTATTAGCAAGAATTCTGCCGGATAGAACATATTTGCATTCAGAGATACAAATTAATCAGGGATACTCAGCACAGATTTAGTCAGGTAAGGTGGCATTTGACAGAATCTTTTGAGGAGGTAACCAGAAGCACTACATTTGGTAGGGTCTACATAAACTTTAGTAAGGAATTTGCTCCAAGGAAATGTAGCATGTTGGTCCAAAATTAGTTAAGAAATAGGAAATAGAGGGAGATGGTGGAGGTAGTTTCTGTGACTGAAAGGCTGTTGCTAGTTGTAGTGTACACAAATGATTTGCACTCAACTATAAAAAGGTTGGTAGGCTGGTAAGGAGGATAGCCATAAACTACAGGAGGATTTGAGGAAATGCATTTTTGAAGGGCTAACAAAGCAAAGGAATACACAATGAATGGTAGGAATCTGGAAAGTAATGATGATCAGAGAAACCTTGGTATGAATAGCCACAGGTCTACAAAGATGATCAAAGCGGCATTTGGAATATCTGCCTTTATTAGCAGAGTCATTATGCAGAAACTGTATAAAATGCAGGTTAGGCCATAATTGAATTACTGCATGCAGTTCTGGTCACATTACAGGAAGGGTGTGATTGCATCAGACAGGATGCAGGTGAATTTACAGGATGCTGTCTGGGCTGAAGGGTCAGAGCTTTAAGGTAAGATTGGACAGACTGGGTTTGCTTTCCTTGGCATTTTGAAGGTTAACAGGGGATTTGATAGAGGCATATAAGATATTGAGATAAATGAGGTGTCAAGGAAGGCACTTTCTTCCCCCGCCATAAGTAGAGAGGTCGATAACCAAGGGGCATAATTTAAGGTAACTCAAAGGAGAGTTGAGGAGAAATTTTGTTCACTTAGGAGGGATTGAGACTTCGGAACTCACTGCTTAAAATGGTAGTTGTGTCAGAAACTCTCGTTACATTTAAGCAGTATTTAGATATTCACTTGCACGCTATGAGCCAAAAGCTGGAAAACTGAACTAATGTAGTCACATCTTTATTGACCATTTTGAAAATGATGATCTGAATACCCTCAATCTATAATGCAAACATCTGAATATAATGAGGACCCAGAGATACTGCAAAGATATATAGAGTTATACAGATGTATAGTACAGAAACAGACCCTTCAGTCCAACTCATCCTTGCTGACCAGATATCCCAACCAAATCTAATCCCACCTGCCAGCACTCAGCCCATATCCCTCCAAACCCTTCCTATTCAGAGATCCATCCAGATGCCTTTTAAATGTTACAATTGTACTACCTCCACCACTTCCTCTGGCAGCTCATTCCACAGACGTACCATCCTCTGCATGAAAAGGTTGTCCCTTAGATCTCTTTTATATCTCACCCCCTCACTCTAAACCAATGCCCTCTAGTTCTGGACTCCCCCACCCCGGGGAAAAGACCTTGTCTATTTACCCTACCTTTTTCCCTTATGATTTTATAAACCGCTAAAAGGTCACCCCTCAGCCTCCAATGCTCCAGGGAAAACAGCCTGAACCTATTCAACCTCACTTAATAGCTCAACTCCTCAAACCCTGGCAACATCCTTTTAAATCTTTTCTGAACCCTTTCAAATTTCACAACATCCTTCCTATAGGAAGGAAACCAGAATTGCATCCAATAGTCCAAAAGTTGCCTAACCAATGTCCTGTACAACCGCAACATGACTTCCCAACACCTGTACTCAATATTCTGACCAATAAAGGAAAGCCAAATGCTGCCTTCACTATCCTATCTACCTGTGACTCTGCTTTCAAAATGCTATAAACCTGCACTCCAAGGTCTCTTTATTCAGCAACATTCCCTTGAACCTTACTATTATATGTACAAGTCCTGCTAAGATTTAGTTTTCCAAAATGCAGCACCTCACATTTATCTAAATTAAACTCCATCTGCCACTTCTCAACCCATTGGTGTATCTAATCAAGATCCCATTGTAATCTGAGGTAACCTTCTTCGCTGTCCACAGCACCTCCAATTTTGGTATCATCTGCAAACTTATTAACTATACCTCTTCTCTCACAATCCCAAATCATTTATATAAATGATTAAAAGGAGTGGACCCAGCACCAATCCTTGTAGCACTCCACTGGTCACAGGCCTGGTTAAAGTTAAAAATCACACAACACCAGGTTATAGCCCAACAAGTTTATTTGGAAGCACTAGCTTTCGGAGCGCTGCTCCCTCATCGGGTGGTTGTGTAAGTTAAGATCATGCTCACAAAATTAACAGCCAAAGGAGTCCAGTGTCATGGAGATGTGATATAGTAAACAATCTTAGATTAAAACTTTCACCTTTTATACTAGGATACGCTGGTTTCTGTTCTTTGATTTGTAAATCCCAGAGCTTCTTTCAAATTACGTTCACAAGATAGCTCAGGTTTTTAAATAGGTGTGAAGTCTGTCTGTGTCCCAATGCTATGTTAGACTGACAAATCCTCTGTATAGTTTTAGAGAGTTTTACATGGACTTATGCAGCTTTTGAGCAAAATAAATGTTCTGCAAAAACAAATTCACCTCATAAGCATTTGTGTACACGCATGTAGGAGTGACAGATTGAATGTGTATGTGTGTGCGTGAGTAAGCTTGGTTAAGTGTGTGTGTGTGTGTGTGTGTTTGTGTGAGTGTGATGGGGTATATGTGAGAAGGTGTGTGTGTTGGTGTGAGTGTATGTGTGTGCATATGAAAGAGGGTCTGCGTGGGGGTGAGAGAGTATGTCGGGATGCATGTGTATATATATATATATATATATATAATATATATGCAGTGAGGTCAATATATATATATATATATATATTAAAAATGCAGTGAGGTCACATGTACTGTGACATGAACCCAAAGTCCCGGTTGAGGCCATTTCCATGGGTACCGAACTTTGCTATCAGCTTCTACTCAGCCACTCTGCGTTATTGCTTTCTAGGATGGTCACCCGAGGGCCCGAGGCCGAATGTCCTGACTGGGAGGGAACACTCTTACCTGGTGATTGCTGTGCAGTGTCCATTCATCCGTTGTCATAGTGTCTGCTCGGTCTTGCAAATGTACCATGCATCAGGGCATCCTTGCCTGCAGTGTATGAGATAGACCACGTTGAGGAGATTTGTTGGTCTAACGTAGCATTGGGACACAGACAGACTTCACACTTATTGTTTAAAAACCTGAGCTATCTTGAGAATGTAATTTAAAAGAAGCTCTGGGATTTACAGATCAAAAGAACAGAAATCCCAGTATAAAAGATGAAAGTTTTAATCTAAGCTTGTTTAATGTATCACAACTCCATGACACTGGACTTGCTTGGCTATAAATTCTGAGAGCATGATCTTATCCTCCAAAACCACCTGATGAAGGAGTGGCGCGCCCAACTAAACCTGTTGGACTATAACCTGGAGTTGTGTGATTTTTTTTAAAACTTTGTCTACCCCAGTCCAACACATGCACCTCCAAGTCATAGACAGGTTAAAATAGTGAGTAACAAGATGGTAGATGAAATATAATGTCAGAAATATGAGTTAATTCACTTTGGTTAGGAGAACAGAAAACTGGAACTTTTTTTTGAAAAGGTGTGAAACATGTAACTGTTCTGGATGTAGATTTGCTTGCTGAGCTGGAAGGTTCATTGTCAGACATTTCATCACCATACTAGGTAATATCATCAGTGAGTCTCTGGATGAAGCGCTGGTGATATGACTCGCTTTTTATTTATGCGTTTAGGTTTCCTTGGGTTGGTAATGTAATTTCCTGTGATGATGCCATTTCCTGTGGTAAATGGGATCCAAGAGAATGTGTTTGTTGATAGAGTTGATGGAATGTCATGCCCCCGAAGAAAAAGAACAGGAAATGACATCACCAACCCAAAGAAACCTAAACACATAAATAAAAAAGTGAGCCAGACCACCAGTGTTTCATCCGCAGGTTTACTGATGATGTTACCTAGTATGGTGATGAAACATCTGAAAACGAACCTTCCAGCTCAGCGAGCAAACCTACATCCAGAACTTCAGCCGGAGCTACAAATCTTCTCAAAACGCACTAACATGTAACTGTTAATTATCAGAGTGACTTGGAAAAGGAATACAATGTTATGAGGCAGGTACAATAAGTCAAGTAAAAGGGAAAACTGGTACTGGCGCTAGTTTATTCCAGATTTATTAATTGATTTCAACTTCCACCAGCTGTCTTGTTAGGACTTAAACCCGTGTCCCCAGAGCTTTAGCCTGGACCTCTAGATAACTAGTCCAGTGACATCATCAGTGCACCAACATCTTCTCCCTGAATTTAGTGAACCTTCATTGCACCACATCCAAGTACATCTATCTTTAAAGATAGAGATAAAAATTGCACACAGTGTTCAGATTTGATTTCACCTAAACCCTTTGGGAAGGGACACTGAAAGGGCTTTTGCCTGAAACGTCAATTTCGCTGCTCCTTGGATGCTGCCTGAACTGCTGTGCTCTTCCAGCACCACTAATCCAGAATCCAAGATTAAGGAAGCCTTGCTAGAATTGTACAGGGTTTAGATGAAATGTTACCAGTATTTCATCTAATTTTCTCACCAGCTGCACATGGCTTTGAGTATTGTGAATGGCAAGGATGTCTGAAACTGGAATGCCATATGCTGAACATCAGAATTGGTGGGTGACATGCACAGTAGCACACAGGGAAAGTTGCTTAATATCCATCTGGTTTACTACAACGTTTAGAAGAAAATTTGCTACCTTACTTGTAATTCCAGATTCACTGCAATATAGTCGACTCTTAACTGCCCTTTAAAGTCATCACAAAAGCCCTTCACTAAGGATAATCAGAGACGGCACCAAATGCCAGCCACCAATGTCCACTGGCCACAGAAAAAGACTTAAAAAGATTTGTCCTGAAGATAAAAGGGTTGTCCCTATGGTGAGAAGGTGAGTAAATTAGACCTATTTTCTCTGAAGTTTAGCTTACTGAAGCATGTACAATTCTGCTTATAGTTATATGCCGAATGACTATTTCCACTGGTCTGGAAACTCGAAACGCAGGGACAGTGTATCCAAACAAGGGGCTGGTTATTTCAGACTGAGATGAGGGGAAATTACTTCATTCAAATCTTTAGCTCTGAATCTTTGGCACTCTTTACTTGTGGAAGCTTCTTAGGTAGGATATATTGGCTTTGAAGGGTTTACAAGAATGATACTTGGACTTCAGGGTTTAAGTTTGAGGAGAGATTATATAAATTAGGCCAATATTCGCCAGAATTAAGAAGGTTAAGGGATTATCTGATCAAAATTTTCAATATTAACAGGAAAAGATAGTGTAGATAAAGATAAACTATTTCCACTGGTTTAGGATTCCAGAAGTGGGAGCATAGTCTGAGAATTGGGACTAGATCATTCAGGAGATGTAGGAAGCACTTCTACACAAAAAAAAAAGGTAGCAGAGGTTTGAAATTTTCTTCCGCAACAGCAGTGGATGCTGGATCAGTTGTTAACTTTAAACCTGAGATAAATAAATATTTGCCTAACAAAGGTATTAAGGAATATGGGTCAAAGGCAGATTTATGGAGTTAGGCCACAGATCAGCCATAATCTCATTGAATGGTGGAACAGGCTAAATTGCCTACTCCTGTTCCTATGTTCTACTACTGAAAATATTTAAGACTGGGGTAGGTGGAGTTTTGTCTTCTCAGGGATATTGGGATTGAGATTAGGCAGGAAAGGAGCAAGCTCAACAATTCATATGGGCTACTCCAGTGCCTATGTTTTGTTTATCATTATTTTCTTTTCAGTGTTGACAGACTTGCTGTAAATTTCCAGCATCTTGATTTTCATTTTAACAAAATTTTCATGAAACTACTAAACCCTTCAGCACAGCTAGCTGGAAGTGTGGTGTATGATAAAATATACTGTTGCCCCTTAGCTTGAATTTGTTGTATTATGACAACCAAATTTGCTTTCATCCAGCAGAGGCTACAAACTGTTAAGGTAACAATCAAACTAGTAACTCAGGTTGACATGATAATAACAAATTGAGAATGTAAATTAAAGGATGGATGCCAAATGTTTTTTTTTTCATAAATATTTGGTCATGAAGAGCTGAACAAAACAGAAACCCACTTACATGTAGTACGATTATGTTTAACTACTACGAATGTTCTATGTAATGATAAATGACAACATGGACATCTCACTGGTGCACTGAACTTGAAAATCTGACTCATTCTAGTTTTCAATGCTGAAGATTCTACCCCACAGACAGCACAGCATTGATGGCAGCTACAAAGAAGTTCTAGCTCAAAAAGGCAATGTGTAATTTAGAAAGATATCAGTGAAGAGGAGTAACTAAAAACGTGATAAAGAGAAAATCTTCCCTACCTGGTCTAAAAGACACGCACAAGTACATACAAAGTGGTCTTATTCACAAGTTTCACAGATGTTTTTTCACAGATACTGTCAAACGAATAACCTGATGCTGAAAGTGAGAGTGAAAAGATATATACATCCAACAGCTTAATGGTAATATTTGTAAAAATGTATGGCCTAGCTTTAGGCATACCTGGGTGAATAGCACTTCTGCTTTGTGCACAATATTAACTATTCAAAGAAAATGGATAAATGTGTCCATACATTGGGTTTCTCATTAATTATCATTAGTTCAACTGACTCAGCATGTAGAAATCTAATTACCAAGCACATAGTAATGAGCTTGAATCCCAGTATTAACTAACAAATGAGGCTGCTTTGATTTAACCAGATTGAGTATATTACAAGCTAAGCATTAAATGGGAATTGCACTCAAAGCTGAAAACAAAATAATTTGTCAGGTAATTACAAAGCTGCACTGACAGTGATCAGAAAATAGACATCACATTAAATAATTATTCTTTAACTCAAAAATACATATTTCATTTCAAAATGTGAGTTGCACCATAAATACACTCATTCTAAATACTCCATTTAGATTGCACAAACAAGCACAATCATAATTAACATTAATTTCAATCCATTAGGATAATAAACTAATTACACTTAGGCTAGAGCCATCACAGTACATCAAGCCGAGAAAGACCACAACATTGATAATTGTCGCCATGATGTTAGTTTTAATACTGGATCATGCATGCTGAGAGCCCTAAAACTTGCTAATAATTGCTTCAATTTATTTATTTTCGACAGATCTTTCTTGTCAATCACACTAATTTGTATTATTCACTTCAGCTAAGTGCATCTGAAATTCTCAAAACTGTTTCCTGTGTTATGAATCACAATTCAAAGTCAAAGACATTTTGCATATTCAATGTATTCAGCTACTCGTTTAAATGCCTCTTCTAAAAACTGCAGTGTTTATATTATTCTAATTTAAAGAAATATTCAATGATATTGTGGCTACTTGCTCAAACTTTACCAACTATATGTTAAACCGAATGTCGTGATGGTTTTGGTTCAAAAATCTAAAGCATCTGCCACCTCCTGCAATTTGCTCAGCACAGATTTTGGATTGCTTTTCTAGTAAAGGGAATAAGTAACAAAAACAGCAGGTGAACATTGTAGTTTAATACTGATTTTCCTTTGAAACTTCAGATCTGCGTTGCACATTGCTTTCAAGTAGTGACATAACCTTGACCAAGAAATTAAGAATTTGAAGTAAATCATTATCACCCACAAACAGCCTGTATCTGCAAAATGCTTTGGCAACGTAAATTACACATTTAAAGGCCACAGTGATTCATTACGTTAAATAGCTTTCTTAGAAACCTTGCTTGGAATTCAGACATAATCTGTCTGAAATGTCTTAAATCAAGTAGCATTTGGCAAAGTTGCAAATGATACACTAGCTATTAACTGCCATAAAGGGTCGAATTCCATGATAAATGCACAACTCGCTCTTTTTAAACAATGATACAGTTTAATCCCTAAAAACCTGTGAATTATAGAATAACCAATTAAACAGTCAAAATAGAAATCCATTTTTCTCTACCTCCTATTATCAGGAAAGTGTGTCACAATTGATGTATTGAACTGCATTGAAATTCATTGAAAGCAAATACTGAGAAAAGGATTAGCTTCTTCAATTTCATCAATGCTCATAAAGAACACCAAAACGAGGTTTACCATCAGTTCGGTGCAGCTGAATTTCCCCTCAACTATCCTGATTCTTCCATGGTTAAAAACAAACAAAAAATAAGCAAAATCACATTTTGAATAGATTCCTTCTTCATCTCTAAAACATAAGAAAATTTCTGTTATTGCAAAAGCAAAATACTGCAAATGTAGAAATTTGAAACAAAGAAGAGAAAATACTAGAAATACTCAAAGCTCCTAATTTATCTGATTTTCAAACACTGGTTCTGTACTGAACAAGAATGACTATTTATTACAAGTAATGCTTTAGCTTTAGGTAAGAGCGTTATAAACAATCTGTACTTAATACTTCCAATTAGTCCTTGAATCCTCTTAGAAGCTTCCTTTATACACTGATCAGCAGGCTGGGAAAATAGGCTACTGGGCAGAGGAGAAAAAATTATAAATTCAGTAGTCTGTTTCCAGGTTCTGTTGATGAGATCATATTTATAATTCTTTTGCTAGCCAGTATGTTACTTTAGTCAGCTTTCTCCAGGTTCTTCCACTGGTTGATAAGAGACATGAGGTGACGGATTCCTTTCTAAAAGTTTTTGACTAATCAGTTAGAAGTCACAGCTTATAATCGTTGCAAGAAAGATTACCTGGTGTTCAGCAGGTTTACAGTGAACTTTGACTGCAGACACAAGGAGACCATTACTAAGCTGGGGAAGTTCTGAACATTTCTCTCTCTCTAACACTTTGTTCTCAGCTCCATGCTATTCATTAACCTGAGAACCAATCACACAGTTGTTGGCAGGCAAAAGGTCTCTGTAATCAAGTATTGGTCACTATTCCATAGACCAATCAACTTCTTGTTGACAGCAAAAGCTGCATTTTAGCTCCCAGCACCTACTCAGCTCCAAATCATCTGCAACACAATTGCTGCTTGTTCAAATATGGTCTACAGAATGCCTGCAATGCAAGTTAGGTTACTTATTTTCAAAACAGATAGACACCCTTCAAATCCTGGTTTTAAAACAACTTTCACAATTCAGTCTACATTTAAAAAGACACAGTCCTTACCCCTTGAACAAAAGTTCAAGGGAGTGCTTATGGTCGTAGGGAAGAGATGAACATTAAGAGCCGATGTGTTTCGCAAGTATTAAAAATAAAAGTCACCTATACTGACAGCAAGTTGATGCAAGATATTGTGGTTGGTAGGTGGGGGAGTGGGAAGTAATCAAAATGGAACTAAGAGTTCATTGTATGAAGTTGTTGAACTTAAAGTTGAGCCCTGAAGGCTACATATTGCTAAATTGAAAATAAAATGCTGTTCCTCCATCTTGTGTTGGGTTTCACTAGAACGAGCAAGCCCAGGACAGTGCCGATGGCACAAAACCAAAATGGTGCATTGCAATGGCAATCAACCAGAAGAGCAGGGTCATGCTTGCAGACTGAATATAGGTTTTCAGCAAAGTGGTGACCCAGTTTTCATTCACTCTTGCCAATGTAGAGAAAACCACACTCTGAGCAATGAACATAGCACACTAGATGTTTTTAAAAAAACGCATGTAAATTGTTGCTTCATCGCCACACTTTTTGACTCTGAAAAGTATATTTAGTGTCTTGGCCAGTGAAGAAGGAAGAGGCAATAGAGCAAGTGCTACAACTTTGATTGGAAAGCTGCCACAATTGAGAGTTGGTGTTGGGAGTGATGGAGTTGTGCAAGAAATCAGTGCCTGCCAAATTCTAACAGGGAGGGGAAGATAAATGGGTGTTGGCATTCTACTGGACGTAGTGGAGAAAGTTCTTTTGAACATTGAGGCTGGTGGTGTGAGAAAGGAGGACAAGCAGAAGCCCCTTTTGTGGGGTGGGGGAGGAGGGGAAAAGATGTGTTGGAAATCTATAAGACACAGCTGAGGTCCCTGTCAACAATGATGGGGAGCAAATCTTTGGTTGAGGAAAAAGGAAGACATGTCAGAAGCACCCTTGCAGAAGTTAGCATCATCGGACCAGATGTGGCAGAGATAGGAAACTAGAATGGAAAGGAGACCTTAAAGGAAGAAAAATGTGAAGCATAGTTGACATTAATGTGGGAATAGGTAGGTTTGTAGTGGATAGTGGTAGACAGCCTATTCCCAGAATGGATACAGATAAAGTCAAGAAAGGGAACAGTCAGAAAAAGATCTGTTGAAGGTGAGAGGAGAATGGAAATTGGAAGCAATTTCCAGTTCTGGATGAGAACAGAAATTAGAATCAATGGAGCCATCAATTTGTCAAGAACAAATTGTGGGAGGGAACCCAAATTGGATTGGATTGGAAGAAGGAATGTTCCTCATATCTCAACAAGGCTTAATTAGAACGCATGATGACACTTTTTACTTGGAAAAAATGAGATGCGTTACAAGAGAAATTGTTCAAAGTGAGAACAAGCTGAGCCAGGCAAACAAAGGTGGTGTTGGATAGGAACTGCTCAGGCCTCTGTTCAAGGAAGAAGTGGAGAGCTCTCAACCTGCCCAATGCAGTGGAAATGTGGAGCAATTGCACATCCATTAGTGAAGAGGTGGAGGTTAGGACCAGGAAATTAGAATCAGACGTAATGTAATCTAATCTAATGTAATCTAATCTAATCCTAAATCAAACTAAATCCTTTAGCCCTGGGTCTGAAAGCACGAGAGATAGTCTGCTAGCTACCCTATCAATCTTTTCAGAATTAAAAAAAAGTGCTGTATTGGCTCATTGTAGCAACAACTAAATGCGCAATTTTTCAGTCTCTTTTTATTTGTACTTCCTTACATCAAGCAGCATCCTAGTCAGTGTTGCGTCCTATCAAAATCCTTCCAATAGTGTGGTTGTTAATATCACTCAGAGTGTTTATTAGAACGCATGATCACACTTTTTACTTGGAATATCACTCAGAGTGTTTCACAAGAAGTTAACACAAACCAAATTACATTGAGAGTTGACCTGGAGAAATCATGGACAAGTCCAAAAACCACTCTGTCCACATGCTAGATTTTTTTTCAAAAAACCCTAACTCGTGGATAAAACCCAAAAATTGCCTACTTAAACCACATAGCTGTAACATTTACCTAACGAGATGAGGTCATGAGAAACTAAACATTACAGACTGTGCCAGCATTAATACTTAAAGGCTGTAATCAGTCCACTGGAACCCTGGTTTAACTGAGCTATTTATCGACTTGGTTTGTAAGAGATTTTAATTTATGTAATGTTGCTGCAATGAAGTTAGAATTGGCTCATAAGGCAGCAATTCCTGGAGAAAGATACAAGTTTTATGGAATATTTAAAACTAACAAGTTGAAATACCAGACCAATACACCATCTTAGATATGTGTATTTTCATTAATTTTGGAGATAATGCATACTATTGAACACATTCCCACTTTCATTGTCAGAAATACATTAATTTAATAAAACCCAGTATGGGGGTTGTGAGGTGGTTGCATAGCTAAACAGAAAATACAGTTGCTATAGCTTCACACTAAAAGGGGATGTTTCTCATACAGATTCATAGCTTTGATTGGCAGCTAAATGAGGTAATCTTCAACACAAGAAGCTGAGGCAGAGGTCAGCTTCATATATCCATTGCTCCCTAAACAAGTCAATCTGTGGCAATTTGAACTGAAACAACATGAGTAAGATAGCAAGATCCCATTCCCAAGGATTATTTTCAGTCATTTTAAGGATTTATAAAGTAACTTCAGCTCACAACATGAATCAAAGCTGCATTTTCTAAATTAGAGTAACTTGAAATTAAGCAAATTGTGCAATGAATTACATTAATTTCTGTTTGTCATGTAAAATATTGGCTTAGATGATTAAAAGGCTTTTCAGTGTAGTTTCCAAAATGTAAGACGACAACATGCACAGGTCATACAGGAACACAATCTTACAATTCTAGTTTGACGTATTCCTGGAGATTTGATTGCTAGATATTTGATTGCACATTTCACCATGTGACCACATCCAGAACTACACAACTAAAAACAAGGGCTTCCTCTGGATACAATCTGTATAAATCTGAAAACAAACCAAGCCAGATAGATCAGGAATATCTGATGTGTAACTCCCTCTACTCAGACTAAGTTAGTTCAGCCAGCTGCACCAGAGGTACAATGCTATCATTAGCCTCAGCTATCTTGGGTTAGGGAAGAAAATCAATTGCTTGGCCTCCCGTTTCCAATCTCTGGCTAGGTCTTTACACCTTAAGCTCAAGAATAGTTTCTATGCTTATGATGTGTTGTAATACAGTTTGATTAATTGTTCTTCTGGCAACATTACTCATTCTTCCCACAACACACCACCCCTTCCTGCCGTGGTTCTCATCTTTTTCCTTTCTGCTGGACCTCAAAATGAAAAGCAATACTCAGACAGTTCGCAGCTTAAAACAATATCAAACTGTATCATCATTCAACCATAGTTATCAACTTGTCACTCTAACTTTGCTCCATACATATTGCTAATGATGGAAAATATATTTTCTTTTAAAAAATAGAAGAAAATAAAGGAAAAATCTAAAAGCTTCTGTCAGAGTCAGGCCAGCAACATCTAGTGTTTAGAGGTAAACATTTAAATGATTCAAAAACATTTGCAGCTTTTATGGTTGAGATTCTGCTTCATACTGTTTTGATACTTTGATCTGACATATGCCAGGCTTAAAGACTCCCTGCTACAATTTTGTATTTACTTTTATATATGCAGATCTTTCTATTGGGCACCCCTATTGCCCACTTACATATCGCAGAAGTTGGCAATATGATCAGTAATTCACAATTGATAATCTCTCCATCATTCTTTGAAATTACCTGTTTGTTTACCAACCCTACACATTTTCTATGTAGAAAGAATGCCTTATTTTAAATGTGTATTATGGACATTGAGTTTTGTATTATTCAGTTTTCTCCACAAATTAATTACAATCTCTTAGAGAATGTAGTATTAACAATGTGCTCGACTAGAGACATCAGCATTAACAAACTCAAGATATATTACAGTACAGCTCTTTGTAAACTCTCAATTTAGCATTTAACTCGTTAATTCTATTAATTGCCATGGTAAACGAAGTCACATAAAAGATAAATTGCTTGTTCAGCTTTTGGTTGGCCTAATTTGTAGAATTTGTGTTTGATCTCCTAAAAGAAGGGTGTTTGGAAACAAGGATGTATTGAAGTCCATGTCTCTTGGTTTAATGATCAAGAATATATAAAAACGCTCAAGTACATGGCAACCTTTTTGTTATAAACTTCTTTGCATTGGTGACATCCTCTCAATAATACAAACATAATTATTAAAGCAGAAATTCAAAAAGAGGAGTTTTGCAAATCAGCTTAAATCCTCATTTCAAACCTTTTCCATGATTTCACTTCTTTCTATTGCAATGATGTCATCCAGCTGTGACTTCCTGTCTGTACATTGCATGATTTCTGCATGTTCCCGAACTGTTTCACCAGGAGGAAGTCAGTTGTTCAATCAAAACTCTCTCCTCTGACAATCATTCCCGAAAGAACTTCGTGACCCCTGTTTCCCATCTTGAAAAACCTTCTAAAAAGCCCCTTTACCCATACTATGTTTACCTGTTACAGTACAGATTTAAGACCACACAGGATAATTTGAAGTATAAAAAGTATGATGACCGGGGTGGATGGGTATAATCGCTGCCATTCTTTTTGACCTCCTCTCACTCGGTCTTACTTTGTGTTCTAAAGATAAAGCTATCACGCTTCCATTTAAATGTAAGTAATTAGGTCATAACGAAGAAGCAACCAAATTATAAGGTTTGTGTGTGTAAGGAGGAATTTCACTGAAAAAATAAAATCATGGCATCAGATACAGACATCTAACAAAAGGGGTTGGAAGTATGTCTAATACATACAGGAAGATAAAGGCAATTGAAGTTTTAAGTTTTTAAGAACACTTGAGGCATTAAAATTTTAAATCTTCTGGAATGTGCTTCTGCAAGAGATGCAGTGGTTTTTGTTGAGGTTCATCCCAAGCAGCACCTTGACACAGGACTCTGTGCTGTCTGAGACGCACACTGAGACAAACATCGACAGCACCTGGAGGATCATCAGCTCAATGAAAGATGCTCTTTGGTCTCTCCCAAGCTTGTGGGTCTTCCAGAGAAGGAGTTGACCTTGATCCATTCCTGATGAAGGGCATCTGCCCGAACTGTGGACTCTCCTGTTCTTCAAATGCTGCCTGACCTGCTGTACTTTTCCAACGCCACACGTTTTGACTTTGACTTCTCCAGCATCTGCAGTCCTCACTTTTTCCTTGACTGAGTGTTGCAGACTGCCACATTCCAAAGTCCAGGACTAGTTGCTGAGGGACACGTAAAAGTGTGGGCCAGCTGCCGCTGACACACAGTGGGGAAAGACTGCCATCTAACATCTCCCAGCCAAAGTACAATGGGACTCCGTTCCGTTTTCAGACCCTCCCAGTGTCTAAAATACATGGAAATATTATCTTGCATAAGTGAAAAATGCCCTGGCTTGTTGGTTGGAACTGTAGGGAAAGTCAAACTCCAATGTTTGTTTGTTTGTTCTGTACAGACTGTACAAAATGGAACTGCTTCAACTGACTATGTATATTAAGATTTTTTATGAATAAAATATATTTTAAAGTGTTCAACTGGGGAGGCAGTGGTGTCAGGGTAATGTTTAAATATCACCATAGCAGACAATGAAATTTGCATTCAATAAAACCAATCCAGAATAAAAGCTCAACAAACCCACCTGGTTCATTAACAACCTTTCGGAAAGGAAATTTGTTGTGTTCCCTGGTCTGGCCTACATGCAATTCCAGACACCACACCTTGGGGCAATGAAGGATGAGTAAAAAAATGCTGGCTTAGTCAGCAATGCCCACATCCTGTTGAAGAATTTTTTAAAATGCTACTTCATTCTGCAGTAATAGAGTTTGAAGGTATGGAATCCCGAGCAAATGATTTATCTTAACAGTTGTTGGTTTTTGATGCTGATGGTAAAGGCAGGTGGGGGGGGGGGGGGGGGGGGGGGGGAGAGAGAGAGAGAGAGAGAGAGAGACTTCTAGCTTCTTCCTATTATCAGTGTATAAGTCTTTGACTCTCAGTTTTGTTTAAAAGCTGGTGTCTGAAATATAGTTCCTTTATGCATTCCGGTGTCTGGCATAGTTTCTTTTCCAATTTTAATCTTCAGGCAATATTCATCACAATGTGTAACTTAGGAAAAGTATATAAAAACAGATTAGAATTGTAGTGCCTTTTATAACAACCCTTGTTCTGACTCAGAATGATCCTTGGAGAAAGTGAGGACTGCAGATGCTGGAGATCAGAGCTCAAAGGTGTGTTGCTGGAAAAGCGCAGCAGGTCAGGCAGCATCCAAGGAGCAGGAGAATCGATGTTTCAGGCATAAGCCCTTCTTCAGGAATGAGGAGGGTCTGCTAAGCAGGTTAAGATAAAAGGTAGGGAGGAGGGACTTGGGGGAGGGTTGGAGGGTTCCTAGGCTCTTCTTCCAGGCGTCGTGTGGCCATGGTCTGGCGATGGAGGAGACCAAGGACCTGCATGTCCTTGGCAGAGTGGGAGGGGGAGTTAAAGTGTTCAGCCACAGGGCGGTTGGGTTGGTTGGTGCAGATGTCCCAGAGGTATTCTGAGAAAGGGTCACTCAACCTAAAATGTAACTTTGATTTCTCTCCACAGATGTTGCCAGACCTGCTGAGCTTTTACTACAAATTCTGTTTTTGTTTCTTCTTTACTGATGGCTTATTGAGCGTGGCTGGTCAGGTGATTACACCATTTTCAGTCAATATATTTGTTCATTTTAAAATTCACTTTCAGGCATTAAAAAGTCAAATGATGCATGTTAAATATTAATAGTCATGTTTACCCGAACAAAAACTCAAATGAATATGATATAATTGGGAATGCCATACTACAATTTAAAATACAAAGTGTTTACTGACACCAACTGTCAACTATGTAAGCTCACTAATTCTACATTATTCACATACAATGAAAAAAAGCTAATTTTAAAATAAATTGACAAAAGAAATTCCACTTTGCTTGACACATTTTATACTTACCAAGAGATACTTTCATTCAAATTTCTTCATTGTGTTTGCCAGCTTTTAATTGCTCTTTTAAAAGCATGTCTTGGGTGTCAAATGCAGTCTTTAAAATAAAGCATCCTTCTTCTATTAAATTCCTCTTTTTCCTAGGCCCTCTGTCCTTTCTTTTCGAAGGGCACTACTAAGTTATTATTTTAAAAAGATCTAATCCAGAAGTTTGTAATCTAAATCTCGACAACAATTTATTAGGAAATCATTAGTTGTCCTTATCTAACAGAATTAAACGTTACACCTTGGATTCTTCAACATCTTCAGGAGTGTTGCTGAACAAAGAGACCTTGGAATGCAGGTTCATAGCTTCTTGAAAGTGGAGTCAAAAGTAGATAGGAGAGTGAAGAAGGCTTTCCTTCATTGGTCAGAGCATTAAGTATAGGAGTTGGGAGGTCATGTGGCTGTACAGAACACTGGTTAGGCCACTTCTGGAATACAGTGTGCGATTCTGGTTTCCCTCCTTAGGAAGGATCATAGAGTCAGAGATGTACAGCATGGAAACAGACCCTTCGTTCCAACTTGTCCATGCTGACCAGATAGACGAACTTAATCTTGCCAGCACTTGGCCCATATCCCTCCAAACCCTTTCTATGCATATACCCATCTAGATGCCCTTTAAATGCAGTCAAATTATACTCTGCATCCTCAATGTTAATGTATATTAAAAACAGCAAGCCGTAATTCAGAACCTTAGAAACGTAACTGTACACCACACACCTCCAGTCTGAAAAAAAGCTTCAATTCTGTTGCATTCACTGCTGTTAATGTCTATTTATCCAATGGACTTGAATTTTACTACCTCTTTTGTAATGATATTTTATAAAATCTCTTTCAAGAGTCCATATACACAATAACATTCAAATATGCTCAACTATCCTCTTAACACAATCAAGTTAGTCAAACACATTTTGCCCTGAACAAATCAATGCTGTGGTTCCTTCTTGCTCATTCTTATTCAAGTAGTTGACTTTGTCCCAGGTTATTGTTTCAATGCACCAACTGACATGACACAGGTTGACCTACAAATGTCACGGTTCACCCTTTTGTTGAATAAGGATGCAATGTCATGTAGAATTGCTTTTTCTGGAATGGAGGAAAATACATAGTGGAGCTCCCCATCCTTCATCACTAAAGTCTTGAAATGAATTTAAAACATAGAGATGGAGAACAGGATAATTTCTAAATTTGTGAATGCCTGCAAACTTGGATGTGCAGTAAACAACCAAGATGATAAAATATTGAGTTCCCATGTGTGTTCAGATGACGAGATTATATCATGATGAATTAAACAGGAGTAGGAACACTGGCCACTGGTGAATAAGTTAGTTGCATTATCTTTTCATTGAATGGGAATCTGAGTTGGAGATCAAATCCAAAGTTTGCTCATTGCCTTGAGGAGAAAATCAGTGCCAGTCTTTAGATGTACTTCACTATGGTATTTAGCTCTTCACCAATTTTTTTTTTGGAGTTCCTATTTTTAAAGCAAGTTATACCAAATTTAAGATTGATGCCTGGGGGTGCCTAACAATGGTGCTGAGAACTGGGCTCCATCTCCACTTGGAAGGCTGGATTTCTGGCATTAGGTAGTCAATGGTCAGTGACTCTAGCTTTGTCAATCTGAAGTCTATTTTCATGTATTTTTCAAAACAAAGTCAAAGTTAGGTGATTTTTCACTTCTTGTTTGGCTTCTTAATAAATAGAATTTTTTACCATGTAGAATGCTGCTACACTTGAACTGCTGCCAATCTCCTGATGGCAGGACAGAACCTGTTAAATTGGTCTTTACCTTCCAGCACCACCACTAAAACGTTGAATTATTAGTGAGCAAATGGAACTTAGCAATAAATTGTTTATTGTTAGTAAATTTGGGATCTGCTAGGACCACTCAGCTCCTGACTTTATTACTGACCTCTACACTGCTGAAGACAGACGCCAACTCGAAGACACCTCCACCTACAGCCCCCTCGACCATGACCCCACCCCCCCCATCACCAAACCATCATCTCCCAGACCATACAGAACCTCATCACCTCAGGAGATCTCCCACCCAAAGCTTCCAACCTCATAGTCCGGGAACCCCGCACTGCTCGGTTCTACCTCCTTCCCAAGATCCACAAGCCTGACCACCCTGGCCGACCCATTGTCTCAGCATGCTCCTGCCCCACTGAACTGATCTCTACCTACCTCGACACTGTCCTATCCCCCCAGTTCAAGAACTCCCCACATACATTCGAGACACCACCCATGCCCTCCACCTACTCCAAGACTTCCGTTTCTACGGCCCCCAACGCCTTATCTTCACCATGGATATCCAATCCCTCTACACCTTCATCCACCATGACCAGGGCCTCCAAGCCCTCCGTTTCTTCCTCTCCCGACGTACCCAACAGTACCCTTCCACCGACACTCTCATTCATTTGGCTGAACTGGTTCTCACCCTTAACAATTTCTCCTTCAAATCCTCCCACTTCCCCCAGACCAAAGGGGTAGCCATGGGCATCCGTATGGGCTCCAGCTATGCCTGTCTCTTTGTTGGCTACATAGAATAGCCCATCTTCCGTAGTTACACCGGCACCACTCCCCACCTCTTCCTCCGCTATACTGACGACTGCATTGGCGCCACCTCATGCTCCCGCGAGGAGGTTGAGCAATTCATCAACTTCTCCAACACATTCCACCCTGACCTTAAATTTACCTGGATCATCTCTGACACCTCCCTCCCCTTCCTGGACCTCTCCATCTCCATTAATGACGACCGACTTGACACCGACATTTTTTACAAACCCACCGACTCCCACAGCTACCTGGATTACATCTCTTCCCACCCTACCTCCTGCAAAAATGCAAACCCATATTCCCAATTCCTCCGCCTCCGCCGTATCTGCTCGCAGGAGGACCAGTTCCACCACTGAACACACCAAGTGGCCTCCTTCTTTAGAGACCGCAATTTCCCTTCCCACGTGGCTAAAGATGCCCTCCAACGCATCTCGTCCACATCCTGCACCTCCGCCCTCAGACCCCACCTCTCCAACCGTAACAAGGACAGAACCTCCCAAGGTGCTCACCATCCACCCTACCAACCTTTGCATAAACCAAATCATCTGACAACATTTCCGCCACCTCCAAATGGACCCCACCACCAGAGATATATTTCCCTCCCCACCCCTTTCCGCCTTCCACAAAGACCATTCCCTCCGTGACTACCCGGTCAGGTCCACCCTCCTGTCCTGGCACCTTCCCCTGCCACAACAGGAATTGCAAAACCTGCGCCCACACCTCGTCACTCACCTCCATCCAAAGGCCCCAAAGGAGCCTTCCACATCCATCAGAGTTTTACCTGCACATCCACCAATATCATTTATTGTATCTGTTGCTCCCAATGCGGTCTCCTCTACATTGGGGAGACTGGACGCCTCCTAGCAGAGCGCTTTAGTGAACATCTCTGGGACACCCGCACCAATCAACCACACCTCCTCTCTGACCTATCACCTTCATCCCCACCCCATTCGCCCATTGTACTCTTTGCTACTTTCTCCCACCCTCCTCTCTAACCTATCACCTCCATCCCCACCCCCATTCACCTATTGTACTCTATGCTACTTTCTCCCCACTCCCACCCTCCTCTCATTTATCTCTCCACCCTGCAGGCACTCTCCCTCTATTCCTGATGAAGGGCTTTTGCCCGAAATGTTGATTTTCCTGCTCCTCGGATGCTGCCTGAACTGCTGTGCTTTTCCAGCACCACTTTAATCCAGAATCTGGTTTCCAGCATCTGCAGTCATTGTTTTTACCTCCTGACTTTATTACAGCCTGGCAACAAACAGAAAGAAATGAAATCAGCTCAGGCTGTCTACCCTTGTAGCCCATGTTCTGAAACTTGAAAGGGTTCAGAAAAGATTTAAAAGGATATTGCCAGGGTTGGAGAATTTGAGCTATAGGAAGAGGCTGAATAGGCTGGGGCTGTTTTCTGGAACGTCAGAGGCTGAGGGGTGACCTTACAGAGATTTATAAAATCACGAGGGATATGGATAGGGTTAATAGACAAGGTCTTCTCCTTGGGGTGTGGTAGTCCCAAACTAGGGGGCATAGGTTTAGGGTGAGAAGGGAAAGATTTAAAAGGGACCAAAGGACAACTTTTTCATAGAAAGGGTGGTGTTTGTACGGAATGAGCTGCCAGAGGAAGTGGTGGAGGCTGGTACATTTACGACATTGAAAAGCCATCTGGATAGGTTAATGAACAGGAAGTGTTTAGAGGGACATGGGTCAAGTGCTGGCAATCAGGACCAGATTAATTTAGGATATCATAGAATCCCAACGGTGTGGAGACAGATCCTTCGGCACAACATGTCCACAACAACCCTTCAAAGAGTAACCCACTCAGTCCCATTCCCCCTTGCCTATATTTACTCCTGACTAATGCACCTAACCTACACATCCCTGAACACTATGGGCAATTTATCACTACCAATTCACCTAACCTGCACATCTTTGGACTGTGGGAGGAAACCCAAGCAGACACGGGGAGAATGTGCAAACAGTCTGGAATTGAACCCAGGTCCCTGGTGCTATGAGGCAGCAGTGCTAACCACTGAGCCACCATGCCGCTCCATCTGGTCAGCGTGGACAAGTTGGACTGAAGGGTCTGTTTCTGTGCTGCACATTTCTATGACTCTATTTAATAATGTACACTGTATACAACAAGAAGAAATTGAAATGTAAAGCATACTTAAGAACTAAGTAATTCTTGGCATATTGTAAACATTAATTCAATGCTTTATAAGCAAATGTTAATCATCTTACAGTAACATCATTTTCTTTTTCCACTCTTGTCAACATAGTGCTGTGTTTGACATATAAAGCTTAGATTTACACAGAACATGGCAATTATTAATAATTATTTTTGGCAAGTTCTATCCTGTTACTAAGAGAATACAGTCAACAATTTTGACACATTGTCCAACTGATTCACTCAAGAACCAGATATAGCAAAGTATTGAAGGAACATAATCCAAAAAGACCAATAATCATTATCTAGAATTAAAAATGCAACGGTCTTTCAAATCTTGCATTAAACCATTAAAATTTATATCAAATTGGAACCAATACCGAATTTCATTTCTTCACCTTACTTTCACAGAAGATTGGTCTACCCTTAATGTATGTTACACGTGATATTAGATTACATTACAGTGTGGAAACAGGCCCTTCAGCCCAACAAGTCCACACCGACCCGCTGAAGCGCAACCCAACCATACCCCTTACCTAACACTACGGGCAATTTAGCATGGCCAATGCACCTAACCTGCACATCTTTGGACTGTGGGAGGAAACCGGCGCACCCGGAGGAAACCCACGCAGACACGGGGAGAACGTGCAAACTCCACACAGTCAGTCGCCTGAGGCAGGAATTGAACCCGGGTCTCTGGCGCTGTGAGGCAGCAGTGCTAACCACTGTGCCACCGTGCCGCCCACTATGCTAAAGAACAGAAAATTACATTGCAGCACTCTAAAATTATAATATCCTGACAGTGACTTTATTTTTGTTGAAGGACCTTGCCAAACTTTAGTACTTACTTTCTCCTGTATCCTGCTATGCATGGGTTCTTTCAAGTCCAAAGTGATCTCGCATACAATGCAGTTATCTAACTACAAGAGTTTTATTGAATAAACAGTATAAAATTTATTGCACTACTGCAACAGATTTACAGATAGCATATAACATAGAATCCCTACAGTGTGAACCATTTGGCCTATTGAGTCCATACTGACCCTCTGAAGAGCACCCCACCCAGACACACACCCCTACCCTGTCCCTGTAACCCTGCATTTCCTATGGCCAATCCACATAACATCTTTGGACTCTGGGAGGAAACCCGTACAGATGCAGGGATAATGGGCAAACTCCACACAGACAGTTACCTGAGGCTGGTTCTCTGGCACTGTGTGGCAGAAGTGCTAACCACTGAGCCACCATAACACACTAAATGATCTATATTACTACAGAGATTGCTAGTCTCAATCTGTCTCCTAAAAGCTTCTCCTTTTCTCTGACCAAGTCTTTGTGACATCATTGTAGTAAGTGGTGATTATTGCATTTAATCAAGTATTAACTCTTTCAAAACCCATTTATCACATATATCTGATTATTTTAACTAGTTACTATGGAAAAGCAGCTGCACCTTGCCAAGGAAAATCAATAAAAGATTGACCTGAACAAAAATTAAAATTAAAAGGAAACTCAGTTAAGTTAATGGTATGTTTTTTAAAATCGCTTTGATTGATATTGGGAATTCTTGTCCTCTATTTGATTTCTAGTAACTTCCCTAACGAAATAGATAAGTTTTTGAACAGGACATGATCTTTAAACAAATGGAGATCAACAAGTTCAAATGTTATTTCCAACTCAAAAATTGTAATCTGAAGTACAACTATGGAAAGGTTTTCTTTAAAAAAAACAAAGCTTCAGACTGTAGAATAAAAACAGTGTTGGAAATGCTCAGCAGGTCCAACAGCATCTGTAAAGAGAGAAAAGGAATTAACACTTCTAGTTAAGCTGTCTTCATAACAGCTTAAAGACTATAGAATCAGTTGTGTTGAATGGCTGGATTCAGGATGGTACAGGCTGCTGGGGGTCTGAGCCACACTTCCTATGGATGTTATAACATAGTCGTTATATTTCTAGATTTGTAAGACAGATACTAGATTAATGATGCAGAGATAATAGTTTAAATCATGGTAGAGTTGATTCAGGACTGTTTTCTAGAACAAATGGTGGCACCAGAGTCGCAGCATTCATGCCCAGGTCCTGAGCACAAGACTCATCCGCTTCCATCCGCCTTTCTTCTTTCTCTCTTTCTTTTACTTTCACTCGTGTTATATTTACTCCTTTTTTGGTAGCATTGGTCCCCTTATTGGAAAATCAGCAGCAGCGGTTGTGGTTCCTTCCCAGGAAGTCAGCAGCGGTGGGTTCCTTTGCTGAAACGGCAATCCCAGGACGCAGCAGCAATGTAAGCGAGAACAAATCACTGGCTGCTTTAGCGTGGTGGGCCCAGCATCAAGTTTCAACTCAGTTCAGGACCTGGCAACTTCAGCAGGAGCTACACTGCCAAGATCGGCCCAGCATGGACTCATGGCAGTGACGATGTCACTGGAGGCAAGATAACATCAAAAAATGGCAACATGGTTCTAGCAGCAGGGGCACAGCCCCAGGATATGGCCAGGACTGGGTACCTAACAGTAGAAACAATGACCTGCGGGACTCGGGGCACCTGAGTGTTCGCAGACTGAGGGATGGAGTTTGTGGCTTTGTTTTTCTGGCAGTGAGGACTGATGGCAGAGCCAAGGGAGAGATCTGTATACGTCCCTTTCTTCTGGCTGTTTCTTTTATTTCTGCTTCTGTTTTTAATCCTGTCTTTTGTATCCTAAGGTGGTGCCAGAATTTGACGACTCGGTACACTTTTCATTTTACTTCTGTATTCCTGTACTCAAGTACACGCGATAATAAAATCTAAACATACTATGAATCCAACCAGAAATCAGGCCATTTTGGATCTGGTAACATTTAATGAGGCAGGTTTTATCATTTATGTGAGAAAAAAAGCTCACCTAAGAAATAGTGACCACAACATGATACAATTTAGCATTCAGATTGAGGGTGAGAAGTATGAGTCACAAACAACTGTTCCAAACCTAAGTAAGGACAATTACAAAAGGAATGAAGGCAGACTTGGCTGGAGTGCACTGGGAAAGAAATTAAGCAGAAAAGATCATTTGTAAATAATGGCAGATGTTTAAGAAAATAGCTCATAACTTGTAATAAATATATGTCCCAGTGAGGAAGAAGGATTCTAGGAAGGGGATAAACCAATCACGGTTAACCAAGAAATTAAGTATTATACTAAACTGAAAGAAAAAAAACTTACAACATGGCAAAGATTAGTGGTAAACCAAAGGATTGAGCAAGTTCAAAAGGACAACTGGGGAGAGAATAGGGCCCCTCAAAGATCAGCATGGCGGCCTTTGTGTGGAACAGCAGGCGATGGGGGAGATACTAAACGAGTATTTTGCATCAGTGTTTACTGAGGAAAAGGACATGAAAATATAGAATGTAGTGAAATAGATGGTGACATCTTGAAAAATGTCCATATTACAGAAGGGGAAGTGCTGGATGTCTTGAAACACATAAAAGTGGATAAATCCCCAGGACATGACCAGATGTACCCTAAAAATCTGTGGAAAATTAGGGAAGTGATTGCTGGGCACCTTGCGAAGATATTTGTATCATTGATAGTCACAGGTGAGGTGTCGGAAGACTGGAGGTTGGCTAACTTGGTGCCACTGTTTAAGAATGGTGGTAAGGACAAGCCAGGGAACTACAGACCAGTGAGCCGGACGTCAGTGATGGGCAGGTTGTTGGAGTGAATCCTGAGGGACAGGACGTACAGGTACTTGAAAAGGGAAGGACTGATTAGGGATAGTCAACATGGCTTTGTGAGTGGGAAATCATGTCTCATAAACTTGATTGAGTTTTTTGAAGAAGTGGGCAGCACGGTGGCACAGTGGTTAGCACTGCTGCCTCACAGCACTAGAGACCCGGGTTCAATTCCCACCTCAGGCGACTGACTGTGTGGAGTTTGCACATTCTCCCGTGTCTGCGTGGGTTGCCTCCGGGTGCTCCGGTTTCCTCCCACAGTCCAAAAACGTGCAGGTTAGGTGAATTGCCAACGCTAAATTGCCCGTAGTGTTAGGTGCAGGGGTAAATGTTGGGGAATGGGTCTGGGTGGGTGCGCTTTGGCGGGTCGGTGCGGACTTGTTGGGCCGAAGGGCCTGTTTCCATACTGTAAGTAATCTAATCTAATCTAATCTAAAAGTAACAAAGAGGATTGATGAGGGCAGAGCCATGGACGTGATCTATATGGACTTCAGTAAGGCATTCAACAAGGTTCCCCACTGGAGACTGGTTAACAAGGTTAGATCTCACGGAATACAGGGAGAAACTAGCCATTTGCCTGCAGAACTGGCTCAAAGGTAGAAGGCAGAGGGTGGTGGTGGGAGAGGGTTGTTTTTCAGACTGGAGGCCTGTGACCAGCAGAGTGCCAGAAGGATCGGTACTGGGTCCACTATTTTTTGTCATTTATATAAATGACTTGGATATGAGTATAGTTAGTAAGTTTGCAGATGAGACCAAAATTGGAGGTGCAGTGGACAGCGAAGATGGTTACCTCAGATTACAGTGGGATCTTGATCAGATGGGCCAATGGGTTGAGGAGTGGCAGATGGAGTTTAATTTAGATAAATGTGAGGTGCTGCATTTTGGGAAAGCAAACATTAGCTGGACTTATACACTTAATGGTAAGGTCCTAGGAAGTGTGGCTGAACAAAGAGACCTTGGAGTGCAGGTTCATAGCTCCTTGAAAGTGGAGTCACAGGTAGACAGGATAGTGAAGAAGGTGTTTGGTATGCTTTCCTTTATTGGTCAGAGTATTGAGTACAGGAGTTGGGAGATCATGTTTCAGCTGCACAGGACATTGGTTAGGCCACGTTTGGAATAATTCAGTGAATTATTGACAAGGTGTCTCATACACCTATATTTTCCAATCACTTACTATTTAAGGAAAGATTTTGTGAAGCTTTAAAAGGTTCAGAAAAGATTTACAAGGATGGTGCCAGGATGAAAGGGTTTGAGCTATAGGGAGAGGCTGAATTGGCTGAGGCTGTTTTCCCTGGAGCATTGAAGGATGAGGGGTGACCTTATAGAAGTTAATAAGGCCATGAGTGGCATGGATAGGGTCAAAGTTTTTTCGCTGGCTTGGAGGAGTCCAAAACTAGACAGCATAGGTTTAATGTGAGAGGGGAACAATGTAAAAGGGTTCCAAGAGGCAACTTTTCACACAGGTGGTGGTGCATGTATGAAATGTGTTGCCAGAGATGGTAGTAGAGGCTGGTACAAATACCCATCCAGATGCCTTTTAAATGTTGTATACAAATAGGACAGGTTTAGAGGGAGCTGAGCAAAATACTGGCAGATGGGACTGGATTAATTTAGGATATCTGGTCGGCATAGACGAGTTGAACGAAAGGATCTACTTCCATGCTGTACGTGTCTAAGACTCTAAATACTCTGTTTCTCCTACCAAAAAGTGAACAAATTCACATTGTTCTACATTATACTTCATCTGCCATGTTCTTGCACATTCATTAAGCCTGTCTAAATCTTCCTGTTTCCTCACAACACACACTCCTACTTGGATTATATCATTCACAAAGTTGGAAATATTACATTTGGTTGCCACATTCAAATCATTGATATATATTGTGAACACTTGCGCCCCAAGCTCTGATGCTTGCTGTACAAGTCAAAGGCTGCCAAGGCTTAAGTAACTTCATTTACTCCCACTCTCTGCTTTTTATCTATTAGCCAATCATTAATCCTTGCCAATAAATTAATTCCTGCCACAAAATAACACCAATGCACTGATTATTTCTGGCCCCCTCCTTAAACACTGGGCTGTGGAATAGGGTTCTGGAAATTTATCTGCTTTCACCCCCAGTAATCTCTACAGTATAATCTTCTTGCTAATATTAAAATTTCTTCAAATCCTCATGCTCTTTAGTTACTTGGTTCTGTGAGATGTCTTGTACTTTTCCCAGTGAAAACAGATAGAGTAATTAATCATTTATATTCTATGTCATTTCTCTCAAATATAAATTCTCCTGACGCTGCTAGAAATGGACCCACATTTGTTTTAGCCAAACATTTCCTTCTTAGATACCTACTGAAGCTTTTACAGCCCATTTTTAGGTTTTTTTTTGTTAGATTGCATTCATATTCTATTTTTCCTTTCCTCATCAGTTGCTTGGTCCTCCTTTGCTGCATTTTAAAATACTCCCAAACCTCAGATTTGTTGCTATTTCTGGCAACTCTTGGGACCTTTACCGTTAATCTTAACAGTCCTGAACTTCCTTGTCAACCTTCTTTGGCTGACCCTTTTCAAATTCTTACACCTTACAAGGAATGCACGGGTGCTGTAAGTTATGTAATAGCCTAGTAACAACTATCAACTGATTGTGTGCAATATCCCTTTTAATGTACTTTTCAAATTCACCTCAACCAATTTGTGCCTCATGCTTTCATATTTTCCCATCCATTTTATAAGTATTACTTCAGAAAGAACTACCTCACTTTCAAACATAATGTAAAATTCTATGATATTTGGTCGTTCATTCCTAAAGATTCTGTTATAAGGTCAATAATTTCTTAACATATCCTCTAGAAAACTAGCCCTTACACACCCCAGAAACTCATTCTCTACAAATTTAGATTAGATTAGATACCCTACAGTGTGAAAACAGGCCCATTCGGCCCAACAAGTCCACACTGACCCTCTGAACAGTAGCCCACCCAGACCCAATCCCATACCCTATGTTTATCCCTGACTAATGCACCTAACACTATGGGCAATTTAGCACGGCCAATTCATCTGACCTGCGCATCTTTAGATTGTGGGAGAAAGCCCACACAGACACGAGAAGAATGTGCAAACTCCAGACAGTCGTCCAAGGTGGGAATCAAACCCGGGTCATTGGTGCTGTGAGGCAGCAGTGCTAACCAATGAGCCACCCATTTAGTGCTGAGTTGGTTTATTCAGTTAATATGTAGGTTGAAGTCACCTCTGATAACCATGTGATCCATGCAACATGCTTCTCTCAAATTCTGAGGAAGGGTCAGTGGACTCTAAATGTTAATTCTGATTTCTCTCCACAGAAGGTGCCAGATCTGAACTTTTCCAGCAATTTCTGTTTTTGTTTATGATTTACAGCTTCTGCAGTTCTTTCAGTTTTTATGCTTCTCTCACTTTTTGATTAATACCTTCTCACTGCTCTCCCATTATTTCATATCCTATAAATAAGTCCAGCCAATGTCTGCTGCCCCTTGCTGGTTTTTAATTTCCACTCAAACAGATTCCACACTTTTTTTCTGATCTAAGCTCCTCTCTCACCAATATAGTGATCCATCCCTTATTAATCCACCTAG
Source organism: Chiloscyllium plagiosum (assembly GCF_004010195.1). Classification (NCBI taxonomy): domain Eukaryota; kingdom Metazoa; phylum Chordata; class Chondrichthyes; order Orectolobiformes; family Hemiscylliidae; genus Chiloscyllium; species Chiloscyllium plagiosum. Next base: position 38,011,805 of record NC_057725.1, read on the forward strand.
ACTCAAGTTTATTTTCATTTATGTGACAAGCTTATAAATTACAAGTAATATTCAGGTTACACTAGTGTCAGATAATGACCATCTCTAACAAGAGCAAAACTAACCATCTTCTCTTGATACAAATGGATAACCATCACTGAATCTTCAATCAGCAATACCTTGGGAGTCAACATAAATCCCATTATCAGAAAATTAACCAAGTTACAAAAATACTGCAACTCCAGGAGCAATCCATAAGCTGGGAATTCTGGGGCAAGAAACTCACTCACAAAACCTATACACTATTCACAAAGCATAAGCTCAAAGCATGGACAGGTGCGGCTTTAAAAACATTCAAGCGTGTCTAACCCGAAGAAAATTCATCTCACTTATTGGCATGCCATCTACCACCTTAAACATTTACTTTCTCTACCACCGAGGCACCATGACTATAGCATATAACATCTGCATGATGATCAATTAACTCACCAAAACTTCTTCAAAAGCAAATTCAAAACCCACATAGAAAGACAAGGGCACTGGGTAGATGGGAACATGATCATCTACAATTTACTCTCTGAGTAATACAACATCCTCACTTGATCTATGTCGCAATCCCTGCATCATCAGTCAGTCACACCTCTACAACTCCCTATCTGATAGACTGCGACAGACCCAGGTGTCAGACTACCACCTTACAATGGGCAACAAACATTACCCTTGACAACATTGCCAACATTCCATAAATGAAAAAAAGGAAAAGAATTTACAAGTTAATCTATAACTGTATTCACATTGATACTGGAAACTCTAGCACTCATACTTCAGGTAAGTCTACAATCTAAACCAATTAGGAAGCCAAATGCCTTAAGTTATAATTACTCCTTTTTAATAACGTGAATAAAAAATTACCTTAGTAATAGGAAACAGAGAATAATAATTAGTGGATATTTTTCGGGCTGAGGGAAGATCTGTAGTGGAGTACCCCAGGGTAAATATTGGGACCCTTGCTTTTCCTGATATATATTAATGGTCTACAGGAGACAATTTCAGAGTCTGCAGAAGATTCTAAACTTGGAAGAATTCTAACTGTTAAGAGAGCTGTGTGGAACTCCAAAAGGACTTTGATAAATTAAAGTAGATGGATAGGTGGCAGATGAGGTTCAATGTAAAGAAGTGTAAGGTGATGTGCTTTGGTCAGAAGAACATTGAAAGACAATATAAAATAGGGGGTATTCAAAGGTGTGAAGGGGCAGACAGACATGGATACATATGTGCACATATCATTGCAAGTGGCAGGACAGGTGGAGAGTGCAATTAATAAAACAATCAGTATTCTCAGCTTTATTATTAAGCGTACAGGAGTACAAGAGCAAGGAGTTAATCTTGAACTGGTACAAGGCACTTGTTAGACCATAGCTAGAGTACTGTGTACTGTAGTGGGTGCCACATTGCAGGAAAGATGAAAATGCATTGGAGAAAGCCCAGGCGTGACTTACAAGAATGGTTCAAGAGATGAGAATATTCAGTTACAAGGACAGATTAATGAAGTTGAGATTATTCATCTTGGAGAAAAGCTGAGATGAGATTTGATAAAGGTTTTCAAAATCATGTGTGGATGAACAGAGTAGATAGGAAGATGCTGTTCCTCCTAATAAAAAGGTACAAGAATAGGATCGCATAGATTTAAAATGATGTGCAAACAAAGCAAGGGTGATGGGAAATAAAACTTTTACACACAGCAAGTAGTTAGGACAGTGGAATGCACTGCTTGGAAATGTCATGGAGGCAAGTTCAACTGAGGCTTTCAACAGGACATTGGATGATTATTCAGATAGAAACGATATGCAGAAAAGGCAGCAGATTGGTGCTTGGTAATAGAACCAGTGTAGGTATGATGGGCCAAATGGCCTCCTTCAACATAGTAAGCATTCTGTGATGTCAACATTCCATGGGGTCCACAATACTCTAATCAAGAAAACTATTTAGTGGTAGGACTGACATACATGCTTATTCTCAATAACAATTAGGAAGCTATTCAAATCTATTTGATGAAAATCTGATTAAACATTCAGTTAAAGTACAGAGTAATTCATTCAATGTATTTACATCAAATAGGTAGAGAACATCAAGTACACATCTTTAATCAATGCTCAAGATGGCATAAATGTTAGCAAATTGATGCATTATGCAGTCATTGAAGAGCTCGGTTTGAAAGAAACAACAATCTGAAAGTCTAATTTTCCATGGTGGTAGTTAAATGATAAATGTTGCTTAACTTTTTCAAATAGTGGAGGAGGATTTTGACATGTAACTGAACAAGCTGAAAGAACATCAGTTTAACATCTCATCAATAAGACCGTACCTTTTACAATGAAGTAGGTCCTTCGTAGTAAACAGAACTATCAGTCTAGGCTGCGTGTCAAATCCGACAATGGTGACTGTGCCTTAGATTAAAGAGTTGCCACTAAGGCAAGTGTGTTTTTCAGGTGGTTCAGCGCCTCATCTGGGACAACTTAGAAGGTGTTAGCTGACATGAGATACCTGCCAGGACTTCTTTTTTTAAGAAAGAAAATAAAAGGTTTAGTTACTTTGCATTGGGTCTGGGAACCTTAGTGACTACACATTCTTCACAGAATGCATGACGAGACTAATTGGTGATGCAACAGTGGACAGAATGAATAATCTTGATAACAATATCTAAAAATTGGGTTCAAAAGATATGGGAAATACGTACTTTATTTAAATTTGATCTTTAAATCAGTAAATTCTAAAAGATGGACTGAAGTCAATCACACATAAGACAATGAGACAAAGCTTGCAAAATACCATAACTTTCGTTTTACATGATTAAGCAGGTTATATAGCATAACAAAATATATACTTCATGGTTTACATCACTCAACTTCTTCCCAGTGATAACGACTTAGCAATGACAAGGATGCAGAGGTGCAGTATAAAACAAATGGCACAATTTTAAACAACATACAGGGTCAGAGAAAACTCAGAATTTACATGTACAAATCTTTTGAATATTAATAAATCCTGCATAAGTTGATAAGGCTAGTAAAAAGCATGTAAGGTAAAGGGATTTCTAAATGGTGTATAAAGATGAAAACGTTATACTGGAGCATTATAAAGATTTCAGCTGGAATATCAAGGCCAATTCTAAAGATCAAACTTTAGAAAGATGTCAAGAACATGAAAAGGAAGCGGAGTAGAATTACTGAAATTTACAAAAGATGTAGAATTTCAGTTCGGTTGAGAGCAGAGTAGCTGGGATAGCTCTCCCTTGATCACAGAAGGTTAAGGGAAGGCTTTTTAGATCATTTAAAAGGGTTTTGCTGAAGGAAATGACAAGAAATTTTTCCATTGCCAGAATGATAACATAGTTAAGATAACTGATAAAAAAAACAATAGCTATGTAGAGATTAGGAGACGTTTTAAAACTTCCAAAATACTTTATTGTTATGACCTGAAACTTACTGTCTGAAAGAGTCTTAGAAGTAGATTTAAATGTAATTTTTCCAAAAGGAATGGGTTATGGATGGGGAAAAATTATATTCAGGTCTATGCAGAAAGTGCAGGGGAATGACATATATAACACCTGCAGAGGCACAATAGTTCAAATATTGTTCATCTCGCTGTCTGATTTTTTAAAATATAATAAATAATACAGGAAAATAGGAGTAAAAACAAGAGACACTCATGAGCTTAAAAGTGCACTTCAAATAAAATAAATGCAGAAATGCAGTGCTAAAGCTTCAATCACACAATTCAGAATTTGAACAGATTGCCTCTTTATTTTGTAAACAGAAACAACATTTGCCTCACCTCTCTTCCTGTCAAATGATGGAGTCTCACTGTGAGCGCTTGCATCATAAAGACTGTTTTTGTCATTCTAGTCATGTGAGGTCACCATCACTAGCACAATACATACAGCAAGTGGGTTTAATAAAAGGTTTTCACTTGCAAAGTAACTGCGAGTCTTGGTGGTTCATCTCAACCACTGCTGAAGGTGTCACTATGCTAGCCTACAAACTGACAAGACTAGTAATGAGAAAAAATTGAGAGGCGTGAGGCAGGGCATGAATCTTTGGTCATGTTCTTCCTCAAAAGGCAGGGAAGCAGAGTCAATGGACCTTTTTAAAGCAGAGGTATAAATTCTTAATAAGGAAGGTGATGGAAGTTATTGCGGAATGTGAAATAACCAGATTACACTCTGAAGTGTTTAAAATATTTCATTAGTCACTTAATCAATAGTTTTCTATACAATTTGTGAATTCAAATCATAACTATGACAATGTTTCTTCCACATAATTTTAATTCCAAAAAAGGTTAAAACAGTGATATGAAGCTCAAGATAATTCAAGCCAACTCACAAAATACTTCTGACCTGATGTTTCTTGTTAAATCTGTTGTTCTTTCATACCTATCTCTCCTATTCTGCTCCTAAAGGGTATCCCACATGATGTAATGACAATGCACATTTTTTCAAACAAATGGAAAGTGGGATAAGATGAAAAGCTTGAAAGTTGCACAATCTAAATGGCTTTGAATCATCTCATATGGTTAAATTAAGTAGGATCATTACTTAATCGCTTTTCCTTGATTTATTTCAGACAACCTCTAACCTATTATTTCTACAGTAATTTAGAATGGTAAAGTCAGATAAAGGTTGTAGTATAAAAAAGCTAGTACATCAAAATCAATCCACAATGAATCACTTGTGGGCATGTTGTGGGATTAAATTCATCAATGTAGTCTGAAAAGATTTCCATCAGAAATAAATTAAGCAGTAGGTAAACAGCACAAAACTAAGCACTAATAGCAAAGCGAAACACTATTGATGCTGAAAACCAAAATAAAAACAAAGTGCAGCATGCATTCTGCAGGTCACGCAGTATCTGTGCAGAGGGAAATCAAGTTAATGTTTCAGGTCAATGATTTTTTGCCAAGCAGATGAAATGCAGCTGAGAAAGGTCGCAAGGATTCCTTGTGTGGAAATATTGCACTGACCGCAATGAGATGGAACATAGGTTGTTAAGACAAATTATTGGAACAGACCATAATGAATATTTACAGGTAAAACAAGAATGCTTGTTCTTTATTGTGAATAATAATATATAAATTTTGAAATTAGATCCTATATAGCATATCTCTGCAGTTTATCAGCTAACAGAAGAAAATTTAAAACTGCACCTGTAGTAATAACACTTATGTAAAATTTTCCTTTAAAATCTCTCAATGAAATCCTCTCTTTTAAACTAGTCAATCCTCATTTGTTTTGGTAGATTTCCAGATTTCTCCTTCCCTTTGTGAAAAAAAATGCTTCCCAACTTCACCCGTGAACAACCTAACTATAATTCTCAGGTCGGCTCCTTGTTCGGTACTATCTACGAAAAGGGTAGATCTGTTGCCGTGAATATCTTTGATGGCCTTAAACACCTCATTTATTTCAGCCAGTAATCTTCTGGATATTTTCTAACCACCCTGTTGCGATGTGACCATACACCTCTGGAGCAAGAGGGACTTGAACGCATACCTCCCAGCTCCCAGCTCAAAAGTAGAGACACTACCACTGCAGTAAAAGAACATAAGAGTATACATGAGAACCAGGAGCAGGAGCAGGCGAACTGGCCCTTCGAGCCTGATCGGCCATGATCTTACTAAATGGCAGAGCTTCTCATGGCCTCAGCTCCACTTACCCGCCCTCTCACCATATCGCTTAATTCCTCCATTGTTCAAAAAAAGTCTATCTTAGCATTAAAACCATTTACTGAAGTAACGTAAACTACTTCACTGGGCAGGGAATTCCATAGACTCTCAACCCTCTGGGTGAAGAAGCTCGTTCTCAGTTCAGTCATACGTCTGCTCCCCCTAATTTTGAGGTTATGTCCTGGTTTCACCTACCAATGGAAACATCCTCTCTATGTCTATCTTATCTATTCCCTTCATAATTATATGTTTCTACGAGAGCCTCCCTCATTCTTCTGAATGTAATCCCAGTCTACTCAGCCTCTCCTCATAAAGCCAACCCCTCAACTCCAGGATCAACCTAATGAACCTCCTCTGCACCCCCTCCAGTGCCAATACATCCTTTCTCAAGTAAGGAGACCAAAACTGCATGCAGTACTCCAGATGTGGCTTTACCAGCACCCTATACAGCTGCAACATAACCTCCCTACTTTTAAACTCAATCCCTATAGCAATGAAGGACAAAGTTCTATTTGCCTTCCTAATTACCTGTTGTACGTAGACCAACGCTCTGTGATTCATGCACAAGGGCACCCAGGTCCCTCTGCACAGTAGCATGCTGCAATTTTTTACCATCAAGTTATAGTCCTTTTTACTGTTACTCTTACCAAAATGAATGATTTCACATTTATTAACATTGTATTCCATCTGCCAGACCTTTGCCCACTCACTTAAAATATCTATGATCCTCTGCACACTTTGCTCTGCCACTTATCTTAGTGTCATCTGCAAACTTGACACAATACACCTGATCACCAACTCCAAATCATCAATGTAAATTGTGAATAATTGTGGTCCCAACACGGATCCCTAAGGCACACCACTAGTTACACACTGATTGCCAACCAGAATTTATCCCCACTCTTTACGCTGCCTGTTAGTAAACGCAACCATCTATCCATGCTAATACTTTACCCATAACGCCCCGCATATTTAACTTATGCAGCAGCCTCTCGTGCGGCACCTTGTTGAAGGCCTTTTGGAAATCTAGATATACCATAACTACTGGGTACCAGTTGTCCACCATGCTCGTAATATCTTCATAGAATTCCAAAAGATTAATTAAGCCTTCATGAACCCATGCTGTGTCTGCCCAATGGGACAATTTTTATCTAAATGCCTTGCTTCCTTGATAATAAACTCAAGCATCTTCCCAACTACAGAAATTAAGCCAACCAGTCTATAATTCCCCACCTTTGTCTACCGCCCTTTTTAAAAGTAGAGTCACATTTGCTGTTTTCCAATGTGCTGGAACTACCCCAGAGTTCAGCAAATTTTGGAAAATTACCACAATTGGAAAATCATGGGTGGTTAGCCTCACAGCGCCAGAGACCCGGGTTCAATTCCCGTCTCAGGTGACTCTCTGTGTGGAGTGTGCACATTCTCCCAGTGTCTGCGTGGGTTTCCTCCTGGTACTCCGGTTTCCTCCCACAGTCCAAAAAAAATGCGCAGGTTAGGTGAATTGGCCATGCTAAATTGCCCGTAGTGTTAGGTGAAGGGGTAAATGTAGGGGAATGGGTCTGGGTGGGTTGCGCTTTGGCAGGTCGGTGTGGACTTGTTGGGCCGAAGGGCCTGTTTCCACACTATAACTAATCTAATCTAATCTAAAGTGCTATTTCTCCTGACATCTCTTTTAGTACCCTGGTATGCATTCCATCAGGGCCAGGTGTCTTGTCTATCCTTAGCTCCATTAGCTCGCCCAACACAGCCTCTTCCATTATATTCATTGTTTCCAGGTCAATAAGACCATAATACATAGAAGTGGAAATAAGGCCTTTCGGCCCATCGAGTCCACTCTGCTGGTCCTCACCTACCTTCGTCTCTGTCAACTACTGGCATATTATTTGTGTCCTCCACTGTGAAGACTGACACAAAATACCTATTCAATGCCTCGACCATTTCATCATATCCCATGACTAAATGCCCACTCTCATCTTCTAAAGGACCAACATTTACTTTCGCCACTCTTTTTCATCTTATGTATTTATGGAAACTTCTGCTATCTGTCTATTCTCAAACCCCTTTAAACATAAGCACAGGGTTCTGGATTACCTATCTAGTAACATTAACACTATCCTACTATCTCTCCCTCTTAGTATTTTATAATGAAAGAGAACACCGGTCTAATATTTCCAATCTGTCCTCACAACTAAACTCTTTAAATCATAGTATCATTTGGAAGGAATTTATGCTATAATTTTTCCATGGCCTTCCTCTCATATCTTCCTGACATTCACTGCCCACAACTGAACACAATGCTCTAAATAGAGTCGCAGCAGAGCCATTTTTCACCATTTTTCATTCCAGTCCACAGAGAAAAAGGCCTACATTCAATTAACTGATCAGTTTCCCTGTTCTGTAAAATTTCTCTACTTGGGTATTACAGCAAGAAAACTGAAAAGTTGGTGTAATAGCACAGCTTATTGACCTCTACTTTCACCAAGAGGGTCTGTGGCAGTTCCACTGGTAAAGATGTTGCCCAGTATGTCATCATGACATAGGCAGAGGACAGTAACAAATTTCTGAAGACAGCCAAACTGAAGTAGAACATTTCATAAGCCTTTGATATCAGTGTCAAACAAATTTGTGAAGGCTTACACTGCTTTCAACCAGAAACAAAACAACTCCAACTTCAGTCATAAAGCTTCAATATTATTGTGCACATTCCCTCAGAAATGTAACTCCAAGCCATTGTCGACATTTTTATTGAAGTATATGAGAAAGTGTGCCTTTCATGAACCAACTAGAAAACTAAGGTTCTCTTCGAACCAGCTTCTTCAGCAAAACAACTGATCCCTGTCAATTAAGATTAACAGTGAGATTAAAATATGGACCATACACCGTATTTTGGAAGCCTCCTCTCCATGAAGGCAGATAGACACCAAAATTGATCGTCATTTCCAATGTGCCAATTCAACAGTGAGCTGACTGACAAAGAGAATGAGTACGTGAGGATAAAGGTCTGAAACTCATGTTTAACCATGATTCTCATGTACTCAAATGTTTTGGAGATTTGGATGGCCCTACAGTAGTTTCTACAAATTACTAGGGAAGAACCATAAGTAGTGTTTCCACAAAATCTTCCAAAACCAATGGCAAGGAAGGCAGCCCAACAGCATTGCCCTCTCCCAAGCCAAACTGCCCATCATCAAAGGACTCATCACTCAAAATCAGGTTTGCTGTGACATATGTTCGAATGCCTGACACTGAAATCCCAAATAACTGCTTTGCTCAAAATGGTCACAGGAGGACACTCCCAAGAGGACAGCATAAATGCTTTAGGAATGTCCTCAAAGAATCCCTCAGGGATAAAATATCCCCACTGACATATAATGGGAAACCCTGGTCTGTGACCTGACCAAAATGGAGAAGATTCATTGGGAAGGAATTGAATACATTGAGAAATTTCTGAGAATGCACAAAACCTCCAAAAAAAGACACCATTTACCCAACCTTCCACACACCACCTACCATCATGCGAATAAGGAGAATGCACATTCACATCTTCGCCATTTCAGAATCCATCAAGGTTGAATGCAAGCAAGTTATTATTAATGCCAAGGAACCTCAGAAGGAAGAATTAATTTTTGTACCCAGCGGCTTCTGGATAATTTCTGTTCTATAGCCTCTAAATTCCTGTTCTTCACAAGTTTCAGATTCCCCATAAGAAAATACACTGGTCTACCTTGAGCCCAAATGGATGACCTCATATTCCTGTATATCAAATGTCATTTGCCATAGTTTTGCCACTTCAGTTTTAGTCCCAGTAGAGATCCCTGAGAGGCACTTCTAAGTGAAATTTTGTAATTTGAGCAGGTATCAATTACTCCTATTTTTTTTAACCCAACTCTCTAAAGCATATGGATCACAGTGGAACAGAATTCATTTGTACATAAACTAGCATAATCTACTTGCTTGTTCAGGATAGTAATTTTATCATCGTGGGGGCAACAAATTATTAACTATTCAAGGACGTCATTGAATTGCTTGATTAAGTTACAGCTTAGTAATTCACTTCTAGTCACCTATTCCAGGTAGTATTACCCTCCTGTAGCTTTGACCATAATGTATCATTAACTGCAACCATGCCTTCAAATGTCTATATTATTATCTCTACTAATAAAAACTGAAATAAATTAACCATAAATCATATTCGGATGCTGTAACATGATAAATGGTATAGTAAACAAGCCTCTCCTTCAGTTAGATAATTTACTTTATTCACACATTACCTGGATTTTGGAGGGATGATAATAGTATAAAACATACCATAGCTATAAGGAAAAGTAATTTAATCGCAATAATGAAGTTTAACAAAAACAGTAACTAAGTACACAAACCTGCACAAAAAAGACAACCTGTTACCTCAACACGGTTTTACAATTAAGTCGAACTTTTTCCTGCTTATTTCTGCAAATATGGAGTAAAACATAGAAACACAAGAACAGGAGTATTCCATTCAGCCCTTCAAGTCTGGTCTGCCAGGCTGATTAACAAATTAAACAGGAATGATACTAAGTCAAATGTGATACAATCTTAAATACTAGAACATGTGAAGCAAAGAAAAGCTGAAAAATTCACTTCAGAGTTCCGACATTGACCTATGGTTGAAGATATGGTACTCACATTGATTTTACTTTGGAATGGATCGTTCAGGTGTCAATTTTAATTATTAAATGACTTACAGCTCTAAGCTGCAACCACAATAAACACACTTTGCAGTTCAATCCTGAATTAGGCAAAATGTTAAAATGGTGGCAACGTTATCCCTGCTACCAACACACTTTGTTCCTGGCTGCCTTAATATTAATGGAGACCAGTATCAAGTCTCCAAATATGAAAATGTGCATATATATAATTAGGGTTTTACCTGATGCCTTACAGGAAACACAGAAATTGGAACATAATTGGGGAAATCCTGGAGGGATTTAATCGACACTGTTTAATGTGATAGACATAAAAGAGCAATGATAAAAATACAGCTGCAACAGTTATCTTTCATTGCACAGTGGGTTATAACTTTACTGTCAGTATTGTTCATTTTAGATTTCAATGGCTTTGTTCCAAAATGTTTGAAGAGGTCAGTGGCTCTAAGACCTGAGGAGGATTTTATATTCACTCATAAGATATATACATCACTGGCTGGGCCAACACTACTGCCTATCAAAAAATTGCCAAAGAGTGGCTTGCTAGGACCATTTCAGAGGGAACAGTTAACAGTCATCCACAGCGCTATGAGTCTGGAGTCACAGGTAGGCCACGGAAGGATAACAGATTTCCTTTCCTCAAGAACATTAGTGAACCAGATGGATATTTACATCAATTCACATTGGTTATATAGTTGCCATTAGACGTGCTTTTAATTACAGTACTTTTGACTGAATTCAATTTTATCTTTGAAATCGTGTTCCCAGAACGTGAGTCTGGGCCTCTGAATTATTAGTCCAGTAACACTGCTGCTATAACACAATCTTCTCCTAAGCTGACAATATGTACACTGTCCTAGCCACCATATGGAGAGTATATCTGGGCAAAATCATTTCTTAGTTGAGTTAATTAAAATGAACAGTTCCATCACCGTCATGATTGATGTGCTAAACTTGACCAATAAAAGGCAACATGATATAGATAATATATTTTGTTACAATCCTCTATAGACCAATCAAAAAGTTCAAACATATAATCATTAGCTGAAGAATGCTTCAACAAGATTTCACTGTGACAATCTACTAAAAAAAATTAAGACTTTTTTGTGTCAGCAACTTATACTTTTAGCTGCAGAAAATGAAATTCTACATGTATACTTATAACTCATTTTACTCTCCACAAAATTATGGTCCATTTAGCAAGCTGATTACAGTTGCCCCCAGTTTCCAATAATTTTCCAGATACTCTTTTCTTTCAGCAGACACTTTCAGTCACCATATCTCCATCCATTTTCCTCAGTTTCTAGAGTTTCGTAAATTCACCACCAGCATTAAAGCTTGTTCTGAAGATTGTGTCTTCCAGCCAAATATCCAAAGTGAATGTCAGAGCACCTTACCTCCTGCAGTGGGTTATGGTAGCTTGCAAGGCAAAGAAGGAATTCTTCAAACCTCTCTCTACTCACCTCACCACACCTCCGACCCCTCCACCCCCGTGCCTCCTCTTGCTCTACGCACAGAATCTCTGTTTTTTGCCTTTACCTTCTTCCCTATGGCAACTTGAAATATTAGCCTTGTGTTCATGTAGAAATGCTAATTAACTATCTTTGATCCTAACTGCCTTTCATCTTGCATGTAAACTAATTATTTACAGAACTGCTTACAATCCAACAAAACTTTGCTGCGATCTCAGGAGACTCAAAGTCTACTCATGGTAAAGCAAAGACTGTTGCCATTGTATCCTAATGTACATACCGCCATGGCTAGTGGTGTTATAGCGAGACTATTAAAGGGGGATATATTCTGGAGACCTGGGTTCAAGTCATTCTGTGCCAGGTAATTCAATTTTTAAAAAAAGTCTGAAATTAAAAGTCCAATGATGACCATGAAACCATTGTCAATTGTCAGGGAAAAACCCGTCTGGCCATTAATGTCCTTGAGGTAAGGAAACTGACATTCTTAGCTGATCTGGCCAATATGTGACTCTAGACCCACAGCAATGTAGTTGACTCTTAATCCCCGACAGACAATTAGAGATGAGCAATAAATGTTGGCCTGGCCAATGATACCCATATCTTGTGAATGAATACAAAAGTTATTCTATCTTCTCAGTAAAACAATCGAATTATTTTCATCTGTAAAAAAACAAACCATGCAAGAACTGCAGAACAAGTTAGAGGACATCTTCATTTATGCTCCATTCCCAAAATATAATTTTATAAACCTCATAATTGAGATGAAACATGTGACACAAAGACCAAGCAACACTGGGGAAAGCTCGGTTGGTGATCTGACAATGCAAGGTCCATCATCATCAAGTAACTAATTGCTCAGGACAGCTTAATCTTGAGAACAGTTGAGGTAGAAACTGAATCTATATGTCAAGATAAGATACTAGGATTTCAATCAAAAGCCTTTCTTTCCTATCCGAATGATACCTCACATGTTTTTTTAGATTACTAAAGTTCTCTCTTCAAAGACATTTAAATCCCTTACCATAACCATCCAAAACTCTTTATTTTAATCTTTGCAGCTACACTAAAAAGGAACACAACTGAATCCTCCATGTTGCTTTGAGAGCTAACTGCAAGCAGGCATTGACCACTACAGCAGCAAAATAAACTCAACCACAGAGACACACTCAGATCTTACGGTTACAATATAATTTGTATTTATATAGTGTTTTTAATGCCATAAATTGCTACAGGAGTATTATGAAGCAAAATTTGACATCAAGGCACATATGTCAACATTATGGCAGATTGTCAAGAGCTTGGCGAAAAGATTTAGATTTTAAAGTGTGTCTGGTAAGGATTGGATATTTCTATTTTAGTGTTTTTAAAAACTGAGATCTGAAATTTTCAAGCACAGGGTTTTAAAAGTTTTTTTTTATTTCAGACCAGGTGCCAGGTTACTTACTTTCAGAACTGCAGCCACTCTTTCAAGCAAAGGGTTTTAAAACAGTTATTTTTTGAGTGGCTGCAGTTCTGAAAGCAAGTAACCTGGCACATAGCAGGCATTGTAAACAACTGGGCGCAGGAGCAGGAATTGAAGTTCAGATTGCAAATGATCTGGATAGGAGGGTGTGCACTGATGCAGCACTCGGTGACAGCAAGAAGGTGATTGATAACTGTCAATACTTCAAAACAAACGATAGATCTTTCACTTGTAAACAAATTGAGTTCAAAGCTACTCAGCCACAAGAGAACTGGGGGGGTGGGGAGTAGAGAGAACAGGG
>NC_057725.1:38025921-38134328 GCF_004010195.1 Chiloscyllium plagiosum
ACAAGAAAGTGACGCTTAAAGGGCAAGACAAAGCAGGAATTGTAACGCTAGTGTCGGTTCACCAACTGAAACTTTTCAGCTTTCTTCTGCTATGTTCGGAAGATTTCTCTTTAAGTGCACATTTACTTTTAGCTATAGTTTTCCCCACCACCCCTCTCCTCACCGCTGAGGAGATGTGGGTGTCAATGGCAAGGCCAGCATTTGTGCCTTTGGACTGAGTGGCTGGCTCGTCCAGAGGACAGTGAAAAGTCAAAAGTCACACATAGACCAGTCAAGAACAGCAGTTTTCCTTCCCTAGAGGGCATGAGTAAACAGATTATTTTTTAAAAGCAATAATCAATGATAGCTTCCGTGGCCACCATTACTGATGCCAGCTTTATTTTCCCAGATTTATTGATAACTAACGAATTTAGAAAGTAGTCATAGTGCTATTGGAACCTGTGGCCCCAGAGGATTAGCCTATAGAATATGAGTCCAGTGACATGACCATCTCCCACCTGTTAACTTTATTAAATGCTTTTACAAGTTCCTAATAATATTTCTTCAAAATCAATGACACGCAAACTAGGTGTAATGGCAAGAAATCAAGCAAGGAGACCCAAGATCTGTCCTTGCCATCAGTTGACTTCCAACAGCAATAGGAACGTTACAGTTGAATTTTAAAAATGAGGAAGTCAGCAAAAAAATCAGCTTCTCATTGTTATACTTCTCATTGTGGAGCAAAGCTCTTCCAGCACAAATACAATGCTGGCATCAATCCAACAGAAAATTGGACAGGTATGTCCTGTTTACAAAAAACCGAGGAAATCCAAGCTGGTAAATTACCACCCCATCAGTATAAGCATTGGTAACTATTTAAATATTTAGAATTATATTTACAGTTACTTTTTTTAAAGAATGAAAATGGTCAGCTCTAGAGTGAGATTTCTCTGGTCTCCCAGTAACTTTTCTTTTTAAATGTCATGTATTGTAGAGGTGTCCTTAACATTGCCATCAATCAGTACTTAGTCAAAGAGCTCACTAATGATCAGTTTGAATTTTACCAGGGCGACTTGGCACTAGAATTTGTTACAATCTTGGTCCAGAGATGAAATAAAGATCTGAATGCCAAAATTTTGGTGAGAGTGACTATGCTTAATGTGAAGTAGCTTTGATTGACTGTAGTATCAGAGGTCTTGTCAAATTAAAAGCATTACAATCGGAGGAAGTCTTCCATTGCTTGGAACCATACCTAGCACAAAGAAAGATGGTTATGGTTGTTGAGGCCAATAATCTCTGGCCCAAGACATTGCTGCAGGAGTTCTTTGGGTTAGATATTAGACAACGTGTTCAGATATATCACTACAAAGTTCCAGAATACGTGAGACGTAAATTTGGGCCTCCCAGAACACTACCACTGCAAGCCAAAAACCCTAGTTCTTGGGTTATTATACTGTGTAAATACCTTTAATCAATCTGTTCAGAACTGATATGACACACTGCCTAAGCAGGTGAGACTTGAATGAAGTCCTCCTGCTTCAGAGGTAGGTACAATACCAATTGTGCCCCAAGAACTCTAGTTCTTTGGGTTAATATACTAAGCCCAACCATCTTCAACTGTTTCACTGATAACCTTCCCCCCATCATTATGTCAGAATCCATAGAATCTTAAAATGTCAATGGCAGAGAAAAGGCCACTTGGCCCATCAGGTCAGCAACAGTTGAAAAACGAACCACCCAGCCTAATCGCATTTCCCTGCATTCACTCCATAGCCCTTCAGGTTACATCAAATGAGACATATACAGACAACTTTCAAATGAAGATTGCTTTTGTTACCCTTCCAGGTAGTGAGTTCAACATAACTGTGACACCCTGGGTGAAAAAGAAATTCCTCATCTCCATTAGCTTTCTACCAATCACTGTAAATCTATGCCCCCCATTCACTGATTCAAATGCTAAGGTAAATAGGTTCGCCCCATCCACTTTGAGGTCCCTCACATATGTGTATATTTCAAATCAAATCTCCCCTCAGCACCCTCTGTTCTAAGTAGAACAGACCCAACCTTTCAATCATTCATCATAGCAACAGGGACACATTCATAGAAAATTGAATATGGTTTGATCCATGTACAGCTCCTCAGATACCACTAGCAACTTATGTCCACACACAGCAAGACTCAGACAAGATTTAGACTTGCGCTGATAAGTAACAAGAAAAATTCATGTCACACAAGTGCCAGTTGATTACATTTTATAGCAAAATGGAATCAAATTATCTCATCTTGTTGTAAGATAACTAAACTGCTCACAATCAACATCCTGCAAGGACATCATTAGTCAGAAAGTTAACTAGGAGAAAGTGAGGTCTGCAGATGCTGGAGATCAGAGCTGAAAATGTGTTGCTGGAAAAGCTCAGCAGGTCAGGCAGCATCCAGGGAACAGGAGAATCGACGTTTCGGGCATAAGCCGAAGAAGGGCTTATGCCCGAAACGTCAATTCTCCTGTTCCCTGGATGCTGCCTGACCTGCTGCGCTTTTCCAGCAACACATTTTCAGCTCAGAAAGTTAACTAGCCCAGCTAAATAAGTAAAGTGGCTACAAGAGCAGGTCCGAACTGTGAACACTTTGGTAAATAACACAACTCCTGTTCTGCAGTTCCTGTCAGCACCTACAAGGCACAATTCAGTAGTGTGATGAAATATTTTCCAATTGTCTGAATGACTATAGGTCCAGAAATGCTTGAGAAATACATCACCCAAGACAAAGTCACCCACTTGTTTGGCACCCATGCACCTGAGGCACAGCAGTAGCAGCTCCAAAATGACTTACAACAACTTGCTTTTGACAGATTTTCCAAACCCATGTCCTCTACTATTGAGAAAGACAGCAAGCAGAGGGAAGCTAGTTACCCTTTCAAGTCTCACACCATCCTGATTTGAAACTACATCACTGCTCCTTCACGTTTTCTCATTTAAAAATCCTGGCTTAACATAAGGGGTTTAAGCAAATCAGTCTTGTTTTAATCTTGGTAAAGAGGTAGAAGCAGGTTGTGCAATGTTGGGTGACTAACTAAGTGGCTGAATCCAATGTGGAGGTAGAGAATATCTCCAGAGCTGATAAACAGGAAAAGAATGGCTTAATGTTCCATAGTCAGTTTGTGGTCTGGGAAAGATAGGAGAAGGTGTAGACTGACAGTTCATCCTGTACAAGGATGTTCATCAAACAAGTGCCACCTTGTCATCCAAATTAATGATATTAATGTCAAGGTTGTCCCGAGAATGCAGAGAGCAGCAAGTTCAGAACAAGGTAATTTAGAGTCAGTGTGAGAGCAGAAATGCCATACTAGAGTTCCCAATAAAGAAAAAAAACTGAAAGATGCTGGAAATCAGAAACAAAAATAGAAACTTACTGGAAAGGCTCAGTATCTGTGGAGAGAAATCTGAGATAACGTTTCAGGTTCAGTGACCCTTCCTCAGAACTGATGGTAGTTAGGAAAATGGTTTTAATCCTGAATGTAGAGTGGGGGGGGGGGGGGGCAAATGCTAGGGAATAAACACTACGTGGAGATAGATCCCGAAGAGAGAGAAGAACAGTTGGACTGACAAAGGAATGGTTAATGATCAGCCTGGGAGAATGAATAGCTGTTAGTGGACAATTAGTGACTAGCGATGAATGGTGTGTATTAGCAGACTATGTGATAACAAGGTCTGGTGTGTGGGGGTGGGGGTAAGGACATGGGAGAAGGTGTCTTAAGCCCTAAAATTGTTGAATTCGATATTGAGTCCAGAAGGCTGTAGGGTTTCCAAGTGGAAAATGAGATGATGTTCTTCCAGCTTGTGCTGAACTGCACTGCAGCAAGCCTTAGACAGATGTCAGCTAGGGAACAAGGTGGTGTGTTGAAGTGGAAGATTAGGGTCTTTTTAGTGGACAAAACATAAACGTTCTGCAAAGCAGCACCCAGGCTATGCTTCATTTCCCCAATGTACAGGAAATCATATCGTGAGCAGTAAATGCAATAATCATGATTGAGGGAGGTCAAAAAAAATCACATGACAATTGGATGTTCAATGGGTTTATTTGAAAACGCTAGCTTTTGGAGTGCTGCTTGTTCATCAAGTATTGATTAACAAGCAGCACTCAATGGACACAATTCTCTCAATGACACTTGATGAAGGAGCAGCACTCCAAAAGCTAGCGTTTTCAAATAAACCTATTGGACTATAGCCTGGTGTTGAGATTTTTGACCTTATCCAAATCAGTCCAACACCAGCACCTCCACATGATAGATTGAGTGAAGTGCAGGTAAATTACTGCTTAACCTGGAAGGTGTGTTTGGGCCCTTGGATACTGAGGAGGGTGGATGTAAATTGGCAACAGAGTAGGCATTCAAATATCATGGTAGCACACAGGGGATCCTCCCAAGCCAGTACCTCTGAAATCCTTGCTACTATTTTGCTTCAGTGTATGGTAACCCTGGCTGCCATCACCCTTTTCAAGGAGCTGTGTGCTTCTGACTCCCACCTTCAGTCACTACTATAACTGGGTGCCAAATCCACCCCTAGCCTGTCATTTATATTTCAAAATCATGCTATGTCACTGATGCTATTGCAATCTGGTGTCGGTACACAGAACTGATCCAAGTGTCAAATTCCTGACTTCAGATTGTAAATCCTGCTCCCTGCCTTCTCGCACTGGTGATTCCGGTTCTAGAAGATGCACATTCTTAAACAAAAGTGGACTAAATGTGTTCTGGCACTAACACTCTTTGGAAAACATTTTTTCTATCATGTCCCTTTCAGGTCATTTACAAAGGGTGTCTCTTTACATAGCACAAACAGTTGTTCAGCTTTACTTACCTAAAAATTAAGACAATATGCCAGCTCCTCACCAGAGAGTGGCTGTACACTGATGACAGTGCACTAGCATTCCATACTGAGGGACATCTTAGTAACTCACGTCTACTTGGTTTTGAGCAAGTTCTGAGGAAGGGTCAATGGACCCAAAATGTGAACTGATTTCCCTTCACAGATACTGCCAGACCTGCTAAGCTTTTCCAGCGATCTTCAGGGTATCCATACCTGTACCACAGGGACATCAGTAAATGAGATATGAAAATGGGGGTTAATGACATTTACAACTGGCAGACTGATGGCCATGACTTTGGGAAATTGACTGTTTGGAAGGGCATTGGATTAGGTGAGCAGAAATGAAAGGCTCAGCTGGCTAAAGAAAGGTCCAAAGAAAACAGAAACCGATGAACTGTGTAGCTTCTCAGCTCATTGTGTCAGAGATTGTCAAGCCAGTCAGGGCTCCTGAGACACACAAAGCAATGTTTATCACAAAGTTGATTCCAATAATAAATTCCTATATCACCATGTCTTATAGTTACTTTTTCTATTGAAACTTCCTACTGCTGCAATTATGGAGCCTTTCCACCATGTGACTTTGTGCCCAGCCAGTGAATATGCTGAGGAAAATCTGCTCTTCAAAAATTCTGATAATGGAATGACCATGGAATTACAAACAAAAATTGTAACATAGAATAAGTCTACTCATCCTAACCCCTCATTCTGGAAGCTCTTGTCTAGCACAAACCCATTTTCCAGTACTTTGTCCAGAGTCTTAATATGGAATTCAAGTGCACATCCAAGAGGTTTTATACGCAATGAGATCTTCAGCACCATACTTTCAGGTGTGCTAGACACCTGTCACCATCTGGGTGAACAATCTCCATTCTCCTTAAATGGGAAAATAAATAAAGGGGATATGGATAGGATAAATAGATAAGGTCTCTTCCTTGGGGTAGGAGAATCCAGAACTAGAGGGCATAGGTTCAGGGTGAGAGGGGAAATTTTTTTTTAAAAGAACCTAACGGGTAATGTTTTCATGCAGTGTATGGAATGAACTCCAGAGGAAGGTGTGGAGGCTGAACAATTACAACATTTAAAAAGGCATCTGGATGAGTGAATGAATAGGAAAGATTTAGGGGGGGGGTATGAGCCAAATGCGACTGCATACATTATTCTTTTCCAATCCTTCGATGAATTACTGTTTTCTCTACAGAGAGCATATTATTTCTGTAATGTGGTGACCAAACAATAAACAATTCTCTACCTGTGTTCTGACCAGTGACTTACACAATTCTAGTATAACTTCCACACTCTTATATTCTGTCTCCGCTATTAAGGTGAAGTATTCTGTTTGCCTTCTTAATCACTATTTACCCTATGACCTTCAGGGATCTTTCTATTCCTCAACATTTATCAAATGCCTTCTTCCATTTATTGTGTATTCCTTTGCCTTATCTGCCATGCAGAAATGCATTTCTCTAGACTGCATTTCACTTACCACTTTTCCCATCTGCTGGCTACATTTTTCCCCATCAAAAAAAGTCTTTATTTTGTTTGGGTATTAAAGGGTTGGGTGGCAATAGATTGAAAGGCACTTCTTTGCATGGCGTTTGTGTTGCTAAGTCTGGACTATATGTTTGACAGTAAGAGACATACAGCATAGAAATGGACCCAACTCATCTATGCCGACCAAATATCCTAACCCAATCTAGTTCCATTTGCCAGCACTTGGCCCATATCTCTCTAAACCCTTCCTATTCATATACCTATCCAGATGCCTTTTCAATGTTGCAATTGTACCAGCTACCACCACTTCCTCTGGTAGCTCATTCCATACACGCACCATCCTCTGAGAAAAAAGTTGCCCCTTGGATCACTTTTATACCTTTCCCCTCTCACCCTAAACCTATGCTCTCTAGTTGTGGACTGGCCACCTCAGGGAAAAGACTTTGTCTATTTATCCTTCCGTGCCCCTCATGATTTTCTAAACTTCTATAGGGTCACCCATCAGCCTCTGACACTCCCGGGAAAACAGCCCCAGTCTATTCAGCCTCGCCCTAGCTCAATTCTCCAACCCTGGCAACATCCTTGTAAATCTTTTCTGAACCCTTCCAAGTTTCACAACATCCTTCCAATCGAAAGGAGACTAAAATTGCACACAATATTCCAAAAGTGACCTAACCAATGTCCTGTACAGCTGCAACATGACCTCCCTATTCTCATACTCAATGCTCTCACCAATAAAACAAAGCATACCAAATGCCTTCTTCACTATCCTATCTACCTTTCAAGGAGCTATGAACCTGCACTCCAAGGTCTTTGTTCAGCGACTCTTTCCAGAACCTTACCATTAAATCCTGTAACTTAGACAAATTTGCAAGTTTTGCAACAGGAGAGGCACACTGTATAGTGTCACTGAGAAAAAAGGGTAGTAATTTAAAACAAAATGCCATTATTATAGCTAATAGAAAAGTAGTCACAATCTATTATTTCTGAATGTAATGACAGTCATAACAACAGAAGTAGTGTTGAATGGTGAAACTGAAATTAATGGAAAATCCCTTTTAAAAGCCAAGTATTATTAGACTGAGTTCAGGTTACATTATTGAAGCATGTAAATGAATGAACACATCAGATGTATTATTGCCTTGTAACATATCCTAAACCCAGACAATACTCTACATTTGACCCAACTATTGTTGTGTTACAACAAATTGCTTTTGAGTGAAGTAACCTGTAACCAAATTCCTGTGCGGTCAACAGTAAACAACTGGCTGTACCTTTTGAATAGTTTCAGGCTATTGAGCTCAATATCGTCATCGTCAAAATAATAAATCATTTCCCTCCCCTATTTCCCCCACTCAAACAAAAGTTGTAACAATACCAAACCTCTTCCCTTACTAATGAACTTTGTCCTCAGTTCTAATGCCAGTTCATAAAGACTTATGAAAGAGTCTAACTACTAATTGATTTCATTAACGGTATTGACTTAGAAAGTCTTAATGCTTAGACCTGTTCGCAACTGAGCACTTCTTCAGTTACTTTTCTTAGTAAATTGTATTTGTTAAATGTAAATGAATTGTGCAGTTTCATCTTTGCTTGTTCTGAGAGCAAGGCAAGAGCTCCACCAAATGGATGAAAAATATTGTTACTCGTACACCAAAATAACAGAAGGAAATATTCAGCAGGTCAATCAGCATCTATGAAGAGTACTGCAGAGTTAATATTTCAGACATGGAGCTGATAAAATAGTTAATTATTAAACTGTTCTAGCTTCCAACATCTTTCATTTTTATTTTCCATTTGTAGCAGCAGCAACCTTTTGCTTTTTGTTCAGCATTGAAATAGTGTTGAGGAGGAGGAATTTGGTGCTTATCATGGACAAGAGAAATATAAAGCCATTTGTTGCAATTGAAATGTTTATTGAATCTAAATTATTTCTAATAATTGGTTGCTTAACAAAAATGGTTTCAGTTATAAATTACTTACAAGCCATAGTCAAGCCAGCAATATGTACTAACAAGATATTGTTTACTGTATATCACCAACTAGTTATAGTTTATATTAAATATTACAGATACTGTTACAGGGTCCTTAAGGAGTATCAAATGTTAGATCCACTTCCGAGATCCTAAGCTGTTTAGCTCCAGTCCAGATGACAAAATTTTGGAGAGTAGTGCTTCTGGCACTCTGAAATATAACCCTTTCAGACTCATACAATATTACACGTTAAGAGAAACTTATTAAACATCCTGTCAGCCTGTCATGTTTATGCTGAGATAATAGTTCTGGCTGTTGGTTAACAATGTTGTTTTTGAAACTTAAAAAGCTCTGCACCTGGTGCTCTAAATTGCCTGACAAAAAAAAAATCACCTTGTAGAAATGAGACACCATTCTGTTTTGTCAGTCTTAGGTAATGCGGCTAGATTTTTTAAAAAGTCTCAACTGTAGCCATTATGAATACTTGACTGGAATCTAAAAGCTGTTAATGGCTTTATCTTGGTTTATTGATCCAAGAGCAAATTAAAATTCTAAAGACACATTAATAACTGAATGTAGTTTGATTCTAAACTTAATAACCGCTTAAACGATTACCTTATTTTTGCATTGAAGAAGATTTTATGTTTTCTTGTAGTTCTATGAATCATTTCTTCCCAATAACTGTAATAACCATTTCCATTGCTGATGCATGACTAAGGATAACATAATGTGCCTACTGTGGGGGGGGAGGGGTTGGGAGGAAGAGTAGTTTTGGAAGATGCATGGTAGGATGAAATGGCATGAGGAATCTGATGGGAAATAGTTGTGACAAAATTGTATTTATGTTAATAATCCCAACGTTACTGTGCTTCAAGCTGTACCTTTACATCATTATTTACAACCTAAACAAACTTGTAAAGAATTCACGGGGACCACCACATTTAAAAGGAAAATAAATAAATGCAATTGTACCTTTTTTCTCCTGAGCAACCAAAGTGAAGGCCGCTGTCTTGGGATGTCAGCAAAATTAACCACATTTTAAAAAGCAGCTAAAGATTAGCTAGGTTTTAAAAACAGAACAGCAATATTGAAACAATGCATTCAACAGTTTTAATAACTTCAGTGAGAAAAGTTATAAAATTCTAACAAAATAAGTACATCTTGGCTGATTCATTTAGAAAATTAGAGTGTAATGAAATTATAAAACACATGGCTTGGATTGAAAGCAAATACTATTACTGTGGATTTGAATACAGAATTGTTTCAAACTCCAGCAGTTCTTCTCCATTATGAGGAAAATAGGTTAGCTTTATTTACAAAAAAAACAGAAGTTGCTGGAAAAGCTCAGCAGGTCTGGCAGCATCTGTGAAGAGAAATCAAAGTTAATATTTTGAGTCTGGTAACCCTTCCACAGAACAGCACCCACAGTTCTTTGGGTTTTTATTTACAGGCAGGCAGATTTTCACAATACTCCACAGAAAGTTGGTAACATCACTTTCATGCTTTACATGACAATCCTGAAAAGGATAAGTAGGGTTTATAATCACTTTTATGCAAGGCACAAAAACTAGCTACCCAATCTCTGAAAATTACTGAAGTGTCGAAATTATGGTTTTCATCCAGATGGAATTTCTCAAAGTGTGGCACCAATGTGATTTGAAATAACTAATATTCAAAATTATCCCATTTCTGAGTGCAGAAGATTATTCCAAAGGAACCAGAGCAATCTTTCCGAAATAAAGAATCTCATTGAATATTAAATGTTTTTAGACTTTTTCCTACCTACTTGACTAACCTTACTTTGACTTTCAAACATACTTCAATTGCATTCAACGCAAATCACCTATTTGATTAATTTTCAGTTACTAAAGTGGTGTGCTTGTCTGTTGAAAAGCAATTGGCCATTTATATTGGATCTGGGTGAGCATCTATAGCAGATTTCAAATTATTTCTCTCATTTTTCACCTCCCACAGACATCTATTATGACATAATCCCTTTTGACATCTCATGGTCAATGTTCATGATTGGCAACAAGTTCCTTGCTAATGTACTTCAAGCTATTCTAACTTCAACCTTCATACCTTTTCCAGAATAAAACAAGAACAAAGGAATTTAACTGAAAACAATGGACTGTTATGAATAACTTTACAGCATGCATGGATTTATTGCTAAAAGCTTTTAAAGTTATTCATGTGATACTTGTTTGCTTGTACTTACAGGCCACATTTTTCACTTTTTCTTCATTAACTATCCAAAATGATTGAATATATAAAGATGTGTCCCAATTTACATTTTACATGCTCCTCTCCAAAGATTTATTTTTCATCTACAGGATTCATCAGCCCGAAAACTGAACATCAGCAGTTTTTTTTTGACAAGTGTAATTATATTCTTTTCCAATGACCACACACTAATTGTCTTCCAAGAGTTATTTTAATAGCAATGGAGAGAAAAACTTTGCCCTATAAGCCCCTTCCTTGCCCAAGGACATTCTTGTATAGCTGCAACACTGGTGTATACTGAACAGGTGAAACATTGGAAAGGGATTTCCTGTCCACATTGAACAGAACAAACCTAATCTGGCCAATACTGACCCCTCAGTTTATTTTCAATGATCATAAAATTCAATGAAAGTGGGGTCAGTGCTATCAACTTGCCTACTCACCAATCCTCAGTTTGGATTCTACCAGAACTTCAACTTCAGACTTCATTGTGGACTTGTCCAAACAAGAACAGTAAAGCTGAATTACAGAGATAAGGTTGTTGACATGAAGATATTTTTGTCTGAATATGCATTAAGGAGCTATGTATATGTGGAGAAGGTGGGAAACTAGAGTTAAATTCAATGATCACCCATGATTATACTGAATGGTGGAACAGGCTCAAAAGATCATATGGTCAGCTCTTGCACCTATGTTAAAATTGAACTCATTGGGAAACAGGGAAACCCCACTGCATCACTATAGGAGCACTTCAGGCGTAGATTTTAAAAAATAATCTACTCAAGTGTTATTACACATCCTCTGCAGTATGTGGAACTTGAGCCTAGGTCCTCCTGACAGAGGTAGAAACACTAGCGCTGCGTCATAAGGCCCCAATACTTGTATAGTGTTCTGAGGTCACTACTGACTAGAAGCTTACACCAGTCAGAAATACTGTGGCTACAAGAACAGGTCCAATGAGTAATTTACCTACTCTCTCCAAAGCCTGTCCACAAGGCATTGTTGAGTGTGACCATTCTTCACTGAGTGAGTTCAGCTCCAACAGCACAAATGAAACTTGGCACCATCCAAAGCAAAATAGCCCACTGATTAGAACCCATGAA
This sequence comes from Chiloscyllium plagiosum, assembly GCF_004010195.1. Taxonomy (NCBI): domain Eukaryota; kingdom Metazoa; phylum Chordata; class Chondrichthyes; order Orectolobiformes; family Hemiscylliidae; genus Chiloscyllium; species Chiloscyllium plagiosum. The sequence goes on from NC_057725.1 coordinate 38,037,557, forward strand.
CAAGTTAAACATAAATTGTTTACATGTTAAGACTCAGGATAATTTACTTTAATATAATGAGGGAGATTTTCAATGGCAAAGAGAAAGGAAATTTCCTGTTTCCTTTTGGAAAGTATAGGGACAAGCATGTTAACTAATGTGTCATCTCCACGGCTGAGAAGAATAACCTTACTAAAAGTCTACAGGGGAGCATGGGTGATTTTCTCAGTCAACCGCGGGCCTTAACATTGGTGATCCATGTCACCAGAGCAACCTGCCATCTGAGGCTAGTAGCTTCTGGATCCTAAAGTCCACTGGACCAGGTCAGTTCCTCAGAAAATACACTGATGGGAAGTGAAGTACTCTATATCATAGAATAGAATCTCCAAAAAGTAACCCACCAAGACTCATTCCCCTAACCTATTACTCTACTGACTAATGTACCTAACCTACACATCCCTGAATACTATGGACAATTTAGTATGGCCAGTTCACTTAACCTGCACATCTTTGGATTGTGGGAGGAATCCCAAGCACCTAGAGGAAACCCACACAGACACAGGGAGAATGTGCAAACTCCACACAGACAGTCACCAGAGGGTGAAATCAAACCCAGATCCCTGGCACTGTGAGGCAGCAGTGCTAACCACTGTACTCTTCTCATGACATGGAAGTAGGGGCAGGGGTGATCAGGACTACCTTTTGCCATGGTTTCTTACCCACTGGGGAAGTAGGTAATTAAAGACAGTGAGCAGGGGGTTTGCTATCTCCATTAATTGATGATTTAAGGACCTTGATTGTTAGCAGGTTGAGAAAGTTGTCCATGGACCTTCTTGTTCAGATGATTGTCAAAGAGGTGATGAGAAAGGGGTGAAAATCTCTCAGTGCCAACTCACCCTTCTAAATCACGTGGAGGGAGGGAAAAGCTGCACAAAGACAGAGATCACACTATTGTACCTGATGTGGAATAAGGTGAAGATCCTTTTCAGGTTCTGCCTCATTTAAATTTGATGGACTGGATGTCAGCACAAAATGCACCCATTGGAAATATGATTTTAGTTCCTTGTGTCACATAAGTTTTAAATGGAGGGGAATCCTCATTGTAGAGTGAACTGAAGGTGGCTGTCTCTTTAAAAAGCAAGATGTCAGCCGAGAGCAGCAAGATTTTGCTGACAATTTTAGATAGGCACCCTGGTGACCTGAAAGATGTGATTCAAAAGAGGATGTAAGCATAGATTATTCTTTTTAGTTTGTAACAGTCATGATGTCTTGTTAATTTCAGACATATTCTAAGCCTTCACAGTTACTACAAGCTGCCTTGTGATTTATGAAATCATCTTGATATGAATAATGTTGTGTGAAATTTCATATGAGATTTAAAGTGGTTCCTGCTGTTTCATACATTTTCATTGCAGCTGTAAAGATAGGACCAATTTTCAACCAGTTTTATCCAGTCAAAGTTCTGGAATGTTATAGCAAGAAAGACTGTCAGAAATGATGGTTAAGATGCTTAGCAGTTATGTTCGATTGATTCCATTATGTTACAAGTATTGGAATCAAAAATCATTTTACTCTAAATGTTGAGTATCTTGAAAGCTTCATTGTTATTCATTGTCACCAATAAAGTCATTGAGCCTCAAGAGAATAAAGCACCATTTTCAGGCTGCAGACAAATGATTGCTTTGAGAAAGTGTTATCTTCCAATTCAGACAAAAATGCATTATTTCTCAGCTAAGATGGCAGCCAGAAAACTTGCTTTCAAGGTGATGACATTTGTGTTTTGCAAAACACAATAATTAAACTCAAAACAATTGAATTATTTACACACTAACACGCTCCCTCCCCACGCTTCACACAAACACATACATGCCCAGAGTAAGCATAAATCACAGCCCCTCCACTGATGAGTACCATGCCTTTCGTGCATCACCAATGACCACCTTCACCAGTGTGGAAATATTTCAGCAAGCAACCTTTCCTCATAACTGAGACACTCTTCTTCCTGCAATAATGTTAAATAAATGATAATGCATCAGATGCTCAAAAGCGAAGCAAACATACCCTTCTGTTGCTGGATTTTCACACATACAAAAGTACTTGAAAACTATGCATGCATCAATGCATACAAACAAACAACTTGAAGGATCCAGACATTTCAGATCCTCAGCACAAACTTGAATAATAAAACAATCCTTTTAAAACTTTCCTGCATTTGGATTAAACTCTTTGCTGTTGAGCATATTTAATATAAAAGCAGTTACTTTGCTGATTGACAATATATTACAAAACAAACATTAAAAGGATATTGTTATGGCCACTGTCCTTTACTGCAGTGTTTGTTTGAATCTGCGGAGTTTAAATAATGAGAGGGAGGGCGAGGGGGCTGCAGAAGAGAGAGTCTGTCAAAAAGTATGGAAAAGCACAGCAGGTCAGACAGCATCCGAGGAACAGGAGACCTATAGATTGATAGATGCTGGTGGGGAATGATAGTGATAGGTCAGAGGGGAGGGTGGAGTGGATAGGTGGGAAGGAAGATGGAGAGGTTGGACAGTTCAAGAGGGTGCTGCTGAGTTGGGAGGGCTGGCTCTGGATTGAGTTGGGGGAGGGGGAGAAGAAAATTGGTGAAGTTGACATTGATGCCGTGTGTTGGAGGGTATCAAGAAGGAAGAATTGGCTTTCTTCCTCTAGTCATTGGGTGGCTTGGATTTGACAGTGGAGGTGGCCTAGGACTTGTATGTTCTTAGCAGATTGGGAGGGGGAGTTGAAGTGGTTGGCCACAGGGCAGTAGGGCTGTCTGGCGCATGTCACCCAGAGATGCTCCCTGAAATATTCCATGACTGGGGGGGGCTCCCCAATGTAGAGGAGACCACATTGAGAGCAATGGACACAGTAATGAGGTGTTCAGATGTACAGGAAAATCTCTGCTGGATGTGAAAGCATCCTTTGGGGCCTTGGACAGAGGTGGAGGCGGGGGCGGGGAGGGTAAGGGGAGTAGAGGGTAGGTTGGTGGGGCACAGAGACCTAATGAGGGAATCATGAAGGGAAAGGTCTCTGCAAAATGCAGATAGGGGTGGGGAGGGAAATATATCCCTAGTGGTGAGGTCTGACTGTAGGTGGTGATGGATAATGCACTGCATCTGGAGATTAGTGGGGTGGAAGGGGTGGGGTTCAAGGGCAGACGTGGGGGAAGTGGAGGAAATGTGCTGGAGGGCATTGTTGATCATGTGGGAGGGAAATTGTGGTCTTTCAAATAGGAGGCCATCTGGGATGTCATTGTAAAAACACTTATAACCTCAGTAATTTAGCTCCTATTGTCATTCACAATTTGTATTAATCTTTGGACTTGGGAATTGGAAGCACACGTACAAATGCGAGGAAATTAATAAACTTGAGGAAATGGGTATACTTGGTAAATTAGTTTCAATATATGTAAAATGTGTTAAGCAACACATTTTGGTAGGAAGGAATAAAGAATTCACATACTTCTTGGATATGTCCAAATGGTGCAATGGAGTAGAGATCGGTGTATACAGATATAAATGTCACTGAAAAAAAGCAATGCATATGTTTAAGACCATTAAAAATAGGCACTAGATTTCATGGAAAGATAGAGTCACTCAATTTGTCTGGAACTGTAATGAGACAACAATTCAAATACAATTCATATCCCTGTTCTCCATACTATGGAAGAATACAGAAATGCTGGAGTTAGTGCAAAAAAAATTCACAAGGATGTTAGCATAAATGAGAGAATGCTGAACAAGTTGGGGTCTCGCTAGAGAAAAGAAAGCTGACAGGTGATCTGGTACTGGTCTTTACGATTTCCAAGAAAACATGCCAATTAATGTTTTTTAATCCATTTTTATAAAAACTAAACTTAAAAAGACTAAAAAAGTGACTTGAGATCACAGCCAAAGATGATAATCACATTTGAATTACTATTGTACATCTGTGCCCAAAATATATGAAAAATAATAAGTCATATGATGCCAAGCTATGGTTTATTTGAAATGACAAGCTCTTGGAGCGCTGCTTCTTTGTCAGCTGGTGAAGTGCAGGGAACCACATAGGCACATAATTTATAGGCAGAGATAATGGCATGTACCTGACAATAGCCAGTCTCTTGCATCTGGTAGGTCTGAGAAGAGTCTCCTATTCTTCCAGCAGCAACAGTATCAAGGCTGTATTTATTTCAGACTCTAATGTTTCCTCGACACTAGATGGAGGGGGAGTATCTGCAGCTTCAGCCAGAGCTTGTGGCTGCCCTGTTTGCAAAGTAACAGCTTTCAGGTGATCCACATGTTTGTTCAGGACTGTATCACTTACCTGAACTTTGAGTCCCATGACCTGACCTCACCAACCTAACCTCATACCCACACAGGGCCAATTCCATGGTTCTAACACCAAACTTCATACCCTTATTTAAATAGTTTCTCACTTAGAGGAAGCATTTTACCAGCATTGGCATTCCTGGTGCCATTTCAATCTTCCCTCTAGGTCTGAATAAAATTGATAGCACCTCAGAATTAGAGGTGGTTTGGGGTCATAATATTCCTTAATCAAGTCTTGGTTGTCTAATGCCTTTAGGAACGTTAACCTCTTTTTCATCAAAAATGCTACAGGTCCACACAGTCAGAAGGATTACTTGATCCTTTTCAACTGACACAATGTCATTTGCCCAGATTAAAAAAATCACATTTTTTCATCTTCTGGGCCCAATCTTCAACAGCAGGGTCGAAGAACAAAAGAAAATTTACAGCCAAGGAACAGGCCCTTTGTCCTTCCAAGCCTGAGATGATCCAAATCCACTGTCTAAACCTATCACCCAATTCCTAAAGATCTGTATTCCTCATCTGAGAGTTAAAAAGTCAAGCTTCCCAAACAGAGGCATGATGCCAGAATGCTTACCCCAACTCCAAGATGACAGTTGCAAGCAAATGTTCCTCAAGCACATCCTGTTTTCTCCTGTCACCACTAAAATAACTGCACAGAGGCCCAGTACCACCACCAAGTCACCCTTTATTTATTAGGGCACAGTGCACTGGTTATGACCAGCCAGCTCAGAATCAATCTTCAACTGAGGAGATGCTAATCTCCTGGTTATTTTTTTTTTCTATTTCCCCAATCTCCTGGTTAATTTTTTGGGAGAGCATATCCACACAGATAGCCTCCCAAGGGTGGAATCAAACCTAGGTCCCTAACACTGAGGCAGCAGTGCCAACCACCAAGCCACTGTGCCATCCCCTCTCTTGGTTATATTGTTTTTTCCTCTCCTTTTTTTATTAAAATAAGTAATCTGGAGCCCAAGCTCACTCTACTTTGTTTTTGATTAGATTAGATTCCATACAGAATGGAAGCAGGCCCTTTGGCCTAACAACCCTCTGTAGAGTGACTCACCCAGACCCGTTCCCCTACCCTATATTTACTTCTGACTCATGCACCCAACACAATGGGCAAGTTAGCATAACCAATTCATCTGACCAGCACATCTTTAGATTGTGGGCAGAAATCAGAACACCCAGAGGAAACCCACACAGACACAGGAAGAATGTGAAAATGCCACACAGATAGCCACCCAAGGGTGGAATTAAACCTGGGTCCCTGACACTGAGGCAACAGTACCAACCACCAAGCCACTGTGCTGTCCCCTTTCCTGGTTGTACTGGTCAACCAAGGCTTTCCTGAGTGGCCCAGTTTAACAACCCCAAACAAGATCCTTATAGTTAACAAGGTCAATCTGGTCCCAATCACTACAAGGCCATTGAAGGTAGTGTTGTAAAGTTGCAGTATTCTAGCACATCACAGAACACTCAAAGTAAACAAATACCAAGTGCTCCGAAGGCATTCATTTATAAAATCATCAAGGGAATTGGATGAACAAATCCCCATAACATGAGGCAGTTTAAGTAAAATATTACTGATCCCAAATGAATGGAGGTTTTACTTGCTGGTAATGTTTCTGAAAATATTGGTGGTGTCCGCAAAGAAGAAATGGAGATTGCATATGGGGTGAGTTGAGAACAGTTGATTGCTTTGAGTCTGTGTGGTTGTGTAACGCTGAACAAGTAATGTTTACTTGATGTTTTTCCTGAGGAAATGTTTAGACCTCATTCAATTCATAATTAGTTGTCAGATTTTCGATTGAAAACTCCGGACCTAGTTCACCAACTGCTAAGTTTGAACCACTCTGTGTCAATTGTGCCAGTTCAGGTTCTTCCACGGTCCCCATTTTGGAAACAGAGTATGGGAGATTTATTTATCATAAATTAAGAAAAGAAACACTCAAAGATTCCAAGTTAAATGATTTAATAACTTGCATGTAATATCTAAAACAAAAACCGGAAAAAATGTAACACGAATAATGAAGGTGTAGTTAAATGTGAGTGCATCATCTAATAGAACAGCCTTTGAATTTGGCTCACAAAGGCCTCTTTAAAATGCACTTTGACCAATGTTTCATATTCTAATTTGTTAGAGCAGAGATAGCATGTCTCAAAATCCACAAAGTACTATGATCTCAGAAAAATACAAAAGACCAGTATCCCTTGTTCTACTTAGAAGTATATTTTAAGAATATAAGTAAGTAACTTGCTACAGGAACATTGTGGAAGACTGGTGTTCTAAAGAAAGGCCTTTCTACAGATATCCATAGGATTATAAATTGTTTCAATCTCAGCTGGTGAATTTTTCAGCTCAGCTTTTAATTATAGGTGGCTTGCAGATAGGTGTTGTAGCTAGAAGTAATAAAATGGTTGGAATTGTTCATCCCAGGAACTTTAGGTTTTACCGTGTTTGGGTACAATTTATTTAACTGTGTTAAGTTTTTGCTAAGGCACAGGATGTGCAATGCTGGATATGCAATTCATATCAGTTTATTCAAGATATAATAAGACTTTCTTGAGTATCATGTTGTGAAACATGATACACAGGACTCTGTTGAGATTAAAAACAATACTGCACTGAGGATGATGAGTTACATACTTAGACGCTAGATTGGCCATCTGGAGGTTTGAAGGTGCTTTCTTATTTCTGAATATTCTTCAGAACAATTCTTCTCATGCCATAATTAATCAGTAAGAACAAGTGCCTGATTATTAGAGACTTTTAAAGGTCTTGAGCTTTCCTTAATAATTCCTAAAGAGAGTTAGCATTGAAATATTTAACGTTTTTACCTATTTAAAAATATTATTATCTATTTTTCTAAAAATATGTAAAAATATTGCATGTGTCAAAGATTGACCAAAGAAAGAAATAAGATCTAGACTGTAGTTTGATTGTCATATGTGAATGTTCTCACACAAGGGACAGATTTTCCACTTATGAATCAGGCATTAAATTGGTCATCCCAAAAAACCAAAAATTGCACAATTTTCCCATAGGAGTAAGGAACATTGATAGCCACCACCACTCTGGCTTTGATGGGAATCAGTTCTGATTGGCATTACTACATTGTGTGCCTAGTTGAAGTGAAGTGATGAGCAGTTAAATAAATAGGTGGGAACATGAAGATCAAAGCCAATGGTGTTGACAAGTAGAAAGGAACATGGAGGTTTAGGATTTGGAGTTCATCTAGACTGAGCCTATGATTCACTCCATGAAATATGACTTTGTGTTTCAAATTACAAATGCACAATTGGAAGGAAAAATCATTGCCATTATCTGAAGTAGTGAATGTAGTAAGTGTTTTTTTACTTTGACAAAGGGGGCTCCACTTTTATGCTATGTGAATCCTTCAAAGGCTGGTAGCATTAAATAGTCACTTATACATTACCTGTGGACGTATTATATCGACTAAGAATCCTGGCTCCAAGCTCTCTTAACCACACCATTCAATATTACAAGGAGAAAGAGAGGACTGCAGATGCTGGGAAGTCAGTCGAAAAGCGTGGCGCTGGAAAAACACAGCAGGTCAGGCAGCATCCGAGGAGCAAGGGAGTCTACCTTTCAGGCATAAGCCCTTCATCAGGAATGTGAAAGTGGAATGTGGGTCCATCTTCCCTCCAACCAATCCACTCCACCCTCCATTGACCTATCACAATTACACCCCACCTGCATCAACCTATCGTCTTCCCACCTACCTTCCCCCATCCCTACCCCCTACTTATCTCTCAGCCCTCTTCCCCCTCCACATTCCCGATGATGGGCTTTTGCCTGAAACGTCGACTCTCCTGCTCCTCAGATGCTGCCTGACCTGCTGTGATTTTCCAGTGCCACCCTCTTTATCCCTCACGTTCAACATTATAAGTCAGTCCCAGTAATGGCTGTGAGGCACAAGCAATGGCTTGGTGCCTTGGAAGATTCATTCTCATTGCCAAAGTTGCAATCACCTTCCAACATTCTAAAGCCTACATAAGGTGCAGGAACTTCTCAATACATTACACAGCTTGGACCATAACATGTTCACGCCATTATCCAATCTGCAATGTTGCCTTTCTTTGGTACTGTGAGAGTTGGTGGTGGGGAGACAGGTCTTTACTGTCTTGACAGTATGTGTGACAAAAGTCTTGAGCAACACATCTCATTGCAAAACTGTGCAAGTTTAATGTCATGGTATCCCACTGACCTGTCAGGGGCCTCCATGTTCCAATGTTTTGAGGACATTATCCAAATGACACATGTGTGTATTGCTGAATGATCCCATTACTGAGCAACTGCTTTATTTTTGATATTGCCCATATAGGGACGTTAGAACTGTCCCCAGTAGATCTAGGACCAGAAGATGTGATATTCTCATGGGTGTTATACAAAGGGACAAGGAACACGTGACTAGAAGTTCAGGATGAGTATCGATCTCCAAAGGTTGTGAGGCTGCCCTCGACTGAGGGGCATACAGCCATAGATATCCTCATGCTACAACAAAGATAGAAAAGAGCTACAGTCACTCACTTACCACAGAATGCCATGCAGATGAGGGAGGGGGAGCCATGCTATATTCAGTCCAGAGGGTGGAGGTCAAGATGCCATGTTACTTTCAGCCATGGGATGGCCCTTTGACATCAGGTTTCCATACAGCTCTTGCCTGAGGCTTCATACTGTTATGTCCAGAGAGAAGGTGCAGCTTGATCCCCAAAATCTTTGCTCCAAACAACTGCAGGATGCACCAAACCTTTGGGATTAACAATGTGGACTGTGAGAGCCATGGCATTGTGCTGAATAAAAACATGAGGATGTTCTTTAGGCTGAACATCACCTTCAACATTCCTACAGCAGAGCAGTTTTGACCAATGCACTGCAGGAAGGATTCTTTGTTCAATGGAACTGAATTGAGTGAAGTAATCTTTCATTGATTGTAAATGTTTTCATGCTGCTAAGACCACCATTCCCTGTTTAATCCCAACCAAAAGCACAGGTTGTTTATTAGAAGTTACCATTACAAGCGAATGGAAGCCTGACAAAGTTTACTGCTGGTTTTAGCTAAGGAAAGGATAGCTGTCACTCAGACATAGTTAGAACACTACAGATGGTTATCCTCTCTATGTTCATTATTGTAGTTGCAGCTAAAATGACATTCACTTATGGAGTTGAAGATGAGGAGTGAACATAAATTTACAAATGTGAGAATATATTTACAAGGAAGTATCGCCTATGTGCCCCCAGAAGCACTTTTTTTCTCCATTACCTCCAATTACATCGAGGTGCAGTTCCAGGATGCAGCTGGGATGGCAGGAGCCTGTCTATAATGGAACTCATTGGTCTTGGAGTTTTGGTTGTACGGAGGAAGATGGAGGATGAAATGACGTCCAGAGGGGCTGCTTTCTTCAGGGCGGGGTCTGTGCAGCTTCCACTGGTGCTTACAGGTTGTGAATCAGTGGTGGTGGTTTGTGCATGTTAAGCAGACATCCACAATAGCAGTAATGGGGGATCAGCACAACACTTGGCAACAGATCTTATTTGATTGTCAGGACATGGAGGTCTCTGCATCACCACATGAGCATTCACAATCCTCTCCCACTAAGACTGAGAATTTCTCTTTGTAGTGGAAGTGAGGAGATGAAGTTGGGCACTCTACCACCCATCCAGACTCTCTGTCCTATTGTGGGATGTCTTCCCCTGGAATGAGACAATGGGAGGGATGAATGTGGTGAAAGTGGATGACACTTCTTTTAGTACTGCTTCAGGTGTGGTAACAGTGGTGAGATGACCCAAGTGCATGGGTAGGCAGCACAGAGGCCAGCCACGGTTGGTAGTCTGGAGTTTGGCAGGAGTGGGGGGAGGTGAAAGCAACTGGAGGAAGCTGCTGCATGCAGTTGTGATATTAGTAAAATATGAACTTTGGAGGGAGGTGCTACAATATTCTAGGCTTACACACGCAATCTGGGTGCTACGCTTACTGATGTTACTGTACATTATACATACTTAACTCACTACATTGACCCCATTACACAGAAGAAACAATTGAAGATGAGATGGATATCTTCATTGCGGAACATTATGTCTGATGTCTTGTAACTGCCTTAAAGACATAGGCCTGTCTGGTTAGGAATTTATGTCATAACACAGCATATTCTGCCAATTCCATCAATTTGTCCACGTCTTTTGAAGTTCTAGACTAATGTGATTAGAGGTTACAATATTTTCAAGCTACACATCACAAGTTTTCAATTTGGGCTCTGCACACTAACATCCAGATTATTAGTCAGGAAAATCAAGGGTCACCGAATTGATCCCTGAGGAACACCACTAGAAATCGTCCATCCGTCCATTGATAGCTGCTCTTTGTTTCTTATCCATTTGTCAATTTTCTATCCAAGTTGATACAGCTATTTTATTCCAGGAGCTATAAGTTTACCAACAAAGGCCTTTGGTCAACCTTGTGTATCACATAAACACCACTACCCTCACCAAGCTACTCTGTAAATGCATTAAAAAACTTAGTTTGTTAAATATGAATTGTCTTTATAAACCTGTGCTGGCTTCTCTTATTTAACTTACACTTTCCCAGGAAACTGTTACCTCTTTCGCAAATCATCATTTCTACAAGCTTCACCTCCATCCAGGTTAAACTGACTACCCTACAGTTGCTGGGCTTGCTGGGTATATCATGCATTTCCAAGATGTGGCATATTTGTACTCTAGGGTTCTCTCCCTATGACATTGGTATTACTGTAGAGTCATGGAGTCATAGAGACGTACAGCATGGAAACAGACCCTTCGGTCCATGTTGTCCATGCTGACCAGCTATCCTAACGTAATCTAGTCCCATTTGCCAGCACTTAGCCCATATCTCTCTAAACCCTTCCTATTCATATACCCATCCAGATGCATTTTAAATGTTGTAATTGTATCAGCCTCCACCACTTCCTCTGGCAACTCATTCCATACACGCACTACCCTCTGCATGAAAAGTTGCCTGTTAGGTCTCTTTTTAATGTTTCCCCTCTCACCCTAAACCTATGCCCTCTAGTTCTGGACTACCCCGCCACAGGGAAAAGACATTGTCTATTTATCCTATCCATGCCGCTCATGATTTTATAAACCTCTATAAGGTCACTGCTCAGCCTCCAACACTCTAGGGAAAACAGCCCCAGTCTATTTAGCCTTTCCCGATATCTCAAATCATCCAATCCTGGCAACATCCTTTTAAATCCTTTCCGAACCCTTTCAAGTTTCACAACATCCTTCCGATAGGAGGGAGCCAGAATTGTACGCAATGTTCCAAAGGTGGCCTAATCAATGTCCTGTATAGCTGCAACATGACCTCCCAATTCTTATACTCAATGCTCTGTCCAGTAGAGGAAAGCATAAAAAAGGCCTTCTACACTATCCTATCGACCTGCAACTCCAATGTAGATGAAATTTTCTAGTTAATTATAAGAATAAAAACTCAGCCTGGGTGGCTTCAGTACCTTTGTGGATTTTTTCCAATTGATATCTATGATTACCTGAATACAGAGAGGCTAATTGATTTGTTCTTTGAATCTGCTAAGAAAATGAACACAGCTAAAATACTTAGAATAGGCCAACATAATGAGCTTGCTTCCTTTGGGAATCTTATATGCCCTGAGGCTCAACCAGGGTAGATTGATAAAATATAAGCCTTGCTATAGATTTATTAAAAAGTTATTTAGTTTGCAATTATTTTAATCCAAAAGGGTGAAATCAGTGCAATAGATAATTGATTTTTTTTTGAAAAACACAATTATGGCTGAGGACTATTCCTTGACAGCTTAATACTGAATTTGCAATTCACCAAATGATGACAATAATTTGGGGAAATACCTTAAAGATAAAGTCTACTTGGGCTGCCGTTCATTACAAAATCAAACATTTCCACTACAAGGAGAGGACAGAACAAGAGATGTCTTTTCTAACTGTTTCTGCTTTACTTGGTGTCAGTTCAACATTATTCTTCTCCTTTGTCTTGACAATTCATTGAGTTTTTTTCCTGAGGGTACGTAAGCCAAAATGTCTTTGTTAGCAAAATGGAAGTCGATCTCTTCAACACCTGTCAGCACCTTCAAGGACCTGGCATTAATGTATCAGAGTGTAACATCAAGCTGAGTAAGGAAGTTCAAAACTTAGCATAAAATCAAGCCTGAACTCAGGTTCCTCCCATAACAACTATGCTCACACCTAAATTTTCCAATGCTCTACTACAAAAGTACTTAAGTAATAGAAGCTGTACTGGCCATTTGGTCCTAGAGTCTTGTTGCACCATTCAATATGGCTTCTACTTCAACAACTCTTTCCTGCATCAAAGCCTCCAGATACAATTCAACTCATTTCAGATCAGGTCTTCACATAATGCTCACAGAATCGTCAGCTCCTACTACATTGTCCAAAATCTCCTCAAAACTCTTTTTAGTTCAGTTCCACATCTTGTATTCTCTTTATTTCATGACTCCCCACTTTAAATATTTTCCTTTCTTTATAACCAAGTGGTTTGAGACATCTGCCTGTATGTGAGGAATGGTTTATAATTCAAAGGAATTCAAATTTTTTGGAGACAACCAAAGCAAGACAAAAATGGCTGAGGAAGGAGAAAGCTTACCTATTTTCACTACTGCAGGCTGAACACCAAGCAGCATTAAAGGCTTTCTTTTTTAAACTAAAAACTCTGCAGAAATACATCAATAAGTTCAATAAAGTTGAATAATCATTATATGGTCTCGATTTGCTTTATGCAATTAAGTACCTTTATAATCCAGCGGCTATTGCAAGGTAAAACCATGCCAATAGCAATGAAATGAATTGTTTAAGGGCAAAATTTCATCAGGGCAATAAGAGAGCTCCCTTGTGCAGTGAAATTTTGTACATTCATCTAACGTTGCAGAGGTCTCTAATAACTGCAGTGGAATTTCAGCCTAGGAACTCAAACTGACACAGGGTTAAAGAGCTGCAATGAATAGGAAGGGTTTGGAGGGATATGGGCCAGGTGCTGGCAGGTGGGACTAGATTGGGTTGGGATATCTGGTCGGCATGGATGAATTGGACTGAAGGATCTGTTTCCATGCTGTACATCTCTATGACTCTATGACTATGACTCTAAACAAAGAATTGGAAAGCTAAAACAGTGAAGGCTAAATAAACAACACAGTCAAATACAAGAAATAAATACACAAGAAAAGGCTTGGGGGGCAGCAAAATGCTGGCAGTAAAACAATGGAATGAGCTGCCAGAGGAAGTGGTGGAGGCTGGTACAATTGCAACATTGAAGAGGCATTTGGATGGGTATATGAATAGGAAGGGTTTGGAGGGATATGGGCTGGGTGCTGGCAGGTGGGACTAGATTGGGTTGGGATATCTAGTCAGCATGGACGGGTTGGACCAAAGGGTCTGTTTCCATGATGTACATCTCTATGACTCTGTTCCCAAGATGAGTGTTTCATCAACTGAACTACGTTGGAAAATCATTCCTAATAAAGAAAGTTGGAATAGCAAAATTGGAACAATCAATAAATACCTAAGGCACAAAGACTTAGATAATGCTTTTGTTTTACACTCTTACACTGTTACATTCTGAGATATTAATCAACTCAAGGCTTTGAAAGTTCTGCGAGCAGCTAAGAAGGTTGGCCTCCCTTTTGCTTATAAATGCATTTTGTTCTAGATTTTCAACCAAGCTTTTACTCAGCTACCAACTCGTCTATTAGAAATTAGCATTATTTTATCTTTTGAAAGCACTTTTATCAAAGATGCTGTATGCACATATACTTTGATTGTTCTTATCAGTACACATTAGAATAATCTACAATACTTTGACAGAATAAGAATACTCTAGACCTTGGAAGGAAAGGGAAAAACAAAGGTAAACTCATACAATACACTGAGACACAGAAGTTTTACAGCCCAAAAATACGAGCAAGTGTGATAGCAGTTTCCTAAACATTGTATTTACACTGGATCATGCACTCCACCAATTTGCAAGAGGCATTTGGTCGAAGAAGGGGAATTAAGATTTGGAGAAAAAATATTCAGGTTACAAAGAACCATCTCTTAGCACCAAAGATTTTTCTGTTTTAATATGCATAATTAGAGTAATGGTACCTGGAGAGTTACTATAATAAAGACGAACATTCCTTTTTCATTTTGTGACAAGGAGGGATCCTCTAAAGGATTGTTCATCCTCAATCAAGACAAATTCCATGCCTGCATTTTTTTGTTCTTTTAGCATTCCAGACTTCCTTTTTAATTGCTTATCAGAAGTAGCACCGAGCTGAAGTCTAATATTGAGGCTTCGGTTTTGATCGTGTACAAAAGGATAAATGTCTTTTATCAGACCGAATGCCAGATAAAATACAAAATACTGAAGAAAGCCATAACTTACCCAAGAATTGAGCAGCCAGGTTATGCAGTGGCTCAATGGAAAGTTGTCACTCTGAAAACCAAAATGTTTACGTGAGCAGGGCCATGAGATGCAGATTACTTGAATTTAAAAACAAGCAGAGGCAACCAAATAAATATTGGTATTCCAATTTAAGCTATATCTTTTCATTTTCCTCTTATTCTTAAAACTATCAAAATGGTGCCATGTCATTCTTAAAACTATCAAAATGGTGCCATATCATGGTGATGAATACAAGCTTTTCCATGTATTTTATTGTATTTTGCACTGTAAAATATGTGCGATAATAAAATTTTAGAAAGGGATAATTAGGTAGCATAAACCATGTAATGTCCCATAAGTCTCACTTTATTTGGAATCATGCGGCTGGATTCCATATTAAAATAGTGTACTCTTCCTGGTATTGCCAATTGAAATAGAATCCAACACTAGTTTGGAAGAATGTTTGTAAATGTCTTTAACTTAGTATTTTTCAACAGTTTTAACACCATGGATACGATTTGTGTGCAGAGGTTGATGATTCAGAATGCCTTCATTCACAGCAGGAAAGACATAATAGAATTTGATATTCTCAGTAAAACTGTTCCAAGTTGGTGAAAAGAATGTAGGAGTCATTATATATCTAATACTATAAATAGAAGTTTCAAAACAATCAGTTTATAATATGATAAATATTCCAATTATTCAGCAGCATTGAATAAAATTGAATGAAATCATTTGTCTGTTCCTTGTTATTCCGACTTCCTACTAGAGGTGCCTATAGTTTTGGGGGTGCATTAATTGCCAGATATTGTAAGGAGCTGGGCTGGATAATGGGAAATATCCTTCCTCATAGCCAGGAATTCAGGCAAAAGATGTTTTCTGTCTTTTATCTTCCACATTGAATCATTCTCTCTATCCAGCATTGTGTGGTGTTAGAAAGTACATTTCACAGGCTGTTTCACGCAATTTCTTTGATAATTTCAAACAATGGAAACAAAGAAAAATTACTTATCACAAATACAAAGTTTTCAAATGATACTGATTAATGTTTTAAAGCACAACTTAACAGTAGCTATATGATCACGTTTTGTGTGGTAACAGCTGGACAATTAGCTCCCTTGTTGATTTACTTGAGAAAGACTGTGTTCCTGAACTATGGAGACCAGTACCTTATTGCTAGAGGCTGAACCTTTCAACAGATAAAGGGAAAACAAAATGTTAAATAAATATACGTTGTATTTAATGTTTTTGATTTAACTGGCTACTAGTAACAGGGAGCTGCCTGAGAAGAGTTAATGATTCTGTTTGTGTTGGCAGAATCAGTCAAAAGAAAATAACACAAATCTATCAAAATTACATTATACTTTTGGCATTGTCAACTTATAACAATTTTAAATACTGGACTCCTTTTCAAAATATTTTAGAACATTATCTCAGCCTTATCTAATAATAGAAAACTAAACTTTTAGTTCATATTTTATATGTATATTTATATATTAATGATGACACAAGCATTATTCATTTGTTAGCAAATAGCCAAATTGTAGAAGCAAATCACTAGCCAGGCTGTCTGCAAATCAACAGAAAACATTCCACCTTGTGTTCAGTAATTCTAGGGAAACAAATAAACATAACAGTTTGTTCAATAATTCCTCTGTTTACTTTAAAACAGCATGTACAAATTGCATCACCAAGAGGAAGTTGTTTGGAGAAGTTACTGAAGCTATCACCGAGATTTGAACAAATGTCATGTAGTCCTTAATTCAGATTGCTTTAGCTCAATTGTACATGTTAAGACCCCCACAAAGTTAGCAAAAGGAACCCATCCCAAACCATTGGTACTAATAATTACCATTTAAAGCAAAGATATTGAAAACAAAACAGAAATTTGTATTTGCGTTGTACTTTTGATATGGCAAATTATCTTAAATTGCTTGGCAATGTGGGCTGCACCTAAGTAGAATTAAAAACAAAGCAGGAACTAAAGTATCCAAATAATAACAATACCTTATTTTCAGTTGCTTAGATTTAAAGAAAAGATCCTGACAAGATGCCTCGCTTGCTTCTGAAGTTTGGAATCAATGTTAGAAATTGCACAGGTTATCGCAAGTGTTACCTTAAATCTGTATTTGTACCAATATTCATAATGTTTTGATCTTAGTTTCATTTTTATTACTTTTATTTTATGAGTGCTCAGATAATTGGTAATTGGATTCCACATAAGGTTCAACCTCTCATATTTGAATTCAATTCTTGTTATTATTGATAATTACCCAACAATAATCACATAATTCAACCACTGTCCAAAAATATTAACCTGAATGTCTCCAAAATTAGCACTGGCTTTGCAACAAACAATTCCAACTCTAAACAGTTATCTTCATAAGGATTAAGTTTATAAATATATGTCTCCCTTTTGTTTAAATTTTACTTTAATGTAGATTTAATCGCAGTATTTGAAAAACAAATCAACATTTCCACAAGAAATGATATGCTATACTCATTGTCACAGCTCCAGATCGAATTTCTAACACCTGAAGATAAATTCTATATAAAATATAATGAGCCTTGCTAACTAATGTAAAAATCTTAATTAGCTGTGAATGGAGCAATGATAATTTATTTTTCAATTAGTCAAATTTAAGTATTCTAAATATAGAAGGTTTTTTTTCCCTTTCCACAAATTTTATTTCTTCACTTTCTGTTAAGGGGTTAGAAACCAATTAAGCTTAAAGTAAGGACCCATGAGGACTATAAGAATAATAGTGAAAAAAAAACTTTTTAAAAATCTGAAGAGAAGAAAAGATATTGAGTGCAGGTTGCGATAACTAGGATGAGGACAAGGGGGTTGTTTCAAAAACATTAAAGACAACAGCAGAGTATTTTTATAAATCTGTTAAAAGAGATTTATTGAAGGTGAAATGGAACTTAGGAAGAAAGGTGACCCAAATAGTTAATGAGTATTTCATACTGGTCCTTATTAAATTACAGTTTTAGCAAGACTTCTCTATTTTTATACTCCAGTCCCTTTGAAATAAAGGCCAGCATTCCATTTGTCTTCCATATTACCTCTTGAAATTGTATGCCAGTTTTTTTACAATTGATGCATGAGGACTCCCAAGTCCCTCTGTATTGTAACTTCCTTCATTGTTCACCATTAAATAATATTCAGTTCCTCTATTCATTCTTCTAATGTGCATAACCTCACATTTTCCCACATTATGCTCCATCTGCTAAGTTTTTGCTTACTCTCTACAGACACAGACTCTTTGTGTAAAATGTATTACTTGCCTTCCTACCTATTTTTGTATCATCCCTTCCAAGTCACTGATATATATATTGTAACTACTTGTCCCAGTGCAGGTCCTTGTGGAGCTCCATAGTTACATGTTCCAATCCTGAAAATGCCCCCTTACTCCACTTCTCTGTCTTCTATTATTTAGCCAGTTGTCTACCTGAATATAAATACTACCTCCAGTATTATGGGCTCTTATTGTATTAAGTTGCCTAATATGTGGTACCTTATCAGATGCCTTCTGGAAAGTCAAGTGGGTTGCATCCATTGCTTCCCCTTTATATGTCCTGCTTGTTACCTCCTCAAAGAATTCTAACAAATTTGCCAGGCATGATTTCCCGTTTGTGCAGCACTACTGACTCTGCTTGTTCCTACAATGCATCTAATCAGGTCCTTGGGATTTAACAGTCTTTAACACTATTAGTTTTTCTAGTATGGTTTCTGTAGTGATAGTTATGGTATTTATTTCCTCTGCCCATTTTATCCCTTGACTATTTAGTAGTTTTGGAATATTATTGATGTCAAGACAGATGTAAAAAATTTTTTTCAACTCCTCTGTCATTTCCTTGTTTCCCATTATAATTACCAGTCTTGTACTTAGAGGTGTATGTTCATTTTGGTCCCTCTGTTCCTTTCTATACAGTTAAAGAAGCTCTTACTTTTTAGTTCACCCTCAAAATTAATTTCTTCTTTTTTTATGATTTTTTTTGGTTACCTTTTGCTGGATTTGAAAACTTGCCCAACCGTCTGTTTTACTACTAAGTTTTGCCACACTGCATGTTTTTTTCTTTCAATTTGGATACTTTCAAACCTGAGGTCTACAAGATTGGTGGGCAATGCTTGGTTAAGAAACTCTCTTTCAGTGTATGTGGGAGTAAGGAGCAATCCTGCAAGAATATAGAAGAATTTCTGCCTCCATTGTCCACCAGTACAACCTAAAAGTAATTTGTGACAATCTTGTGTCGACGACAGAGGAATTGCCCTCCTACCCATCAACAGGAAAATCGTTACCAGTATTCACCTGAACCATGTGTTGGAACATCATGACCAGTATCTGATGCCAGAGACTCAGTAGCATTTCAGAAACGGACAACAAACCACCAATATTTTGTTTGTCGTTTAAACTGCCTTCAGAAGAATTGGTAAAAACAGAACTTGGATCACAACAGCATGGGATGAACTTTACAGGATGAGGGGAATGGTGAGTGTATTGCTCACTCTTCCTCCCTGTAGTAGAATTGTCTGTGATAGGCAAATCATCTATAAAAAAAACTGCCGTATTGGAGGTGGCATTTATAAGCTGAGAGAAGGACTTCTGTCCCTTGGGTCAACCTGATTGGCCAGGTAGTGACCAGTCTAAGCAGCGAGGAGCTCTGTAGTGGTCACACAAGTAATTCAGGATTTAGTTCGGGAAGGAAGGAGGAAGAGGGTGGGTTTGTGGGATCTTGGCAGGCAGGGAGAGGATGAATAATCTGGGTTTATAATCCTGGAGGGTTGTGTTTTACCTGGATCAGATGGACTGCAGCATTTAAAGAAGGCAGTTCCTCACTGGGGTGGCTCAGTGGTTAGCACTGCTGCCTCACAGCACTAGGGTCTCAGGTTCGATTCCAGCCTCGGGCAACTATCTGTGTGGAGTTTGCATGTTCTCCCCGTGTATGTGTGGGTTTCCTCTGGGTGCTCTGGTTTCCTCCTACATTCCAAAGATGTGCAGGTCAGGTGAATTGACTATGCTAAATTGTCCACAATGTTAGGTTCATTAGTCAGAGGGAAATGGGTCTGGGTGGGTTACTCTTCGGAGGGTCAGTGTGGACTGGTTGGGCCGAAGGGCCTGTTTCTACACTGTAGGGAATCTAATCTACTTCCCAAAGGCAGTTAGAGGAAAATGAGTATTAGCTTAGCAAACAACGCCCACACAAGTTAATGGACAAATAAAGAAATTATGTTTTGAAATGCCTGCCATTCTTAATTCCCCCAAGAGATGGTGCTGTGACCACTACAAAACAGCAGCCTCAATTTTAATTCAGGAAGGCAAACTCACTGATGACAAGGAATTAGGATCCAACCTTGACAGCAAAAAGCTGAGGATGTTTTAGTTCCCAGATCTTATTTGCAGAGGCCCAGTGAACCTCTCATCTGAAACTGACAAAATTTCCAGGCCTCATAGGGAAAGGCAAAAAGCAAAATTACTTTCTGTATCTCTTCTGGATTGAAGTGCCCTCTCCAAGCCTGGCCTGATTGAAAGTCTATAGTGGTCTAGTCAGGCAGACCCTCTGATTAAAATCGCACCAGAGCAGAATCTGCATATTCAAAGAAGGATCTTGCTTGCTTTGATCAAAGACAGGGTTGAAATTAAAATCTTTGGGGAGAGAATGGGACCTTGCTGAGTAAGTCCCATGAACAATGTTACGGTATTCGTAAAATCCACCTTATTATTTATGGAACTCTTTATATTCTGATTTTCACTGGAGGTAATGCTGCATAACCTTAATCTGTCACAATAAGCAGAGATAAAAGGTAAAGACTCAAAAATTCTACATTGTGAGCTGCAATGGATTTGTTCTAAAGCAACAAGCTGCATCTGAAACTGCTAGAACTTCATGAGTTAGCTTCTTTACATGTCCATTGGGGTTCCATTGGTTCAAACTCTACATTAAGTCAGAATAATGTGATGAGGATGTTTGGAAATTCTGACATGCAGACCCCTGCCACAATGCGGGGAACTACAGTGCCAAATATGGACAACCAGATCTTACAAATAGCAATGAGGTAAATGAACAGGTCATCTGTTATTCACGTTGGTTGTTGGATGAATGCTGACCAGAGTACCAGGAGCACTGTCCTGTTCTTCTTCAAATCATCCCATAGGATCTCTAGTACAAGAGCCAATGGAGTGCATGACTGTTATTTTGAAACTTGAAACGAGATTCTCTACAGCTCGTGTTGCATCAATACTTCAAAATAAAGCTGACAGTCCAATTGAATGTTCAATCACCCTATTAACTAAAATATGATTCAGTTCTGTTATTAGTGATTAATGCTTTATTTAAACTGCTCAAACTATGGAACGACAGAAGGCAATTATTGCTTCATTACTTCAAGCCATCAGAGAACATCTAATTTCTAACAAGAAGGGTTAAGTTAAGCTATTGCGGTATGAAGTTTCAACACAATATACAGCTGAAATTCTTATGAGCAGAGGTGTGAGTGTAAATTTGCCCTGCACAGACTATATTATCTAAGCCACAACAATTTAATCTGGATTTGAAAATACTTGAATGCTCAGCTCTACAAGACCTGACAATGCTAATGAATCTCCTTGTAATACAACATTTTTTTATGTACTGGCACCTATGGGACCAGGAGTGTGTTGGTCGATCCAATATTCCAGAAAATCAAGAGGTCCACATAATCAATGCAAAAACACACACCAACTAATGGAAACAAAATTCTGGGTATACACATCACTGTTAAACTTTACTTACAATATAAGTGATTTCAAACTAATACAATTTTTCCTGAAATAAAACTTACCGGCAGAGAACCTTTTCACTTGCACTCTCAATTACCGACATGGACATTGTGATCACAGTACTGATCACAGTATTTGAGGAGAAATTGATTATATTACATGTGGCCATTCGATTGAACAACAAGTATATTTATACTGAGCTATATAAATTGAGAGCTTTAATAATTAGAATAATACACCAAACTATAGCAGTATTTGAAGTTTATAATTTTGGCTGATTTATCGTGAGTGCCAATTAAAACAAAGTTTGTTGTATTGCACATTTTGAAACATGAGATTTTCTGGAAAATGTGATTTTGTTAGCTGCACCAAAATATCCTAGTTTTGTCGTACTTTTTAAGCAGTTACCAAGCATTAATTATAGAGTCGTAGAAATCTACAGCATGGAAACAGACCCTTCGGTCCCGAAACATCTATTTTCCTGCTCCTCGGATGCTGTCTGATCTGCTGTGCTTTTCCAGCACCATTCTAATCTTGACTCTAATCTCTTGCACCTGCAGTACCCATTTCCGCCCTGTGTTACACTGTAGTCTATCTGATGATATCATACTGTGTTTGGGAGGAGAAGAGCTGTCCAGAATGAAATCCCAAAGGAGACCAGTTAAGCTCACAGCCACAGAAGCCTTTTTCAAAAATGATGCAAGTGGACCTGTATTGTGTTTCAGACTGTGAAAGCTAGGAAAAAGACCATTTTGCCTGTGCTAAAATGGAAGCCGTATAGAAGCAGAAAGCCACTACTTAGATTGGAGAAAAGTGCAAAATTCCTAGTAAGCAGTCCAAAAATACAGTATTCTATTTAACTAAATTTAAAATTTAAAAGAAGTAAAACACTACAGAATTGCCATAATACCAAAGTTAGCACAAGAAATTTCTAATTCACCATACCAGAATTTCAATGTTTGTGAAAAAAGTACTGCAACAATGCTTTGTTAACAGTTTGAGTTTGAAGAAATTTTAAGACAGGAGAATTAAAATAAAGTTAGTTTATGTAAGATTACAAACTTTAACCTATTACAGAATCATTAAATCTTTGAGGATAATGGAACATTTAAAAAGTAATGGCAGGAAAAATAATCTTGTCATCAAAATTTAATATCAGAGATGAGCAAACAGAACAGTGGATTGGACAACTTGAATACAAAATGTTAAAAATTTTAAATTTCTACAAAATTAATCACTAAATCTCAAGCTAAACAAGTAAATACATATCGTATTCAATAGTTCCTACAGTTAATGATGTTATAAATCACCAAACTATAAAAGAAGACTGATATTTTTCAGATGTTTTAATAGCATTTGACAATTACTTTAATCTGAGAACAAATAAAATGCTTGAAAAGCAAAATATAACAGAAGAATCCAGCATCTGGGGCATCCATGAAGAATTTTATTAATAACTTCTACAAAATAGTTGAGACTGTGACAACAAAGATTTTTAAAACCCATAAGAGACCGAAATTCTGTTGGAATTATTGATGAATCTTTGTCAGGTCTAGAAAGCTGTTCCAATTGTGCTGGAAGCAGAAACCATGAAAACAAACAGAAAAATCTGACTGGAGATGGACAACCTTACTACATGACAGCAACAGAAACTATCCACTTTACAAGTTATGAATACTCTAAAGGCGTGTGTGACACAGTAACACAAACAATTGGCTAAACAGCAAATATCAAGAGTTAGAGTTAACACTGTTGAACTAAGAAGCCAGCAAGCAATGCCTAGCTATGTCAAGTGGATGCGACATCTGTAAAACTATGGTCACTTCCAGAAGACATGCCGGGATAAGACACAGTTTCATAGCAGCAAATGTGGTGAGAGTTACACAAAAGGAATTCAACATGTTAGAGTAATCACCATTGAAAAATATACTAGAGGCAAATCCAGTGGAACTGTTCTGTGTCGATGGACGTCCCATTAATTTCATGCTTTGTATAGCTGCAAGTTTCATTGCCCTATCAGATCAAAAACCATTGCTGAAGAAATGGAGGTTATAGCCAATAGAAGTTAAGTGACACAGCATAAGTGGAATAACTCTCAAGTGCAAAGATATGCCTGCAAGTCACACTGCAACAGAGAATAAGAGAGTTGGAAATATGAATGTGATTCACAACTAACGTCTCGCTTCTAAGCCTGCTTCATGTCTTAACATCTTTACAGTAGCAGGAGGTCAACTAGTTCCAAGAGAATAATTGATTCAGAAACAAAGTGTTGTCAAACAACTGGTAAAGGAGAAACTGATAAAAAGGTTAATTGGGTCGCCTACTGTCATAGCAGAGAACAAAAAAGAAGAAAGATTCTATTGAGATTACGTATGTTGGCAATAAGAGGATTGTATCATACTGTCAACACAAAGGAAGTCACAGAAGTAAAAGTACTGGTGGAAATGTTTTCCATTCCTAATAAAGCAGTCTGTTAAATTAATTGATTTTGTTACAGGATGATGAGCCAACACAATTTCCAGCGCAATATTTCAATCCTTCATCTTATTATCAATATTCAGCACATGAACTGCAGCAGTTCAAGAAGGTACCTCACAACCACCTTCTCAGGGCCAGCCAGGGATGAGCAATAAATGTGGCCAACCAGTGACATGCATGTCCCACGAATGAATAGAAAAAAGGTCAGTGATTAACAAGCCAAATCAAATCAGCCTCATTACCACTGGATTTGCAGCAAAGTGAAATTATTCCTAACCAGACTTTACAAATAATGGACCTTAGATGCCAAGTTTAAAACTGAAACAAATATTAACAATTTATTTTTAAGAATATGACTTCAGCAGAATGCAGATAAACTACAAGGAAATCTAATTAATACCTGTGATCTAAGTCCAATCTTCATTGATCATAAACCCCCACTCAAACACCGAAGACAGATAGATGTAGTTAATGGGTATCATTTAAAATAAAGAAATGTAATTTTTTCAGTTCAAAAACTCCTTCAATGATAAATACCAGGTCTTTATGAAATCTTTGGAGACTGGGTTGTATTCTAGGTACAAGGACTTTATACTTTGTTTGAATTCCAAAGTCACTGGTTAATGTAAACAGCCTCAGAAGACTTCCAGAATTATTCACCAAATTTTTACAGACTGGGATTCTCTTTACAAAATATTCAACAAATCAATAACTGGAATGAAATAACAGAGAAAGAGAGAGAGAGACAGACAGACAGAGAGAGACAGAAACAGAAACAGAGACAGACAGAGCAAAACACAAAAGCACCAACTGTCCAGAAGCTTTCAAAGCTGAAAACTGCATGCTGCTCCAAAACCCAGTCAAGACCAACTCACTCTTTGTATTCTCTTTCTTTTCAACATCTCTGTGTTTGGCTGGTCAGCGCTGGTCCTCCTTTGGTTGATCAATTCAATGTCCAACCAGCTGCCAGTCCTGAGCATAGCAACGGCTCAGCACCGAATGATGTGCAGTGTCTTTAGGGCAGTAGTTACCCATATTATCTTTTGAGGCCAGTTCCCAATAGAATTAGTGAGATTAAAGATCCCCTACATGACATGAGACAATAACCTCAGTTAGCAGAGAAGAATAAGAAATCGGAAAATTAAGAATCTTCCAAATAATATAATGAATCAAATCCTAGATCTAGAAGGAATGGCATCCTCTGCAAAGGACATTCCAGAGGTAAAAGATCCTTGAGCAGGGAAATAATTCACAGAATATCTGAATCAAGCTCAACAGTCTTTAAATCAAATATCCACCAGTGGTTCAAGTCCAAAGTAACCACATTTTGGAAATCTCCAAATTGCCCGAATTTATGAAGTCAGACAGTTGAGAAAATGGTGTCATAGTAAATGTAAAGTTAGTTATATACTTGAGTGTATCAATGTTAATGAGGAGGAAAAGCTTGCGGGAAGATGTTATGTCAGGTAATGGTTCTGATGATGTATCACATACTTCGGGTGGAGAAGGGGAAGTCAGTTTAGTATGAGGTCTGATGAGAATAGACTTGTCATCTCTGGTTATTGATAATCTTTGTAATTATACCTAGTCAGCATAACTTTAACCTATTGCTATCGTGCAATAAATGTTTCCTTGTCGTTTAGATCAGTACTTCTTCCAATTGAGACTCAGTAATTTATCCTCTATGACGCTAACTAGATACATCTTTAGATTCTTGCACAAGAAGTGGTTGGTACCGCAATGTACCACAATATTCACTGTCTTTTGACAAGGCAGCTTATGCTATGCAGCGTACATCTGCAAATCTCCAAAACCCACACAGCACAATCTTCAAAAAGCCCAGCTATGATTTGAGTAGAATATGCAATGCAAAGACATTTTTTTATTTGAGAAACTGTATAACCACCTGATATGTAGACAATAAAGGTTTTGTTTGAGATACAAACTATGTTATTGATACTGGTGAGAAAAGTTTTCTACACATGCTTCTCAGGCTGAAGGTATTTCTGCCTTTGTAACCATCTGTTCACAAACAGTTGACCACAGCATGAGCTTCCAGTATAGAATCTGTTGCAGGATGTCTGCTCAGTAAGGAAGACCTTCTTAATGCTGCAAATGCAGACGAGGCCAAGAGCAATTGTTTAAAGAAAATGTCATCATGTAATTTGAAGTGGTTAATATGAAGGGCATAAAAATTATAGTTGCAAACCTCATGAAGGAAGGAAAAAAGGCCTCTGGTTAAGTGATAGAACAGGGGTAGGATCTGAAATCCCTCTTTCTTTGCTTGATGAATGATAAAGTGGAGGCAGCACTATCGTTGATGTATGTGAGAAGGATTGCCCTGTTTGCCACCAATGTCACCCTCTGCTGAAAATAACAGTTTAAAATATCTAGCAATTAGAAGCTATAGTCATGGTATGTACACTACACACACAACCCAGGAAAAGATGCAAAAAGAATGGCAATGATACAATATAGGTGTCAGAAAATGCCAGCATTTACTGCGAATTCAAATACAGTGCTAGATGCAACCTTGTGAAACTGTGCTCAGTTTCCTCTTCAGCAAACCTCCTCTTATCACCAAAATATACCACAAAAGTTGTATCATTGTATTTGTGCTGAAACCATGTAATCAAAATTGTAAATCAATGCAAAACTCTTCCATTTAAAACCAGAAGTTACTAGGTAAGGAAACCTAAATTTGGCTTTCATACTTAAGCTGTTCATAATATGGATATCTAAGCAATATTCTTTTTTAATTTCTTTACTCATAATCATTGGTCTTTTTCCTTTGGTTAGAAAGACTTGCAGGATGTAGAATTAAACTAACAGTTAAGTGATGGTTAAATTGTAAAACAATTCATAGGATAATTTAACACCAGGGGTTATAATCCAACAGGTTTAATTGGAAGCACTAGCTTTCGGAGTGCTGCTCCTTCATCAGGTAGTTGTACAGTATACGATTGTAAGACACAGAATTTATAGCAAAAATATATTTGGCTAAAATAAACCAAAGAACTGCAGATGTTGTAAGTCTGAAACTAAAACAGAAATTTCTGAAGAAACCCAGCAGGTCTGACAGCATCTGAGGGGAGAAAACAGAGTTTAGGTTTCGAGTCTGGTCACTTTTTGAAATGTTAACTAAGTTTTCACTCTACAGATGCTGCCAGACCTGTTGAGTTTTTCCAACAATTTCTGTTTTTGTAATGTTCAGAGGCTGGATGGAGACATGCGAATAGAGGAATGGGAAGAGTTAGAAAGAGGAGGAACTTTACAGCTGAAAATATTTGTCATGTAAGTGGCTGGATGGCTTGGGAACACTGTCATTGAAAATACTACTCATTCTACGTACTATTCCAAATGTGATTTATTGTTTGTATCAATTGTGATTTGCCTGTTACTTTATGATATTTATAGCGGAATATTTATGTGGAACAGTGGGATCATCATCTCTCAAATGAAAACCATCCTTGAAGATGGGCGGCATGGTGGCTCAATAGTTAGCATGCTACCTCACAGACTCAGGACCTAAATTCAATTCCAGCCTCAGGCGACTGTCTGTGTGGAATTTGCACATTCTCGCCGTGTCTGCGTGGGTTTCCTCCGGGTGCTCCTCCCACAATCCAAAGATGTGCAGGTTAGGTGAACTGGCCATGCTAAATTGCACTTAGTGTTCAGGGATGTGTAGCTTAGGTCCATTTGTCAGGGGTAAATGTAGTGTAATAGGGTAGGGAAATGGGTCTGTGTGAGTTACTCTTCGGAGAGTCAGTGTGGACTAGTTGGGCCAGTTGACCTGTTTCCACACTTTAGGGATTCTACGATGACCTGCCGTTTCCTTCTTTCCAGCAGCCTTTGGACTCACATATCTCCTAGTCTTCTGACCTTGATAGCCTCAACATCTTCTCATTGTCATTTCACCTCATGAATGGTTCTGTTGCAAGCCTCAACATCTTCTCATTGTCATTTCACCTCATGAATGGTTCTGTTGCATTCATTGAATTGAATAAATCAATTTTCCTCAAATGAAACTAGATTTATTATCCGATACAATATATTTGAACAATACAGTCATTGTATTATAGGTGATTTGTAGTATTTTAGTTATTGTGCTGATAGCAATACAAAGAGGTTATTTACTGTATAAATGTAGCTGATCCTCTCCACATGAAAGTAACTGTCTTTTACATTCTTAAAAAGTATAATGCCACTAAATATCTGTGGTCTATCTGTAGCAGTGGGTAAAACAATACTGGCATTAACTCAGTCAAATCCGAGCAATGTCACAGCAGGAGACATGTAAATTATTTAGAGTTCCAATGTTTGTGGATAAACAATGATCAGCATGACATGGGAATATATTACAACTTCCCAATGAATAGTTACACTGTACAACTCAAAAAATGATACTGTAATATCAATAGATCTTTGATGATTTTAAAGACTCACCACTCTTCCTGTTTAAGGTTTGATCTACTCAAGAAAAGTAAAGCAGTAATTGTGACCAGCTCACATCACATGAGATGTCAGAAAAAGTGCTTCTGCTACTAATCCAAGAAAGCTAAATTCTACACATTCAGAATGACATAAATATGATCTTTGGCTGTTAGTGCTCAATGTTTTCTTTACAGCAACAGCAATGATATTAGTTCATGTGTAAATACACAGGCATTATAAGGAGAAAAATCAACAAAATAATATGATTCCTCTGCAACGTGTAATACAACATACAAGTTTCAGTGTAATCATTTCATCCATGTATTTTATCATTGGACTATCAAAATGCCTTCAAGAATCTATTCATTTTTAGATAGGCACTTTGATTTCTAAACTGTTTACAACTATTCACTTTCTTTAGCTATAAGTTAAGTTTTTGATGCATAGAAATGGACATCCAAATATTATGTAATCAAGCCAAGCTATATATTATGATAGTTAGTTTATTCTGATGCACAGCAGGAGACCAGTTAGCTCAACTTGTAAGGTTCAGAATAATACCAACAGCATGTGATTTGATCCCTATTCCAGTTGAGATAAACATGGAGCTAAATAGCACAATTTTACTCTAAATTACAGGTGCAAATTATTCATTCTGTTTGTAGTAAGAACTTCAATTCTAAACAGCTCCACATTAATATCTGCCATTTTGATATAGATCAATATTCAATGTAACAAAGAAGAAAACCTGTCGCATGACACTATTAATAACTTAATGTACAGATACAGTAGAGGTGCTTTATACACCAAATTTAATTGAAACTCTTATTAAATAGCATAAAAATGACAGAAGCAAATAACCAAAGGAACCAATCCCATAAACAACCCCTGACCACAGGTAATATGCTCATTCAAACACATTTTCTTCTCTTTCCAAATACATTTTAGTAAACTTGGCCATTTACTTGGTCCCACTGTATCTCCTCTTGTCTGTCTTGTTCTTCAGGCTGTCTCCAACAGCATGAATTAGTTTCAGGTACAGACTGAATATCCCCTGGTAATGTTCTGTTGCTGATATTTCATGGAACTGGCACTTTGCCACTTATGGTAAACAGGTGGCCATCTTCATGGACCTCCCTGGTATGATATAGGCCCTGTTTATTATCAACGAGGCTAATCACAACCTCTATGTCACTAGAGCATTGGAAAAATATTTATCTTGTTTTTGGCAATGCTTTTTATGCAAGATTAATCTCTCTGCAATTCTAGAGATTTAGCTTCAAGTCCACATAGCAGGGAACTGAGGCTTCCCTAAAGAAAAACTTCAGGAATAATGCCTGAATGAAGTTCTAAAATTAACTACTCCCCAGTCTATAAGCAAGGAAATAACTTCAGATTGGTCTGCTCAATGACGTGCTCCAATTTGACCTTTACATTAAGCAGGAAACTAAATTAGCTACTTTTCCTATTGCTGACTGCTATCCAGAAACTCCTTTTGAAAAACATCTGACTGCAAAAGCCAGAGGATCAAATTAGTCTTGCTATGATGCCCTTCAATCGCATAGTCCACTGACAGTCATTGTCCATGATCTCACACATATAGCATGGTAATGAACTGGTTGATCTTCGTAGCACTAATTTCCCCATCAGCATGCTTCGGTGTCAAGAAAGAAAGCCAGAAGATGAAAAAGATGTAAATTCTCCAGCTACTACATAATAGATATCAGAAAATCCAGCACTCGGTGATAGTCACAGCTGAAGGATTGGTTAAAACGCTGTCATTTACCTCGAACATGCACATCTAATTTAGGCTAAATGAATGATGCATTCATTTCATACTTCTCTTTAATTCACCTCTGCAGGACTGTGCTTGTGCTCCACTGCTACCCATCCCATGTCTTTTCAAGAGCCGGGAAGAAGTTACAAAGCAGGACCTTCAAGTAAGTAATGTACAGATTAATCCCAGTGCCATTCATGAGTGAGCATAGGAGCAATAAGAGAAGGTAGGTTAAAGTATGATTACATAGGGGCATTGACACCAGTTCTGGGGCAGGATAGACCTATAACAGAAGGGAAGGTTCATCTCAACAGGTCTGGGACTAATGCTCAAACAGGGAGACAAACAGTAGTGGGTTTGGTGTTTAACCCAGTTTGACTGGGGCAAAAGCACCACAATGAAGCATTAAAGATGGGATATAAGATATACAATAGACTGGGACAGCCAAACAGAATTAAAATAATGTAACTCAGAAATAGGAAACAAACAGGGGAGCATGAGACAGACTAAGGTGGATTTATATTTCATGGTTATAAATTCATGGAGTGTGGTAAATGAGATTTCTGAGCCACACAATATAATGTTATAGTGGCAATAACAAAGGTGGGAGAGATGAGAGAGATACTAAATGAATATGTTGCATCAGTATTTATTGTGAAGAGAGCCATGGAAGCTAGGGAATTTGGGGAAATAAATATTGATGTCTTGAGAATGGTCCATATTATAGGAGAGGAGGTGCTGAAAATTTTAAAAAGGATAATGATAGATAGTCTCCAGGACCCGATCAAGTACATCCCATGACATTGTGGGAAGCTAGGAAAAAAATTGCAGAGCCCCTAGCAGAGATATTTGTATCATCTACAGTCACAGGTGAAGTGCCAGAAGACTGGAGTCTGGCTACGGTTGGGCCTTTATTGAAGAAAGGTAGTAAGGAAAAGCCATGTCAGTGAGTCTGACATCAGTGGTAGCTAAGTTGTTGGAGGTGATTTTGAGAAACAGGATTTACATGCAATTGGAGAGACAAGAACTTATTAGAAATTAGCCAGCATGGCTTTGTGCATGGGAAACTGTGTCCCACAAACTTGATTTGGTTTTCTGAGGATGTGACCAAGAAGATAGATGAGGGCAGAATGGTAAACATTGTCTACATGGATTTCAGCAAGGCCTTTGACAAGGTTCTGCATGGTATACTGGTTAGTAAAGTTAGATCACATAGGATTCAGGGACAGCTTGCCAACTGGATACAAATTTGGCTTGATGGTAGGAGACAGAGGGTGTTGGTAGAAGGTTGTTTTTCACACTGGAGGCCGATGACCAACAGTGTTCTGCAGGTATTGATACTGCGTTCACTGTCATTTGTGATTTATATAAATGATTTGGATGAGAATATAGGAAGCATGGTTCATAAGTTTGCAAATAACACCAAAATTGGTGGTATAGTAGATGGTGAAGAAGGTGATCTAAGTTGACAAAGGGATCTTGAGCAACTGGGCTAATGAGCCAAGGAATGGCAGATGGACTTTAATTTAGATAAATGCAAGGTGTTGCAATTTGAACATAGAATCCCTACAGTGTGGAAACAAGCTCTTCAGCCCAACAAGTCCACACTGACCCTCTGAAGAGTATCCCACCCAGACCACATTCCCCTACCATATTACCCTATATTTACCGCTGACCAATGCACCTAACCTACACACTCCTGAACACTATGGGCTATTTAGCATGGCTAATTCACCTAACCTGCACACCTTTGGATTTTGGGAGGAAACCAAAGCACTCGGAGAAAACCCAGGCAAACACAGACAGAATGTGCAAACTCCATACAGACAGTTGCCCAAGGCTGGAATCGAACCTGGGTCTCTGGTGCTGTGAGGCACTGAGCCACTGTGCTGCCCCAAGTTTGGGGAGACAAAACTAGGGCAGGACTGACATAATTAATGGTAGGGTCCTGAGACTGTTGTTGAACAGAGAGACCTAGGGGTTCAGCTACATAGTTCCTTGAAGGTTGCGACACAGGTTGGCAGGGTGGTAGAGAAGGTGTTTAGCATGCTTGCATTCTTTGCTCAGACCATTGAGCAGAGGAGTTGAGACATCATGTTGAGGTTGTACAGGACGTTGTGAGGCCACCTTTGGAGTACTGTGTACAGTTCTAGTTGCCCGGCTACAGGAAAGATATTATTTAAGTGGAGAGGGTGCAGAAAATATTTACCAGAATGTTACTGGGACTGGAGGGCTTGAGTTATAGGGAGAGAATGGATAGGCTGGAATGTTTTTCCTTGGAGTGCCGGAGGTTGAGGGGTGACCTTATAGAAATTTACAAAATCATAACAAGTCATAGATAAGATGAATAGCAAAAGTCTTTTCCCTCGGGTAGGGGAGTTCAAAACTGGAGAACATAATTTTAAGATGAGAGGAGAAAAATTTGACAGGGATCTGAGGAGCAACCTTTTCAGACAGAGAGAGGTTCATACATAGAATGAACTGCCAGAGGAAATAGTAGACACAGGTCCAATAACAACATTTAAAAGATATTTGGACAGCTCCATGGAGAGGAAAGATGTAGAGAGATATGGGTCAAATGCAGACAATGGAGGCTGAGGGGTGACCTTTTTGAGGTTTGTAAAATCATGAGGGGCATGGACAGGATAAATTGGTCTTTTCCCTGGGGTGAGGGAGTCCAGAAAGAGAGGGCATCGGTTTAAGGTGAGAGGGAAAAGATTTAAAAGGGACCTAAGAGGCACTTTTTTCACAAAGAGGGTGGTGCGTGTGTGGAATAAGCTGCCAGAGGGAATGGTAGAGGCTGGTACAATTACAGCATTTAAAAGACATCTGAATGGATACATGAATAGGAAGGGATTACAGAAGAATGGGCAAAATGCTGGCAAATGGGACTAGAATAATTTAGGCATGGAAGAGTTGGACCGAATGGTCTGATTCAATGAGGTACATCTCTATGACTCTAAGAAATGGGACTAGTTTATTATAGGAAACCTGGTTGACATGGACGAATTAGATTAAAGGGTCTGTTTCCATGTTGTATGACTATGTCTCTGTGAATGGACACTTCACATTCTTAGATAGAAGATATTGAGGAAAAGACAGAAAATAATGAACAAATGAGGGTGCCAGTATTGATCAGATTAGAAAAGGATTGCCATAATAGAAAAGGATGTACTTTTGAGTCCAAAAAGAGTCTATTCTGTTAAAATTAAGGAACAATAGAGGAGATATTACACTTCACAAATAACGTGAAGGAGGTGATGGAGCAAATTTACAGACACATTGCAGAGAAATGCATGAACCTGATAATAATGATAACGGGAACTTCAAGCATTTCAGTACAGAGAAGGTTCAGTTATGGACTGGACACTTTCTCACAAGAAGGAAAGGAAAAGCTTCCAAAGCTAAAACTTTGAGTGACTAAAGATATGGAAATTTAAAAAACAACAGAAAAAGGAAGTTTATGATAAATTCTAGTTATGTAGTTCAGTTAAAAAAAACTACTGGGTATTCAGTACCTTTTGTACATCTTTAAGAGATATGCTCATGATATCATCACAGTATCATAGCATGTGGCCTGATCTCAGACTCCATCTTAACTGGGTCCACTTAAAACATGGCACACTGGTGGAAGCATGCTACTCATTGTAACCGAACAGACAAACATTAGCCTAGACATTCATATGAATGTAATCTTTGTATGTAATACTGAACTGCAATAAATATCTATTGAATCTTTCAATACCAGGTTACCCACATCCTAGTTGCTTATGTTATGAGGGATAACATAAACATTGGCACATCAGGTAAATATTCCCTGTTGGAGGCAACATACATTAAAAAAGCAGCTGAATATGAACCTAGAAAGGAGACTTGAAAAAGAACATTCACAGTGGCAAAGAAAGAAAGATTTGTATTTAAATAATGCTTTTCATGACTACCAGATGTCTCAAAGTGCTTTACAACCGATGAATATTTTCTGAAATGTAATGTAGTCACTGTTGTAAAGCAGGAAATGCAGCAGCTAAGTTACACAAACATCAACATAATAACGACCAGATAATCTGTTTTTGTGGTGTTGGTCGAGGGATAAATACTGAATTGGAGGCCAGGCAGATGGGGGCTTTGGTTTAGTATCTTATCAGAGTGAGGGAACATCTGACAGTGCAATGCATCTTCTTTACTGCACTAGAGTGCCAAGCCCTAGAGGCAAGACTGCTACCAACTGAGCCTTGGATGAGACAGTTTTAAAAGAGTACGAGTAAAAGATTACAGGGTAACAGAAAAGGAAATCCAAAAGTATTTTACAGTCATAAAATAAAAAAGTTAGTCTAAGAACAGTGAGGATAACAAAAAGATATTTTTATGGAGACGCAGGATATTTTGAGGTACCAAATCAGCACTTTAAATTGCACCTCACTAGAGAAATGAGCTCTGTCAATGTTACAATAAACGAAAAGGTTATTGGATTCAAAGAGTTGAAGAGTAGATATTCAATTGGCTAGCAGGACTCAGAAAATTTATCTGGCATGTGTACCCAAGCCACAGAGAAAAGTAAGGACTGGAACTGTGATGGGTCTGACCACAATTTACTAATTCCCCTTCAATATAAGAATGGTGCCAGAAGCCTTGAGGATTGCAAATGCTACACCCCCCACCAACCTCACCGCCCCCAGCCCCAAACTGCCTCCCACCCATATAGACAAGACAGAAGTAAACTGAGCAATTACAAGTCTATTAGCCTGCTGTAGATGAAGAAACCTTTAGATATGGTAATCCAGAAAAAAATTAACTGGCATTTGCAAAAACATGGGTTAAAAAATCAAAATCATCATGGATTTATTAAAAGCAAATTCTGTTTCAAAAATGTGCTGAAATTTTTGATGAACTAACATGGAGTGTGGATGATGACAATACATCATTATGCTGCTGAAAATTTAGGCTTTTGAAAGGCATTTGGTAAAGTACCATATGATAGCCTTGTAACTAAAATTAAAGGCCATGAGATTAATGGAGGAGGCATTGTCATAGAGTCATAGACTCATACAGTCCGGAAACAGAACCTTCAGTTCAACTCATCTATGCCGACTAAGTTTCCCAAACTAAAGTAGTCCCACTTGCCTGCATTTGCCCAATGGATACAAAATTGCCTAAGGAACAGAAAACAGAGAAATGGTGAATAGTCATCTTTCAGACAGGAGACAAGATCCAACAATGGTGCCAGGGGGAGTGGTGAGAACACAACTCTACTTCACACCTATTAATATGAATAAGAATTTACAGAGCGTCGTTTCAATATCTATAAAAGTCAAAGGTCTGAAATGTAGTAAACAATGAAATGGATAGTACCAGATTTTGGGAGAATGTAAACTGATAAAATGGGCAGAAATATGGTGCGCAAAATTTAACATTGCTTATTGTGAAGTCATATATTTTGATCAGAACACAGAAAAGGCAATTTAATCTAAATAGTATAATTGTAAAGTAGGTGCCAGAACTGAACATTCCAGAGAAGAATGTACACAAGTCTTACATGTGGCAGGGCAAGTGGTGACACTGTTACAAATGCATTGAGCAGTAGAAAATTCCACTGCAATAACTAAGTGGATAGTCCCAGCCCACAATTGGGTGAGATGATGAGAAATCAAGGCTGGGCAGGCTGGAGATTTTCTTGCTCAATAATGCCCTGCAGTTAAAACTATCTTGAATTAATTACACTTGAATTATCTTTACTTGGTTTTCCAGCCAGCAGCCAGGCAATTGCTAGCTTTGACTTCTAGCTGTATTGGGAAGGCAGCAGCTGGTAGGTTTAGTAACGTTGGACAGGAGAATTTTCAGGTCATTGTGTGGTTCATCAAATGAGAGGGAAAACTGGCTGTAGCCTTAATAGAATTTCAAATGCAGGGGATGTGATTCTAGTGCTGATTCCTTATCAGTGCAGAATTAAAATCACAGAGCAATAGGATCATATAGCACAGAAAGAGCCCATTCAGCTCATCATGCCTATATCAGCTCTTTGAAACAGGTGCCAAATTAATTCCAGTCCTCTATTCTTTATTCACAGCTTCCCAAGATTTTTTTCCATTTAAGTATTATCCATTTCCCTTTTAAACGTTACTTGGTATCCACTTGCATCCTCCTTTCAGATCATGATGGTAAGGTGCTGGTGTTGGACTGGGATGGATCAGGTCAAAAGTCACATGACACTAGGTTATAGTCCAACAGGTTTATTTGAAATCACAAACTTTAGAGCGCTGCCCCTTCCTCATTTCACCTTACAAAGGAACAACTCTCCGAAAACTTGTGATTTCAAATAAACTTGTTGGACTATAACCTGGTGTCATGTGACTTTTAATCTTTCAGATTAAAGCAATTCACTGTATAATTGTTTCCCTCCTGCATCGCTTCTTGCTCTTTTGGCAGTTATCTTAAATGAGCATCTTCTGGTTACCAGCTTTTCTACCACGAGAACAGTGACTATTTGCTTACTTTATTAAAATCCTGCGAGATTTTGAACATTTCAAAAAAATCTCTTAACCTTCTTGACTCAAAGAAGAACAACTAAGTTTCCATAATCTCATCATTTGACTGGATCTTTCTTCCCAGGTACCATATGTAAATCCCCTCTGCATCCTCTGTTACGCTTTGGCATCCTCCCAAAAGAGTGGTGCCCACCTAGAGTTGAATACAATACTCTAGCTGACACCGAAGTAGTGTTTTATAAAGGTTTAGCATAATATCCTTGCTTTAGCGTACTATGGTGTTATTTTCAGCTGCCCAAAGCTTCTGGGTTAAGTGGAAAGTTAAAATATCTTAAACCTCAAACACAACCATGATTGCTTGAAATCAGCCCTTTCCGAATTCAACAAAGGTGAATAGGGAGTGGGATGTTCACTTTCAGGATATGGGTCACTTATTGAAAGCTTTTAAGATGGCTGTGGGCTTCATTTTAACAGGTTTTCCATTTTCAACTGCTTGCCTTGGATTTCTTAGACATTTACAAAGTATGCATTTAAAAGGTGCTAAGAAGGGCTTTAATTGAAGTAACTGCCTTTAAAGCACTGTTGTTAGTTCCGACGAGCCAGGAATGTTTCACAGACTCATCTGGTCCAACAAGCAAATCCTGGACATACCCTAGTCCCACACCTCCACATCCCCATCATTCCTTAGCTGCAATGTGCTCCCATTCCCTTCCTATGATCCTCACAACTGCCTATAATTAGATTAATCTAAATAATTCCCACCCACACAGGCACCATACATATATCAACACCTACTGCATACGCAGGGCCATACAAAATCAACTGAAGGATCCTGCTTTATATAAATCTCCAATATATTCTACAAAATAATTCAAAGATGCATTAGCTAATGCTACAACATTTCCACAAGGCCCTGTTCCATTCATGCTTCTTCAATCTGATGAACAACGGTTTCAGCAGTCTGGAAAGAAGCTCAATCACTGATAATATAAACCACAATGAAACTGTTGACCCACTCCAGTGGTTCAATCATGGGAGACTGATTCCCATTTGTCTGGTAAAAGAGAAAGACTAATTCCATATTACACTGTGACATGTACTCCTGGTGCATAAGTTCAAATTAACAAGGCTAAAATGAAAAACATGCAGCAACTATTCAACTGGGAAATTTTGTTATTATTCTAATAAATGAAAACATACAAAAAAAAGCATTCTCAGCTGAGAAATTTAAGAAAATAAACATCTTGACTCAAAAGCACAGTAGTCAAGTGTCATGTGGCATATGAGGCAGATGAGGCAGTGATCTCAAACTGTCTGCAGATGAGGCAGTGATCTCAAACTGTCACTTGGAAGTACAATTCTATCCAGTTGCAACACAAAAAGAACCCCTGTAACTTCAGCAATCTCTTGACAATTCTGTTTAGTTCTCAAGTAAGCCATTACCAGCAGGCATGATTTGGAGGAGCCGGTGTTGGACTGGGGAGGACAAAGATAAAAATCACACAACACCAGGTTATATTTGAAAGCACTAGCTCACACATTGTAAAAAGAAACTCCCCAGAAAATAAGCAGACAGTCTGCAGGGAGCTCTGGACCTGTTTCCACATTACTGCTCAGTTGACTGGGCAGCTGGTTTGTGATGCTGCATGATGCCAACAGCACAGGTTCAACTACTACACTGGCTGAGGTTATCATGAGGATCTTGCCTTCTCAACGTCACCCTTGTCTAAGGAACGGTGATCCCCAGGTTAAACCACCACCAGGGTCTCTCTCTCTCTCTCTCTCTTAATGAAAGAACAGCTAATGGTCCTTTGGAACTATTGGGACTTTCACCAGTACATTGTTGCCATTACAGGATGGCATCCGGGCTAGAATCCATTGTTGAAATTGCTAGTGCCCCATAATACTGCCCCAAAACATCACAAATCAAAAACTAATGTTAAAACAAAAACTAATGTCTTTATAAACAAGAACACCACTCACAGTGGCTTCAACACCTTACGCATAAACACAGTAACATCTTGTCAATAATATGGATGATCCAATAATATGGAAAAAAAACTCATGTAAGACCTTTAACTTTCTGATATTAAAAATAGCATGAGTTTCATGTTTAAAGTGAAGGATATCCATATTGGGCAATGGAAGGCTTCACATTGCAGGTAACAAATCCTCACAGATCTGGCTTTGCTGGGTAAACATTGAAAAAAGCTCTCTCCCACTCCATGATGACTCTGTTAATTCTTATTTTCAGCAGCAGACATCCCAGTGTTGCAAAAAGTGGCATTGCCAATGAACTGTTAATTAGTGTCAAACTTAGATGAGCTTTATGTCACAGGAACATTGAAAAAGATCCTGTACTCACTTCGTATCCACACATTCACTTCCCGAATATCACTGGATAGAGATGAAGAGTAGGAGCCGGCCTTATTCCTCTACCCGGTCTCAGGGATACTAAAGTCAAGTGTAGCAGTGCAACTCCTAACTGAGGTCAGCTGAGAAATGCCTTCTTTTAAGAGAAGTACAGAAGTACAATATTTAATAAACTCACTCTGGTATTTTATTCTTCAACATTCAACTTCAAAATTTGTATAACACAAGTACCGGAATAATGCAATTGAGCATTTTTCTACATTTAACTCTAAAGATTCCCATTAATAATTTGAAAGAGAAAGATTTATATTCTCAGAAACAAGGGATCTTGAGCCCTGTCCCATGGTGAGGTTGGTGATAGGGTGCTAGTTAATCAGGTTGGAGTGTGGAAGACGGAGACCCCATTACACTCTTGCCTCCATCCCGATTAAGTCCATGAATTACCATCAATTGAACACCAGTGGGCAATTAATTCCACCAGGAATAATCCAACAGTGGGCATAGACTCTACTGTGTGGAGTAGATGACAAGAGAACCTCTGTTGAGTAGCTAGTGGATCCTGAAGGGAGTTAAGCATTGGGGGTGGGGTTGGGGAGAGGTTGTCCCTTGTTTAAAGGCACAGAAGAGACACCAGGCATCAGGAAGGAGAGACCCCTACCCTCACCCCACCAGTCCCACATCCAACACATCATCCTTAAATATGTTTGCCAATTCCAACTTGACACCACCACCAAGAACATTTTCCCCTCCCCACCCCCCTCCACCTTCCACAAGGTCCATTTCCTTCACCAATCCTTGGTTTGCGTCACTTTCCCCACCACCCCCCCAAATCCCCAGGTATCTTCCCCTGCAACTGAAAAGATGCAAAACCTGCCAGCATACCATCCCCTCAACTCCATCCTGGACCCCAAACAGTCCTTCCAGGTGAGGCAGAGGTTCACCTGCCTCTCCTCCAACCTAGTTTACCATATCCGATGCGGTCTTCTCTACATCAGTGAGACCAAACATAAACTCAGAACACACTTCGCCGAGCATCTCAGCCAGGGCAGACTGAATCTCCCAGTCACTGCCCAATTTAATTTCCCTTCCCACTCCCTTTCCAACATGACCATCCTCGGCCTCCTCCGTTGCCACAGCAAAATCAAACCACAAACTAGAAGAACAACACCACATCACCCTTCTGGCAGCCTTCAGCCCAGAGGACTCAACATTGAGTTTTCCAATTTCAAATAACCTCCCTTCCCATTCCTCTGACTCCCTTCTCAGCCCCTCCCCCTCCCTTCCATTCCTCTGACCGACCCTTCCTTCCAGTCACCAACCGGATTCATTCCTCCCATTGACCAACCTCTACCTGTGTTCACCTATCCCTACCTCACCACCCTATCCCTCTCCCCGCCCAAAACCTTCCCCCACACACCTTTCTATCACAGCTCCCCTTACACCCACCCCAAGTCCTGAAGAAGGGTTACACCTGAAACATTGACTTCTCCACCTCCTGATGCTGCCTGGCTTGCTGTGCTCTCCCAGCCTCCTGCTTTTCCCCCCAGCCCCAGAAAATTCCATTTTGCTATCACTCACCTTTGATCTGGGATCTATTCCTAATCCTAGCTATTGTATGTGTGTTGTTCTGACTGCAGCCACTGCTGTCTAATAGAGCTGCTGCCTCAATAAGCATCAATTCTACCCTTTGGGGCATTGATTCCAGGGGCAGACTCACCACTGGTCTATCAAATAGCTGAGTAGAACAAGTTGCAGCCCTTTCTGAAAAGGAGGGAGCACAGACCACATGCTGACTTTCTAGTCAGTAGATAATAGCCCCGTCTCCTCCACACATCTGCCTTAGGAAATTCTTCCACTTTAACAGAGATAAAATCAGGCATATAATTCAAAATAAGGCATATCAGGTATAGCTCTGAAGTCAGCACCAATTTCGATTATTATTCTCATAATTTCAAAAAGTAGGAAACATGGGAAAAGGGACATAAAAGATGGAAAATTTACACAGAAGCAACGTGAAAAGGGGACAATGTAGGTGGGCAGTACTTTTGATCAAGATCATACCATGACAAACTATTGTTCACTTAAAGCACTGGTAGAGGTTTCCAATGAACAAATGAGTTTTCTTTTCACCAGTGGCTGAACTGTTAAACACAGGAAGGTTGTGATGCAGTCTCTGGCCCATGCCAATCTACTTAAACTAGGGTGACCATAATCAGTCAGCAATTGGCCCAAAAGCCTCTGAAGAGAAAGCAATGAGGATGTCCATTTCTGATCTCTCCCCATTGACTCCTGCATGAACCATGAGTAAAATAGTTGGCTAGGATAAGGATAAATTGTGATATGGTCTCTCTGCACTAGCAAGCCTTCAGCCTGCCAATAGGGTCAAGACACACACATTATGAATTAAAGTTGGCCAAGATACCAGACAGCAAGTAATTTGGAGTCTTTCCCAGTAAACGAAAGCCATCATTGACGGAATGGACATAAAATATTTCAACTGTCAAATGTATATAATCATAAGCTCAAGAAAAATAAATGTAAAAAGTCCTTAAATCAATAAAATATTAACAATTAACTAATGTATTTTTTAAATGTATTGGCTCACCTAGGAAAATGGTTCAAATATCTCCAAATCTTCTCACAAACTTTGAATCTCTAAATTCAGCTGTTGACCACCTATTAAAAGTATTTTTTTATACAGGAAAGCTGCAAACATTTAAAATAAAAATATGATCAAAGTGAATATTATTTATATGCTTACATAGATTTGTAGACTTTAAACATTTCCTACTTCCAAATATGTTCTGTTCTAAGTAACTGAAGGCAAGTATCTTTCACTTTACCAAACTTCATTGCAACTTAAAGCTCTCTAAATAGTCAATTAGTCAATGTCCCTTCTGGTAGCCCAGGATATTAGTGTTGAGGCCTGTAATAGGCCAAGAAGCTTGCCCACCTTCCCTTGCCTGCCAGCTTTTATATGC
This sequence comes from Chiloscyllium plagiosum, assembly GCF_004010195.1. NCBI lineage: Eukaryota > Metazoa > Chordata > Chondrichthyes > Orectolobiformes > Hemiscylliidae > Chiloscyllium > Chiloscyllium plagiosum. The sequence continues at coordinate 38,079,592 of NC_057725.1, forward strand.
TGATTGGCGTACAATCTGGGCAGTAGAGGTACCGTGTCCTTTGCTCACTCTCTGTGTTTCAACTTTCATATTGCCATCTGTGCTCCCCCCACTCGCTCCAAAGCTCTTGACATCCCTGCCTAATGCCTCTGCCTTAAAAGTGATCAAAGATCCTACTTCCACTTCCATCTGAGATAAAGGGTTCCAAAGTCACACAACCCTCTGAGAGAGAGAGAGAAAAAACCTCTCTCCTTTCCACATTCACCTGGTCAAAGCCTTTCAGGATCTTATATGCTTCAACCATTCAAAATTATGAGGGGTCTGGATAGAGTAAATAGGTAGCAAGCCCATGGGAGGTGTATGTGTGTGTGTGTGTGTGTGTGGGTTTGGGAGGGGGAGGGGGCGCCAAGATGAAGACTCTGGTACAGACATTCAGATACATTGCTAGATGGATTGGAGTGATTTCTTGCACTACTACAGGAAAACGAGCTGGTTGACGCATCCCTGAAAAGCTTCCGAAATAACTCAAAAGAAAATGGAAACAAGACCTTCACAAACAGCAGAGAGAGAGAGGAACATCAGCAACTTTTCAAACAGTTTGAGAAAACACAGGAACATCAGCTTCAAAAAGAGGACAGTAGATCTGGAATAAAAATGATTGTTAGAGATAAAATTCAGCAACAGGGTGTCCAACAATGTGATTGGTGAGTACTTCTGCATTGTCTCTTTTGATTGGCCAAGTGTTTTAAAACATGAAATGAAGAGTATCATTAAGAAATTCACTTTTAAAATATTTAACATCTAAATTAATTAAATAGAATAGAGGTTGCCAGGCAGGAAAAATGTTGCAGCCGTAGTATGTGGGAGTTTATTATAGGAATAGTATGCAGTCATACACTTTGATAGGATGAATCAACAAGCAGACTATTACTTAAATAGGGACAGACTTCAAACAAGTGCAGTATAGGCAGATCTGGGTGTTCTTGCGCACAAAACTCACAAAGTTATCAGGTAAGTGCACAAGTAATGCAGAGGGCAAATGGAATTTTGGCCTTCAATTCTAAGGAGTTGTAGTTCAAAAATAGGCATGTCTTGTTACAAAGATATAGGATGTTGGTTTGGCCTCACCTAGAGTACAGTGTATGGTTTTTGTCCCTTATTTAATAAAAGATATGTCGGCGTTGGTGATAGTTCAAAAGCATTTCGCTAAGATCATTCCTGGAATGAAGGATTGACTTATCAAGAACGGCTAAACAAGTAATTAAAGTTAAGCTTTCACTAATAGGGGGACCCTGAATTAGGGAACATATTTCTAGATTAAGGAGAAACTAATTTAAAACTGAAATGTGGAGGAATTTCATCTTCTAAAGGGCAGTGAATGTCTGGAATTTTCTCCCCAGACAGTTGTGGTATGTCAATCACTGAATGTATTTAAAAATAAGGTGAATCGATGTATGAAATATCGGGAAGTTGAAGATTATGTGGAGCTGGCATGAATGAGAAGTTGACACCTGGGGCAAATCAGCTATAATCTTTTTAAATGGTAGAGGAGCTGAATGGTCTGCTTCTGCTCCTATTTTATCTGTTCTTATGAATACCTCTATTAGGTTTCCCTTAATGTTTCTTTCTTCAAGGACAGCACTCCCAACTTTCCCAATCTTTCTATCTAATATCTCTGAAGTAATTTTTGAGCATCTCTGCTGAATCTCTTCTCTGCCTCCCTATCATTCCTAAAGTGTGACACATACCAGATGCAATGCTTCAGTTGATATTGAATTAGTGCTCTTTACAATTTAAATGCAACTTTCCTGCTTTTGTACTGTATGGTCTCACTTATAAAGCCCAGGATGATGTTCATTCTATTACTTACTCTTTCCTTGTGCAACCTTCAATGATTTATGAACATATGCAAACAGGTACCTTGGTTTCTACACCCCCTTCAAATTGTACCTTTTATTTTATACTATCTCTTTGTATTCTTCCCATTTAAATGAATCACTTTACATTTCTTTGATTAAATTTAATCTGTCACTCGACACACTCCACCAACCTGTTTAAGTTCTTTTAAGCTTCTACACTATCCTCAATGTGAATCATGATACTTGCAAATATTGTATCATCGTTAATTTACAATTTTCCTTCATATACTGAGGTTTAGATCATTAGTACGTCAAGTAGAGGAGGCATCTTTACATTGACTCCTGGGGAACTTGTACTCCCGGTCCAGTCTGAAAAACAACTATTTACTTAGTTTAAGAAGATAAATACATCAGAACTATGTGCAGGAGTAGGCAATTTAACAGCTGGAGCCTTTTAATTTGAACATGGATGATCTCATCTTTACCTCAATTTCGCTTCCAAAGCCTTTAACTTATTACTAATTAAAAAGCTATCTACCTTCTTAAATTTACCCAATGTCCCAGCATTCACCGCATTCTGGGCGAGTGAGTTCTACTGATTCATGACCCTTTGAGAGAAATACTTTGGTGGCATTCAGGCAATTTTGTATCCATTTCACCATCGCTACTTTTCTCCAATGAGCTCTAACTTTAATTCTCATCATGAAAGTTCACTCAGCTTCTCATCAAAGGACCCTTGCTGCAACAGAGAATTTCCTGTTGCAGAGATTTGTCTAATTTGGCTTAGTGTTTGGAGTAATCTACCAAGTTAAGAAACTGAGGCAAATATAAGCTGATGCAAAATGCAATGAAAAACCACAAAGGGATGTTATGGACTAGGCCAGACCACTCAAAACATTCTTAAGCAGGCAGCTCAGATCATAACTTTGTAATTTGTTTCACTAAGTGTACAGTGAAAATTACCTGGAGTAAGTTAACTAGGTTGACTACCAGGTTTTAAAACAGACAAAATTTTATTCACAAAATTACAGAATGAAACACAATGTACAGAATGTAAAATACCCACAGAACCCAGTCTATCCAAACTGGACTTAATTATGCTGTTCCAAAAAAATACATGCAACAGTCCCAATAAACAAACCTCTTAAACACAGTAAAAATGAAACAGAGGCTTACAAGTTGAAGTTAGAAGGGCAGAAGGAGAGAAGGTCTAGCAGCCTGTTTCCACACAGCTCACCTGAACTGACTAACATCAAAAATTCAGCTTCCAGGACTGACCACTCCCCTTTCAATTATACAGGTTACTTCTAAAACATGAAAGCTTTGGCCTAAAGTCTCATTTGCTCCAACATAAACAAAACGCCTCTCAATAAACGGTTTCATCTCTGTACCAAACCAGCCGATTCGGAGCCCAGTCTGTTCTACAACCCCTCTGCAAAAAACTAAAGACACAATATCCTTGAGAAAAGGAACAGCTTTTAGAAAAAAGGATCAGCTTTGTGACAGGGATAGTTGAAATAATGGTATGCCTTTGCTGAGACATATGATACTTTTCCACTTATTTTCTTATTTTCATGTAACCAAGAAGAGAAGTCTGATTGCAAGCATTGTTTTTGTTCTTATAGCAAGTGGCACAATCTGATATATCCAGGCAGTCAGCCATTCATTCCTGGTTGTGAATTAGTTATCACATCATCCTGTTCTGTAACACTACTTCATAAAGATTTTTTGTTTAAAAAATCGAAGCAGTGTTCTTAAATCGAGCATCTTGTATGTTCAAGAAAATATGAAGAAATCTTGCAAAATTATTTTTGTTGAGATCAAGACTAGGCTTCTCAGCAACACTGCAATGCGAACAGTGTTCACCACCTGCTAGAAAACTATTGGATTAAACTTCCTGTGAAAATCTGCTTTGTCACAACAGTATTTCTCAACTTTGCAGAAACTGAGGACTTTTAAAACAGATTTATTTCCTGAGCTTGAAGATAAATAAAAGCTTATCTACCAAGTTAAGAAACTGAGGCAAAATATAAACTGATTCAAAATGCAATGAAAAACCACAAAGGGATGTTATGGACTCGGCCAGACCACTTTATTTTATTTTCATCATCCATATACCGTATAATCCAGTGCTTGTTTCTCACAAACTGCCGAACAATTGAATCAAATATTTTTTGACAATCATTGCAATTTTAAAACTGTAACTTCCTGAAGGGTAAAGAGTAATAGCAAACAATGCAGACCCAAAGATTAATGTTTTAGTTTTGTCTCTAAACTTCTTTCTAGGAAAGGATACCACAGATTTCCTAAGTGGAGGGGACTGAAAAGGAAGTCCAGTTGCTTCTGTGTTTTCCTAACAGAAAGTTCACACATGCAGTCCCTTTTTGTAGTAATTACAAAATAAATCCCAGTTATAATACTTTACAGTAAATTGTGAAATTAAGAAATGGACATTAGACAAAACGTAAACTGTAAGAAACATCATTACTACCTTATCTAGTCTCATCACAGGGTCATGTTTGGATGTGCAACCACAATGTTTTAAGATTTTACATTATCAGTGTTGAGCCTTAAAATCAGATTTCTTTTTTCTCTGGTAGAGTTAAGAACCGTTTACTCACTAGAGTTTGATTCATACTCTCTGATGAATCTCTTCGTTAAAAGCCTCACAAGAAGAGCTCAGAAAGTGAACAGAAGGGAGTGATGATCACTACCTGGTAATCTTAAAAGTTGGTGGGGATGGAGGCAGGGGGGGGGGGTGCAGGAGTGACAACCATTGCGGATTCAGATATATTACTAAATAACAACACACTTTCTGCGGTACAAATTGCTTTTCTTCAATGTTTAGAGTGGATCCTCATTTGGTTGCTTTTTTTAGTTCGCCTTTCCATCCGAAAAAGTTCAGCCCTTTTTAAAATATCGACCGAATGCTACAGGATATCGGGTTAAGGTGTTTCACAGTCTAACGAATTCCGACCGAACATATTTAAATTCTTTTTATAAAACAGCAGAGAAACATTCCCATCCCAAAGCTTCTAGCTTCTCTCACGTATCCCTAATATTTAATATAGAGCAATTATTGACAGGAAGTCAAACTCTTTGCTCCCAGGAAAGTAAGAGCGCAGTAGTTCCAATCTTGAAATACCTGACTTGCCAACTCCTGACTTCCTAAATGTGCGATTTTAAGTGTTGTTTAGCGACCCCCTGTCGATGCCCCAGTTTCCCAGCCCAGGCTCCAGTTCCCAAACCTCACTGAGGGAATCTGGGACTAGCTGGGAGGGGACAGCCTGCAGCACCCAGAGAGGGCTGGCTGTCATTGTGGTGACCCCAACTTCAACCCTTTCTGATTATTACAAGAACAGAAAGGATGAAGTCTGGATTAGACTAGAGTCAACTGTGAAATAGCACGCACTGCAAGAAAGCTAAGCACGCACACATGCACACCCATGGGGAAACCTTTCAGCTGCACAGCCGTATGTAATATGATGCAAAAACAGGCATTCAAATTCGTACGTACAGTGGATAGGAACGCTTTTGAAGATAAACTAAAAGGCACACATTAATCTATATATACTGGGCAAAGTAGATCATTTTAAATTAGGTGATGATACAAGTGAGGCTAATATTGCTCACTACTGTAGGTAGTGGAATGTCCCTTTCATATAAAATAACAGCTGTTTGGGACGTTGAAGGCAACATTGGCCAACTGAATGGCTTGCTGGAAAAACTGGCCAACTGAACTGTATGCTGGGAATTGGATCAGACTAGACAGATAGATATGCAAACTAATTACTTTGATTATATTGAATAGGTGTTAATGAGACAGTGGAACTGAGATATTAAGCCAGGAAGCTTGCAGTATTCACTGTCAAAGTTAATCAAGATACATTTTATTTTGCTAAAAGGCACACAGTCTGCAGGCAATCAATCCATGTAACATTTTATAAATTTTTACTTTTTAAATAGAACCAGTCTGACTCTAGATTGAGATACAGACAGAATTTATAGACTATACACAATAGGTGCAGGAGTAGGCCATTCAGCCCTTCGAGCCTGCACCGCCATTCAATATGATCATGGCTGATCATTCCTAATCAGTATCCTGTTCCTGCCTTATCTCCATAACCCTTGATTCCACTATCTTTGAGAGCTCTATCCAACTCTTTCTTAAATGAATCCAGAGAGTGGGCCTCCACTGCCCTCTGGGGCAGAGCATTCCATACAGCCACCACTCTCTGGGTGAAGAAGTTTCTCCTGAGCTCTGTCCTAAATGGTCTACCCCATATTTTTAAGCTGTGTCCTCTGGTTCGGTACTCACCTATCAGTGGAAATGTTTCCTACTGCCAGAGTGTCCAATCCTTTCATAATCTTATACGTCTCAATCAGATCCCCTCTCAATCTTCGAAATGCAAACCATTCACCTTGATCAATTATTGAATGGGTTGTTGATGAGACAATGCTGCAAGATTTTGGGTGGAACAATAGATTGGAGTTTCAGTAGAACTGTTTTTGAGACAGCGTGGTTCCTAGGGTCAGCTCAACCAACTGGGGAAACTACAATATCCAATGCTGTTTTTTGTAACACCCTTCCTGAGAAAGAAATCCTATTTAAATTATGCCAATTACATTGCTACATAAAACTACTGCTGAGCCACTGTACTTGGAAATGACCCGGATAACTAGTTTTTAAAAATCTGCAGGCAGTGAATGCAGACAATCTATCTAATATTTTATAACTCCTACTTTGGAAATAGAACCAGTCTGACTCAGGATTGGGATACTGGCAGACTCTAACCTCACCATGGGGCAGCATGGTGGCTCAATTGCTAGCATTGCTGCCTCACAGCGCCAGTGACCCATGTATAATTCCACCCTTGGGCAACTGTCTGTGTTGAGTTTGCACATTCTCCCTGTGTCTGCGTGGATTGCCTCCGGATGCTCCGGTTTCCTCCCACAATCTAAAGATGTGCAGATTAGGTGAATTGGCCATGCTAAATTGCCCAGTGTTCAGGGGTGTGTAGGTTAGGTGCATTAGTTAGGGGTAAATATAGGATTATAGGGTAGGGGGAAATGGGTCTGGGTGGGTTACTCTTCAGAAGGCCAGTGTGGACTTGTTGGGCCGAAGGGTCTCTTTCCACACTATAGGGATTCTATGATTCACACCTTTAATGCATTGTCTGAGCTGAGACGTCACCTTTTTTTATGAAACCTTAAGTTATCTGGAGAATGTGACTTAAAAGAAGTTCTATGTATTAATGAACTGAAACTTTCAACCCATTCTAAAAGATGAAAGACTTAACAGCAATCTAGGTTTGTTCAATATATCATTTCAGCTCTATGGCACTGTAATCTTTTGCTATAAATTCTGTGTTTTATGATCCTGCTCCACAACCACCTGATGAAGGAGCAGTGCTCCGAAAGCTAGTGCTTCCAAATAAACCTGTTGGACCAACACAACCTGATAGTGTTGTGTGATTTTTAATTTAGTTTAACTTAGTTTAAAAAAGCCACTCAAATCACAGGGGTCTCACACTACTCCAAAGAACATCAGGACCAAGAAGCAGGAAGAACAATCTCAACTCCAGTTCGACTGGCTGTAAATGGGGTGGGAGACACTTTTTAACATTCTGCACTCCCAAAGCAAATTTAAAATAGTGTGTGAGCATAGACATTTAATAACTATAAGGTTATTTGGGATGTTCGAGGGAAAAGTCAACTAGGTGAAAGTAAGGACTGCAGATGCTGCAGAGTCGAGAGTGTGGTGCTGGAAAAGCACAGCAGGTCAGGCAGCATCCGAGGAGCAGGAAAATCAACATTTCAGGCAAAAGCCCTTCATCAGGAATGAGGCTGAGAGGGAAAGACTAGTGTTTTATGTGTATCGATCTTATTTTTCAACGATAACAAATCATGGTAAACCATGCTTCATTATTCGTGTAGAACGAGTCCCACCAAGTAAGTAAGTAGATCAGACCATAAAATTTAAGCTTACACCATGTTATTAAGGATTACATAAGATATCAATTTCCAGAGTACTTACATGCACAGTTAGATATGGAAATTTGGAAATTATAGTCTATTATGCTACCAGTGGGGTAAAGGATTATGAGGATGGGGTGAGGGAAAGACATTGAAGTATTTCAGCATGTTCAACGGTGAGGTAGACTTGATGGGCCGAATGGACTAGTCCCGTTCCTATGTTCTCGATAGGCTATATAAGGGTACCTTCCCATAGGCATAGCATTGAAACATGTGAAGTGTGAGGATACAGTAATACCTCTTGTCATCCATTAAAAGTGCAAAAGATTAAGGATGTTGCATTCCGGAGTATGTACAAGGCTGAATTATTTGCAACCTTCTTCAGCCATTAGTGCCCAGTGGATAATCAATCTCTGCCTCCTACTAAGATCCCTGCATTCAAAGCCAATTTTCCCTCAATTTGCATTACCCACATCTGAAAGAGAAACAGAGATCAAACTGGACGTAACAAAGTCTGAGGGTCCTGGCAAACTCTAAGCTGTGGTTCGGTATTCTTAAGACTTGAACTCCACAACTAACCAAACCTCTTGCCAAGTCACTCCATTGCAGCTCTGACACTAGAATCTACCAGGCAGTGTGGATATTTGCCCAATTACATCCTATCTGCAACAGACTGTCCGTGACAACAAGGTAACATATGAGCAAGTGTGTGGTCCATCATGATCTACCACCTATTGCTTATGCCTTTTCCAATGCACATCGTTCTGCATTGTCGTTTCACCTGGTTGACACCCCATCTTTAGGTTTGCCTGGTGCTGTAGCCATCATGCCCTGTTGAATTCATTGAATCAGGGTTTATCTCTTGGTTTGAAGGTAATGGTGGAGCTGGCTCATCAGTTGTGGATTGTGTTGGAGTATAATTCTACTTCTGATGGCACGCAGTATCCCAGGGATTCCTGGTCTTGACTTACTAGATCTGTTTGAAATTTGTTCCATTTAGTATTGTGGTAGTGCTATAAAACAGAGTGAAGGACCGTGCGATGGTCACTCCTACTGTCATAAACTGACACATCTCATGGTGAGGATGATATCTAGTATTTTTCCTCTTGTTGATTCCTTGTAGTCTCATAGCAATGCCCTTTGGACTTGACCAACCAGATCATTGTGGTGCTGAAGAGCCACTTTTGGTGCTGGGACATAAAAGCACCCACCCAAAGTACATTCTGCACTTTTGGCACCCTCAGTGCTTCCTCCAACTTGGTAAAATACTGATCCACCAGCTGAGGGATTGCTGTGTAGATTAAGCAGTTACTTCACTAGTCTGTGAGATAGTTCTTCCAAATTTGCACTGGCCCCTGAATGTAAGGATAATTTTGCAGATACAGTAGGGTGTCATCATTTCCATGCCTTGGCCAGCACTGGGTGGAATGGTTTTGTGGTCATCATTCAACTTTTAATTTCAATGTTTAGGAATTTGAATTTCACCATCTGCTGTGTTGGGATTCAAACCCAGTCCCCAGAGCATTACCTGAGTCTCTGGATTACTAGTTCTGTGACAATACTACTACATTGGTGTCTTTCCTCAACATGGTGATCTGATTCTCACAAATTTATCAAGTATCTCAAAATCTTATTGGATTACAAAGCTTTAAGATTACAAAATTTGTTTTATAGTAACATTAAGTAAACTCATACATGAGTCAAATATGCATTTGTTGACACATTGGATCTGATACTTTATGTTCCTGGAGCTGTCTACAATTTTGTAATGGTGACAGAAGCATTGCTCATTCCACACATGCTCAGTAAGGTGTGACAAACAGAAAAGCATAGTCATGGGTCATTCTCCTTTTATACACTGCTATACTGCTTACTATACTGTTCATGAGGGTTTGATTAGATTAGATTCCCTACAGTGTGGAAACGGGCCCTTCAGCAAAACCAGTCCACAATGAACCTCCGAAGAGTAACCCACCCAGACCCATTTCCCCTTGACTAATGCACCTAACACTATGGGCAATTTAGCATGGCCAATTCACCTGACCTGCACATCTTTGGACTGTGGGAGGAAACCGGAGCACCTGAAAGAAACCCACGCAGACACAGGGAGAATGTGCAAACTCCACACAGACAATCACCCAAGGCTGGGATCGAACCTCGGACCCTGGTGCTGTAAGGCTGCAGTGCTAACCACTGAGCCACCATGCCGCCGTTTATGTCATTTCAAAACAAAAATCCTTTCCTTAAAATTCAAGGCATGTGTAAATGATGCCAGAAAAACCACAGAAATATGACTGTTCCATGTTATTATAATGAAAGCAACACTACATCTGAATAATAAATAATGAATTACATTTAATCATGATTAAATGTTTGTTTTGGAGGTGATGTGTAATGAATGACATTGACAGTAGGTTTACAGTGAGAGTTGTGTGAATGAAGAGTGGTATTTACTCAGTTGGTGGGCCACGTGTATCTTGGCATCCCCTCCAGAGTAGTCCCTGTCCACTCCAGCAAGGGCTAGGATTCTCTCCTGTTATGAGGTGAGGAGCCTCAGCACACCTCCACTCATCCAGCTCTCTCTTCCCTGTTATGGGCTGTCTTCTCTGATAATGAAAGCAATGGAGGGATAATGTAAGTTGAAAGTAGCAAACAGTTGTTAGTCCTAATGCAAATGGTAGTGAGGTGTTCGGAGGTAGTCAAAGACAGCATAGAGGCCATGCAGGATAAGTAGTGTGGGAGGGAGAGAGAGTGAGGGATAATGTAAGATGCAGTTTTTTTTTCGGTGGTACAGAGTTGCTTTTATGTGTTTCTTTTTAAGTTGCAATGCTGTTTTTCAATCCTGTTGTACTTGTTGATTTTCTATCGGTGTTGTTACAGTGCTGTTGTTTTTATGTTACAGCCTTGTTTTTCCATAATACAGTGTTTTGTTTCAGTGTTACAGTGTTAGTAGGTGTTATACGTTGTGTTTCATTCTATGTTGCAGCCTTGTTTTTCTATGTACAGTATTAGTTCTTTTTGTGGTTGTTATGTGCACTATAGTATAATCTTTCTGTGTTACTGTCCTGTCTTTTTCCGTTGCATCATATTTTTTCTACGTAACAGTGTTGTTTACAGTGGAATGAGTATTGTTTGCTGGCTAAGTTCATGCTGTGTCAAGGTTTTTGAAGAGTTTTTCAGTTCTGAAGAAGAGGTATATTGGATTCAAAACATTAACTTTGTTTCTGTCTCTAAAGGATGCTCCCAAACCTGTTGTGTATCTCCAATATTTTCCATGTTTATTTCAGTATTCGCTTTTATATTAATGAGACGAGCTGGGCCATCAACAAAATATTTAACTAACAATATTCTCCTTCATTGGCAACTCACCACTGCCTAGTGAGAAACTCAGCACATTACTTGTCTAAGTATGGTGCAAGATGCTCCTGGCATTGAGACTGGCCTTGCCAGACTTCTTGTCCAATTCTGCTGTAAGTCTTGCCATAGCCCATGTCACTCAGACCCCTATATCCCAGTACAGTGCGATTTAGCTTGTTGCTTTGAGGCCAGTGAGGAGCTGACTGGAGGATGGAGTAATGCAGGACAGTTACTGGAGTTGGGCCTGGTATGATGTGCTGAGCTACTGCTGCTTTGAATTCTTTATTGGACTGTAATGTAAATCCTTCTCACAATGTTATAACTATATAATTTCTAACTTATTCTTAGACACTGTAAGTAATGCTATTGTATTCCTTTTAATACTCTTTGTATCTAAGATTTGTACCTAGGTACTACCTAAGATGGTGCAATTAAAGGCAGCCATTGTAAAACTTTTCACCATACTCCTGTACATCTATACTGCAGAAACACAACAGGTTTGGGAGCACTCTTTGGAGAGAAACAGAGTTAATGTTTTGAATTCAAAATATACCTCTTCTTCAGAACTGAAAAACTCTTTAAAAACCCTACGACAATAAAGGATATTCAATATTCAGTTCAGTATTCAACTAACATTCCATTCACCATACCATGGAAAACTAACTCTGTAGCACTGAAGAAACAACACAGTACCACAGAAGACTATACTGACAAAAATCAACATTATATGAGAGAAGAGCAAATTCTGTAGCACAGAAAAACACATTGTGATGGAAAAATGCATACTGTAACATAGACAAGACACACTATAATACATGAAAACAACACTGTAACACAGAAGAAACACGCTAACTCAGCAAAGAGCATTGTACCACAGAAAAACAGCACTGTAATACATACATGCTGTAACATACAGAGAGATTGGACAGATTGGGGTTGTTTTTCTTGGAGCAGAGGAGACTGAGAGGGGAAGATGATCGAGATGTCAGACTGTAGGATAAATACTGCGGTAAAACAAAAAGAACAACATGGTAAAACAAAAAGCACTGAACAACAAAAGAACAAGAGTGTGACACAAAAAAGCAACACCTTAAAATGGAAAGAAATAATTCTGCACCACTGAAAAAAAAAGTTTCTAAGACAGAAAAAACAGCATTGTAACATGCAAACGCAACACAAGCACTGAAAATGACAACACAGTACCACAAAAGAGCAACATGAAACACAGAAACAAATCGTACACCACAGAAAAGAAACTAATACTGTGTAATGGAAAAAACAAATACTTGAGATTAGCAAACTCACTGTCACACAGTAAAACAGCAACTGTACCACAATAAAAAGCAAAATTGAGTCACAATAAAAAGCAAGTCAATAGAATAGAAAGAATGACACTACGACTGACAAACAATACTGCAACATAGAAAAAACCAATCTGTAACAGACACAATAATTGTAACAGAGAAGAGCAACACAGACAAATGAAACTGCAACACAACAAACAGCAGTGTACCTAGACTATACCCAAAAAAGCAACACGTTAACAACTACAACACTGTAACATTGAACAAAACACCTACAATAAAAAAATGACACAGTACCACAGAAACAAACTATATGGTACCACTGAAAAACAAAGCTGTAACACAGAACAGACAATACCTTAACATAGAAAAACAAAAAAAAGGAACACTAAAAAGTAACAATGTTATGCAGGGGGAAAAAAACACTGTAACATTGACAAAACACAGGAAAACAACACTGTAACATAGAAGAAGCATATTGTAACATAGATTAAAACAACATTGTAATACAGAAAAACAAGACTGTAACACATCCATGCCTGTAACACAGAAAAAAAACAAACAGCAGAAAATGACACTGTTTCTCAGAAAGAAACAATACTGTACCACAGAAAAACAAAATCGTAACACATGCAACATTGTCTCACACACACAATGTAAAGCAGAAACACAACTGAAATAAACACACTGTATCACAACAAACAAGACTGCAAACAATGTAACACAGAAAGTACAACAGCATGCCATAGGTAATAGAACACTGTTTTGCTGAAAAACACTTTCGCACAAAAAAACTAACATAAAAAAACACTGTAACATGTACACTAACACTGCACAAAATCAACACAGTAACACAGAAAATACCACTATACCATCGAAAAACAAATGCTGTATAAAAGGAAACTAAGCTCTGTAGTACAGAAAAAATACATTGTAACACAGATCAACAAAACTGTAATATAGAAAACCAGAAAAAAAATACTAACAGAAAAAAAGACTCCTTAACACAGAATAGCCCCTCTGTACAGAAAAGGCAGCACTGTAAAACATTGTAACATGGAAAGAATCACATTGCAACACAGAAAACAAAGGCTATAACAGAGAAAAAAAAAACAATTTTGTAACACAGAAATAAAATAACACTGTAGAACGGTAACAGGTATGTTCAGTATTTGTTTGGAAATCGAAAATGTGGCAGTAATTTGTTTGAAAGGTTGGAATCTTTAGAGATGAATAAGTTATTGAGCTTTGGTGTTGAAAGTGTAACAAAGCACCTCAGATGTCTGTTAGCAAGATTAATCTAAATTAAGGCTGAAACATATTTTTATTTTGAACACAAATTGTCATAAAGAAGGAAATTACGATAGACTGTAACAAATGCAATAATATTTGACTTACATAAACTGTTCAGAAAAGTAGAGCCCAGAAGTTTAGCAGTTAATTTTAGAATTCTTCAACTAAATATCACACAGCAAAGATTTATCTCTTCCTCATCACTTCAACTTGCAAACAAGCTGTCAAGGTTAGTAATTGAAAATCCAAGGACTGCTGTTCAGATTTTTAAATAGACTTTCAAATTCTGTAATAGATATCACATAACTTTGCCTTTTGTCAAGTCTATATTGACAAGTCCTAGACAATTCTGCCGCAAGGTTCTCATATGTCCTGGGGGCAGATTAAGCATTTCACTTTACAGGCTACTGTCCTCTCTCTTCTTGATGTTGGGGCAGGTTTCTCTGAAGAGAGAAAAATAATTCTGAGATGACAGTTAATTGTCATATTATAATTATACAGCTTAGTTACAAAGTTAAGTAGGTAGGATTAGCAAAAGCATTTGGCTGTCTTTTGGATTTGGATTAGTCTGAGGCAGATCCTAAATCAGCCCACACTGCAATTTCATTAGGCAAAGGATGGTTTTGCTTCATTAGGTAAGGGGATATATGTAACTGAATAATACTGATTAGAAACTCAATGGATTTCTGGGTAGTAAAAAACTACAAATTATCTCAGATCCTTGAACTAGGGAGGGGCAAAATGCATTAAGTTTCATAATACTGATCAGAGAAATGTTAAGAAATATGAACTCTTTTGGAACGTAGATGCTGGTGAAGGAGGAGACACTCAGACTTTGTTGTGACATGTTTCATTGCAGAATAATTTGTCACTCAAACATCATGCATGAAAATTGCCATTTTGTTTAATCATCTGTGCGTGACAGCTATTTATGGAAACATTGTCCAACAGGAGCCAAAAGCTTCAGACAAGGATGAGGCAAGAAAATTGTCACAAGCATAAAACAATTATCTGTTTTCAGAAGAGTGGATATGGACTGGAATTTGTAAAACACAGATAAGAGTATAGTTCTACAACAATTTATTCAGTTTCCAAACATAGATGTGGCATATCAGTGAACAAGCTGATAAGGCTAAGCCGAACTTCAACTGGGCACGCTACCTACCTGCCTCATTAGGTCAACAACTCTCTTGAGTTCAGTATATTGCTTTCTGTTGATTTTTCTATCTTTTGCTTTTATGGGACATTTTATTGTAAGCATGTTGACCTCTGATTTGATGTTTTGAATGTCACTTTAACCTGGAATGTCATCTTTCCTTTTAAGAACGTATTGTTTCAGAAAGTTTGTACATTGTAGTGGCTTTTAGAAAAGGATGAGCAACAAATGTTGGACTTTGCCTATGGCACTCACATTCAATGGAAGGATAAAATTTAGACATTAGAAACAGAAAATAAATCACGTCCATTAACAAACTTCAACTATGTTCCTTCAAGTTCTGAACTGTTAAATTTAGTTTGTAATACTTTTAAAGGTGACTTGTCCTGCCAGTAATATCAATGTGTCATCCAAAAGTTGAAAAATAGTCAGAAGAGAGCAGTAGATTTGCTAAGCAGCCGTGCAAAATTAACTCTGAAGAGTGGTAGATGAAATGAGCCTGACAAATGTATTTTAAGAACAATCTATGCATTCAATTTGAGATTAAACATGAGAAAATGAAGAATGAACTGGAAAAAGCTGAAAGGAATTTGAATGTTCAATGAAGAGTAAAGCACTGACATAAGTTATTTAAAATATTACATCAATGAGTACATGGACCATCCCACAAAAGTTAGGAACAATCAAATATGACATATATTTTTAAGGGTGATAGAACTGAATCATGTAACTACAATCCCATTAGGAGCACCGTGTCTTGCTGTCCATGTGTCATAACAGAGTGAGATTTGATCTCTGGTTATTGCTGAAGTCTGTCAATCTTGGTCACAGCGTTGCAATTGGACTAATGTTCACAAAGAAATAGAAAACAGTAAAATGTTCCTAGTCCACATTACATTGGAACACCTCTATCGGAAGTGAACATATGTGTTTGGTGAGTAATGAGAGTGTTGACATTCTGGGTTGAAGACACAGTGAAGAAACACACTTTAACTGTTGGAGGGCAGGATAGTGAAAGGACCAAAGCTAACATAGTTAGGAGATGAAATGTGTGGGGTCACAGTCAACAGACGGAAAATGAAATAAAATATTGGACAGAGAGGCATAAAAAAGTGGACACTTCCATTGGTGAAAAACTCAATTTATCATTGGATTTCAACAAAGTGGCTTTGTGACATGGGAAACTAATTAATTTAACCACATCCACTCTGACAAGCCCCATTTGTTCAAACCGAGGTGCTAAGGTCAGTTGTAGCAGTCAAGCCTCGAGTTCTCACTTGGGACTATCAGACCTCGGGGTTGTGACTAACTTGAACATTTTAAATATATGGAGTCAATAATATCTTAACCAAATTCTTTCAGGAAACTGTTTACCGCAGAACATAGCCTATTGCAGTAAGTAACCTATTTAGACATCCTGTTTAAGACTGCGTGTACTGAAAGCTGTGCTGATGATATCTTGTAGTTTCATACTTCTGAAGCATCATGAGGATGTGAATAATGAAAATTATGATATCATCACCAACACTGTGTTGTGATCAGGGAGAATCTTATGGGTGTCTGAATGCTGTGGGCTACAGTAAGGTGTGTGGCAGAATCAGATGAGGGGTCCGGGGAGAGCCATCTTGATTTTGGAGCAACTAGCACCATTTTTCATACTTCTCACTAGATCTGTGGTTAGGATCTCGCTCGGCAACAGTGAGTTATCAATTAAGGGAGGTTATTGTTTGATGAATGTCTTGTTTAATGGCTCAACATGTCTCAACTTCCTATTTCATCAAACAACCTAAACAAGCTAGATGTCAAGAAATCTCAACTTGGAAACCAGAATAGCTGCTGGGTGACTTTAGCTCATCTCTTGCTCCAAATGATTTCCACATTGGATACCAATATCTCAGAACACACACTCAATGGCACCGACCATGTACATCCCACATATTGCATTTACATACACTATATGCCAGTCTCTAACAACCCCCATGATATATCTCTGATTCACAAGTAAGAGCTTCTGAAATTCAACACTGCACTTGGGTTACACAAGAGTTATCATTACAATGCTGCAGTAAAGACACTATGCACTCTGGGACACAGTTCATGGACTGGACCAGACTGCATCTCCAGTCCTAGCTCATATTCATTCTGATCTTACAGTGATGCTAACCACATCTCTGTCTTGCATTCAGTTGTCTTGCAGTTTTGCACTTTGCTCCTTAGCCAGAGATACCAGGCTTATATTACTTTTGTCTCACCTTGCCACTTTGTCGTGGTAATCAGCATTCCTCAGTCAAACCAGGGGGGACATCCTTCAGGCAGAGGGTCCCAGCACAATAAGTCAAGGACAGCCTCCAATATCTGTTCATGGGATTGGAAATGGTCAGTCAACCACTTGGGGCAGTCAGAGTCTAGATGCCCTCTGTACAAAAGGTAAGGAGCTGAATATTGGGCAGCCTACCACCAATCTTCAGTCTTTATACATAATGGAGGTGGGACAAATGTTACCTTTGGTGCAAGTGGGGAGGCTTCCAGAGTGAAAGATTGGGCAGCAGAGAACGTGCAGGCTTGGTGGTGTCAGGTTTAGAGTTGGTGAGAGCAAATGAGGGAAGATGTTGCAGACATTAGTGAGAGAGTGATAGAGCATGACCCTTGGTGGGAGGTGGGTGCAGTTGCAGAGATAGAGTGAAGGCAAGTTGTTGGAATGAAGGTGGTGGCACTAATGCTGGTGGAGTGAGGAAAATCATTGACCTTCTTCCCACTGACTGAACTAACCCAGGTGTCAACCTCAGACCAGCCTCAGACCAGGCTGGCATAACCTGTTGTGGTGACTCCACTGCTGGTCCAGGAGGAAGAAGTCAAGCTTGTGCACCATCTTTAAAACTCACATGGGTACAAGGGATGCCAATGAATTCTGGGATATCTGATCGGATGTGAATTCTTCTGGGAAAAGCAGGTGGTGAGTTGGGGGCCCGGATCAGAAGAGGTATTTAATAATGATCTCAATCACAGAACAGTCAAGTCCATATTGAAACAATCCTACAGAGTACCTACTAGCAATATGTTGAGATAATGCAAGTTCCAGTGTCTCTACTATATATATAACACTATCAACTAGTGCCTACATTTGTTCAGAAGTAACTTTATCTCCCACTGAATTTCACTAGATGGTTTTTTTCACATTATTAACACCTGGTTTTAACTCATAAAACCATAAGTAATTTACCAAGTCCTTTTACACCTCAATGTCTATATTCATTCTATCCAAATAAGCAAGTTTGGAGTCATAAAAAAAGAAAAAAGAAATCATTTTTCTAGTACTGTTCTTAACAAGTTTTTTTTTCTCACCCAAAGCTGAAAAGCTACAAAACCTTAAAGTTTTGAGTCTTCAGTCGAGACAACCACTCATCCACACTGACTTTGCATCACCGACTGCAATTGGAGTAAAGGGATAGCCCAAGTTGAATATTTTAGTCACAGAATAATGCATTGCACTATTAAGACCACCCACCATGGGTGATCTGATTGTTAATAAGTATCACACTTCACTATTGCAGGAAGTGCATTTCTAATGAATAAAATGCAGTGAACAATCTTTCAGTAGTTCTACACATGCCACATTATTTGGTCTGACATTTTTATGTCTAGTCATCATTCTAGAATTTCATTTTTCAGAGGAGAATTTTCCCTGGATAAGGCTGTTTATGTGTTTAAATTAATAGAGAATTGTCAGGCAAAATTCTTATGTTTTCAAGACAAATGACTATCTATTTGTTGAATATAGTTGATTAAGTTTCAGGCCAATTGATTGATTGAATGAAAACGCAGACTTTTACAATAAAACAAAGAATTGTGAATGCTGGAGATCTGAAACAAAAACAAAAATTGCTGGAGAAACTCAGCAGGTCTGGCAGCATCTGTAGAGAGAAAACAGAGTTAATGTTTCGAGTATGGTGACTCTTCTATGTCAGCTGGCCATTGGTCTTAGAAAGGAGGCAAGTTTTGATGACTGATCACACACATATAACTTTAAATCTTGTAAATCAATATGTAAATCAGAAAGACAAAGCATTGAGAATTATATTTTTAGAAGAATATTGGCAAACCAGCATTACACTGCAATGAGACAAGTCACCACCAGAGGGAGATAGTTGAACCTTCTGCGTATGGACATGACTGTTCCACGTGTGTTAAAGCCTTTGGATATTGGTTAACAATGACTAATACCTTTGCCAAGTTCAAACCACAAATGCTTTTATCCCCTTTTTGTCCATTAATTATCTTAAATCCTAGTTAAGAAGTTTCAATGTAATTGAAAATATATGTAATCTCCAGAAACAATAATAAAATTTAACAAATCAACAGGTAGCAGTGTTTCTCCATCAGGAGTTGGTCACCGCTCCAGATTTCACAACTTTAATTCATTTCCAATGTTGGGATTTTGAGAACAAGTCTTTCCCAATGTTGGATTTGGAACTATATACCACTTCCACTTTCTTTTTCCCTTTTGCATGTAATCATAATTAAAATACTAACTGCCAATTGAACAGCAAGAGAAGCTTTTCATTGGTGAACATTTTCGATCACCTGGCAATGCTGTGTCTATGGGCAATCTATTAAGGAGCCTTCTGTTCAAACAGGGGCGCTGTAATCACTGCCTGGACACTCCATTGCTCGAGAGTGCCCTTTTCTCTAGAGAGATGAGTGACAAGGAAATAATCCACCCCATGGGTTCAGTGATGATACTCCACACATTGACAAGGAAAAGCAGGAACTGTTTATTGCAGGTATGCCCAGAATCGGACATGGAACAGGTCTTATCAGCCAGAACTGTTTATGGAATTGTATACATTATATACAGGACAGGGGGTGACTTCCACATGACCTTCTTAAGAGAAGTCCTTCTTACATTGTCCTGATGTCACTGGTGATGACACTATTGGTTATCATATTGATAGCTGTCCTTTTTTGTCACAATGCTCTTTCCTGAACATTGCAAATGACAGCTCTCCTAGCAAGCCAAAGCAGGCTGGACAGAGTGGCTGAGGATGTGAGTAACCAATGAATGTGACTCCAATGCCGGTAACAGGTCAACAACCTGCTCTAGTATATAAGATTACTTTTAGATTTTTTTTTAGATTAGATTACTTAGATTAGATTAGATTACTTACAGTGTGGAAACAGGCCCTTCGGCCCAACAAGTCCACACCGACCCGCCGAAGCGCAACCCACCCATACCCCTATATTTACCCCTTACCTAACACTACAGGCAATTTAGCATGGTCAATTCACCTAACCTGCACATATTTGTGACTGTGGGAGGAAACCGGAGCACCCGGAGGAAACCCACGCAGACACGGGGAGAATGTGCAAACTCCACACAGTCAGTCGCCTGAGGCGGGAATTGACCCGGGTCTCGGGCGCTGTGAGGCAGCAGTGCTAACCACTGTGCCACCGTGCTGCCCACAGTGTTGCATCTTCAGTAGGGGTCTCTTGCCTTGTCAATAATGTATGGATGTGAGTTGATAGCTACACCAGAAGTGCGATCATGTGACAATTGAGGTCAAAGCATTTGGTAGATTGACTTTTGTTTACATTTAGCTGTAATGTGTGAATGAGAGGTCAGTATGTATGATGGAAATAAAAGAATTAGACATTATTTATGCTGTTGTTTGCCATGCCAGACAAGCATACCATCATACCAGGGGAGATAGACACACAGGAGAAGTTCCAGACCTGAGGCTCTGTACAGCTACTGAGGCGAAGGTGATGGAGAATATTGGCAGGTGCTTGATCTGACAGAGAGAGCAGGGCTAGGCCAGCCAGGAGTAAAGCAGAAAAAGCTACCATCTTCTGCGTATGCCACACACTAGTTACGTGCGTTCATGGAGTGAAACATTTTATGAATTATAAATGTTGCTGGTTGTTGCCAGGGAGCTTTATAGTCACATAAGCGCAAACAATCACACCTTAGAAACTTAGTAGTAATATTAAATGTAACCTGTCTGTCTCCATCAATGGTGAAGTCAATACAGTCATTGGCACAAAGGAATAAGGCATCAGTCATCTCTGAAGTGCTCTTGCCCGAAACATCGGTTTTCCTGCTCCTCGGATGCTGCCTGACCTGCTGTGCTTTTCCAGCACCACACTCTCGACTCTAACCTCCAGCATCTGCAGGCCTCACTTTCGCCATCTTCACTGATGCCTACTTTGGATGTCTGCATCCAGACCAGCCTCCCACTCTGGCACTGCCAATGGTTAGCCTTGAAGCTTCTGTGTCTACACAGAGAGACCTCTCCTTGTTCACACCCCCTACTCCTGAAATGATAAAATATCAGATAAATGAGACCAACTGTTATGACCGTAATTGTACTGCAAAGGACAGACATGACTGCTAGAATAGGTTTGTTCCTATACATTTACCTCATTATTAGAAAGTCTCTTCAGTCTCTTAAATTGTCAGTTGTGTGTACCCCAAACTCCTTTAACAACTTCAATTGGGCTAATAAGTGGAAAAATCATGGCACAAATTATATGTCAAACTCATTCCTGTACATTCTATCCTCCTCCTGTCACCTCTCCATCACCCCTGACCCAGCCAGCATAATCTTTCTACTCCCTTGTTACTTTTAAATCTCCCCTCTGTTTCTGGTCTCATTACCATTTCCCTCCAAATTTCCCTCTCCTGCCTATACCCATGACCATCACAATACTCACTCTGACCCTGAAGCCTCTGTTACCATCCTCACTGTGCTTACCTGCTCCCATCACTTACCCCATGAGACTTTCTAATACTCAACCTGACCAAGTACAACTTCCCCCTTTGACTATGACTGTTCCCTCTGCCAACATCAATTTGATCCTCAGGACCCCATTATTTATAGCAATGATTCTGTGCTTTGAGCCCTTTGTCTTACTTTTAATTCAGCCTTGAACCACCCACCCATACCTCCAATATTCAGAACACTAGGTACTACCCCTGAGCACCACCCCTCAGTGCACCCTGCTTTCCCTCCCCCTGCTACGTCCACCCTCCCTTCCCTCCCAACAGCTCTCTGTACCTGAACACCAGCCTTTCAACACCCATCATCTCTAACCACATTCCAGGGGTAAAACTTTATGAAAAGCTGTTCCATATTAATGAATTTTTACAGAATGCAAAATGCATTCCATACGAACTGGCCACAGGTGGATGTGAGGCTCTGTGAACACGCTGTGGTGGACTTACCTCTATCTCTCAGCCAAACTGGGAAACCAAAATTTCCCATCTTCTTTAGCCTTGATGGCACATTTCCTGTCCATATGGGCTCCACAACATCACTCTCTATAGAGTGGTACTTTCTCGATTTTAATCCTGGAAATGGTGGGAATATTGAGGGTGAGGAAACTATTGGAATCAATGGTGGGTTTTGCCAAGGCTGTTTAACCCAAACCCAAAACGTTAACTCTGTATCTCTCCACAGTGGCAGTAAGTATTAGCGTTCTTCATTTTTTTTGAGTTTTTATTTCCGATTTGCAGCCATCTGAAGTATTTTTCTCCTGAAGGCCCTTTAACAAAGTGGTGGCATTGTCATTCTGGCTTCAGCTTGCCTGACCAATTGAGGAGAGTGGATGGATTTTGGAATTTCATTATTAATTGAAAAATGTTTATTTAGAGGGACTTCAGAAAGAAGTGTTGATGAAAGCAAGACGTGGCCCAGTCTCTGAAAGGGTTAGGAGACAGGTCCTCTTCCCTGAAGATGGGAGGAAGAGACCAACCAGAGAGTTGAGACTGTGAGCAGTAGGAGTGGGATGTCCAGGATTCTGTTCAATACTGCACAGGGTTAGAGGAAATCAAAGCAAATGATCACTGTTGGAGATTTAGAAATAAACCCTGGAAGTACTGCAGAAATTACGCAGGCTGGTAGCGTCTGTACAGAAAGAGTCCAGTCTGACGCTTTTTTAAAACTCAGAGGTTTAAGGCCTTCATTAAGACTGGACACTGCGGGGAAAAGGAGGAGGTGGATCCAGCCAGTTAACTCGCTGAGCAGGCTGTCATTTAGCAGAATGCCTCATCACCAGAACCAAACAAGCACTAATACATAGCTTAAAATTAAAGCAAAGTACTACAAATGCTGGAAATCTGAAATAAAAACAGGAAGTGCTGGAGAAACTCAGCAGGTCTGGCAGCATCTGTGGAGAGAGAAACAGAGTTAATACTTCAAATCCAGAATTATTCTTCCACAGAACTCAGAAGGGTTACAGTGTAACGCCTTTCAGCCATAGCGTGCAAAGGGTATGCAAATTGTAGAATGCGTCAGGTTTGATCCTGGCACAGTATGTGCATTGTGATCATTCAGAGTACTGCAATTACATTGAGGCACCTCATGGCAGAACATCACATGTGGAGAAAAGTTTATTTCTTTGTATTTTCTGTCATTTTAATTTGCAATAGTTTGACCTCAGGCCATATGCATGACATGGAACGAATATTGCAAATCATTTTGAGGCACTTAGGAGTGGGGCACCCCACCTACATGGTGCACTGCACAAACGCAGTAAAGATCTTCAATCTCCTCTTCCACCCAGAAGAACATGGGCAACAGATGCATGTGAACCCCATCTGCATGTTCTCCTCGAAAGCTGCACGCCATCCTGACTTGAAAATATATCACCGTTCCTTCAGTGATACTGAGGCAAAATCCTGAAACTTCCTCCCTAACAGGATTGTGGGTCTACCGCCAGCACATGGACTGCATGAAAGGCAACTCAACATCACCTTCCCAAAGGTAACTAAGGCCAGGTGATAAAGGCTGGCCAAGCCAGCAAAGCTCACATACCTTTAATGAATAAAAAAATTGTAATCTTAATAAATATTTTTCTATCTGACCATTGGAGACTTAAAAAATATTGCAAAACATTTCAGGAATACATCAAGGCGAGTTAAACAAGTTTGTTAAAAACCTAAATGTTTCAATACATCTCTACCCCCACCTTCTCACCACATCCTTCAATACTAGCACCTTCAGAAACACATCTACTCGATGCCTAACTGTAGATGGGTTAACTTAGCTTAATATTTGTTTCGCAATATCTTGCAGAGATAATGTAGAACATGCTGTAATTTCTGAATAAAATGAAACCAGATTATGTGGAACCCTATCCCTGTCACGAAGAATGCAGAAAGCAACTTTCGCACTTTTGCCATAAACTCAGAACATTAAAAGCTGTCTGGATTCTTCTTCATGCAGTCCCAGATACGTCCCGACCCAATAACAAAATCTTAGAACTGTACAGCCTCTTTAATGTGGGAAAAATTCCCATAGGATTTCATAGGAGCAATTATCAAACAAAATTGACATGGGACCTCAAAGAGACATTAGGACAGGCAACCAAACGATAGGTCAAAGAGGTTAAAGAAGCAGCACAAAGGAGGACAGGGAAGAAGAATAACAGTTAGGTTTATGGACAGAATTCCAGAACCCGGGCAGTTGAAGGGACAGGTACTAATTGCCATAATTATGTTGGTCTCATGGTTTAGAATGTATCTTTTAGGGTGAGAATTAAAGTGTTAAATATGAGATAAATGAAAATTTGGTAAACAGTTCAGAATGTTTATCCAGTTTGGTCAGCAGAAGGAGGAGTAAAGCCATTAAAACAGCCAATGCCTTACATTTACCTGGAGAGCTGGCTGGAGACAGAAGTCTGAGAAGAACTACTCTGGCCTCTTAGAAATGCACACTGTTCAGATGGATCCAAGAGTTAAGGTTTCATTTTGAAGCTAAAAGTGAATTAATAACAAATCTATCAAATATCTCAACTAATCTCTATCGCTGTAGAAATGTGTAAATGAGGGTAGGACCTTGGGAGAGAGAGCAGTTAATAACGTAGACAGTGTCATTGAGTCACACAGTGCAGCCACAGGCCCTTCGGTCCAATCAGTCCTTGCCAAACATAATCCCAATATAAACAGGTCTCACCTGCCTGCCCTGGCCCATATCCCCCCCACACCTTTCCTATTCATGTACTTACACAAATGTCTTTTAAATGTTGTTATTGTGCCTGTATCCACCACTTCCTCAGGAAGTTCATTCCACATGCGAACCACCCTCTCTCTAAAAAATTTGCCATTCATGTTTTTTTTAATCTCTCTCTTCTCACCTTAAAAATATGCCCCTGACTCTTGAGATTCCCCCATCCTAGGGAAAAGGCACTTACCATTGACCCTATTTAAACCCTCATGATTTTATAACCTCTATAAACCTCAACCTCCTAAGCCCCAATAAGAAAAGTCCTAGACTATCTAGCCTTTCTTTACAACTCAAATCTTCCATACTCAACAATATCCTGGTAAATCTCCTGTGAACTCTTTCCATAATATCTTTCCTATAACTGGGCAACCAGAACTGGACACAGTTCTGGACACAGGAGAGGCCTCACCAAAGTCCTGTACAACCTGAACACAACTTCCCATCTCCTATATTCAAAGCACTGAGCAATGAAGACAAGCTCGCTAAATGCCTTTTTAACGATAAGTGACGCAAACTTAAAAGAATTATGCACCAGAGCCCCATGGCCCTCTATTCTATAACACGACCCAAGGTCCTACCATTAAATGTATCAAACTGCAATACCTCTCATTCATCCAATTTGAATTCAATCTGCCGTTTTTCAGTCCATCGACCTAGTTGATTCTCAACGTTACTGATAGGGGCATAAAATACAAGAATCTGGAACTGAGTTTGAATGTCTACAAGATGCTGTTAGACCTCAGCTGGAATATTGTATACAGTTATGGGTGTCACATTACAGGAGAGATGTGAATGTATTGGAGAGAGTGCAAATGTGATTCACAAGAATGGTTCCATAAATTTTTCCCCGGGTACAACAGAGTGTTACAAGGGGACATAAATTTAAGGTGAAGGGTGGAAGGTATAGAGGAGATGTCAGGGGTAGGTTCTTTACCCAGAGAGTGGTGGGGCATGGAATGCACTGCCTGTGGGAGTGGCAGAGTCAGAATCATTGGCGAACTTTAAGTGGCACTTGGATAGGTACATGGATGGGTGCTTAAGCTAGGACAAATGTTCGGCACAACATCGTGGGCCGAAGGGCCTGTTCTGTGCTGTATTGTTCTATGTTCTAAATGCGAATCTTCAATTATGAAGATGGATTGAAGAAGTTGGGACTCCTCTCCTTAGAGAGAGGAAGTCTGAGAGGGAATTTGATAAAGGTTTTCAAAAACATGAGTGACTGGACAGAATAGATATGGAAAAGCTGCTCCCAGTTAGATGATAATAGAATGAGAGGGCAAAGAGTTAAAGTGATGTGCAAATGAAGCAAGTGTGATCTGAGAAAAAAACTTCTTCACACAACACATTGTTAGGAAATGGACAGTATTTCCTGGAAATGTGGTGGAGACAGGTTCAATTGACACATTTATGAGGATGATTATTTGGAGAGAAATGGTTTGTAAGGATATGGGGAAAAGGCAGCAGATTGGCACTAGATAATAGAAGTGGTGTAGACACGATTGGCAGAACGGCCTCTTCTGTGATTCTGTCATTGAAAGGCTTTCAAACAGTTGAGTGGCCCTGAGAGAACACAATTCAGAATCAGTGAACAGATTATTACCAGACAAGTACCATTTGATAGCTTCGTCAATGACACTTTGCTGCTGTTTAAGAGTAGGATGTTGGCGAAGTAATTAGCCAGATTAGATTGATCCTGCGTTTTGTGGGTAGGATATACCTGGGCAATTTTCCACATTATTAAATAGATGCCAGTGCTGAAGTTGGAGTGGAACAGCTTAGCAAAGGGTACCATATCTAGTGCCTTCAGTTTCTTGATATCAGTTGTCAAGTCAAGCAAAAACAATGGATAAGGATTTCAGCAGCACCTAACAGACAATGTTATCCCACAACATATCTCCACAGAAGGAAGGATGTGTTGATTCCTTGCAGATATTGGGAATATGCTTCATTTAGTCCACAGCTGCACAGGTAAAGTGACTCATCCCAACTCTACAGGATGAGAGTCCAACACAAAAACATTGTGAGAATGAACATAATTACTCCTGTGCACTCATGTTCCCACTGTGTCCTTTCTTACGCATTTTAAATACCATAAATCTCTATAACTATGACACCAGTGGTCTTCTGCAACTGGTGTATTCAGAAATGATATTATGATTTCTACCATACAATGTCAAGTACTGTCCAAGACTTTTCATGTGGCACAGTGGCTCAGTGGTTAGCACATTCTCCCCGTGTCTACATGGGTTTCCTCCCACAGTCCAAAGACATGCAGTTAGGTGAATTGGTCATGCTAAATTGCCCAGTGTTCAGGGATGTGTAGGTTAGGTGCATTAGTCAGGGGTAAATATAGGATAATAGGGTAGCGAAATGGGTCTGGGTGGGTTACTCTTTGAAAGGTCAGTGTGGACTTGTTGGGCCGAAGGGCCTGTTTCCACACTGTTGGGATTCTGTGATCACTTAATATGTGAGCCTATTTCCTTATTTTGATTGGTAAACCTTCTTGCATTATTATAGAAATGTTTTTCTCCTTACCTACTTCAATTATCATTTTTCATATTGGCAAAAATCTTTAGTGAAACAAAAAACTGAATAGAAATTAGGAGGAAAAGGGAATAAATAATGAAAACAGTATAGATCTCAGAATCTGGAAGTGGTACAAGAGGAAATATAATGATCTCATAAAGATTTTTAAGATTAGTGAATGCATCTTCAAGTGCCATATCCTTCCAATGCACCATTAGCCTCACACACTGCTCCATTCACATCTCTCTATTTACTTACTCACCAACATGGGGTAACATGTTAAAGGTGTCTCACTTCACATTCATAGTCCTGTCTCACCCTCAATAACTGCAAGCCTCACACCCACATTTGTCAGTTTGCACACAATGGCAGCTGGTTAAATATGACCAAAACACATTTCCCTCACAAAGTCCCTTCACTCATGCAGAACTAGATGGCACATGCCACAGAAAGTAACTTCTAACCAGACCCGAACCTTCTAAATTCAATTTATTTTTGTTTGTTTGGACTATACAGGTTTATTTTTAGACTATGTGAAAGCATTAAAGGCATTAAATTGCTGGAAATGTTTTGGATTAGAGAACATTTACCAAGGGATAAGAGAACCCATGTGGTTTCTTAGAAATGAGGTCAACAGTTTAATGTGAGCTGTGATCAACCTGCTAGCAGTGGATGTGATCTATATGGACTTCAGTAAGGCGTTCGACAAGGTTCCCCATGGGACACTGATTAGTAAGGTTAAATCTCATGGAATACAGGGAGAACTAGCCATTTGGATACAGAACTGGCTCAAAGCTAGAAGACTGGAGGCCTGTGACCAGTGGAGTGCCACAAGGATCAGTGCTGGGCCCCCTACTTTTTGTCATTTACATAAATAATTTGGATGCGAGCATAAGAGGTACAGTCAGTAAGTTTGCAGATGACACCAAAATTGGAGGTGTAGTAGACAGCAAAGAGGGTTACCTCAGATTACAACAAGATCTGCACCAGATGGGCCAATGGGCTGAGAAGCGGCAAATGGAGTTTAATTCAGGTAAATGTGAGGTGCTGCATTTTGGGAAAGCAAATCTTAGCAGGACTTACCATTAAGTGTATAAGGTCCTAGGGAAAGGATGTTGCCAGGGTTGGAGGATCTGAGCTACCGGGAGAGGCTGAACAGGCTGGGGCTGTTTTCCCTGGAATGTCGGAGGCTGTAAACCTTATAGAGGTTTACAAAATTATGACGGGCATGGATAGGATAAATAGGCAAAGTCTTTTCCCTGGGGTCGTGGAGTCCAGAACTAGAGGGCATAGGTTTAGGGTGAGAGGGGAAAAATACAAAAGAGACCTAAGGGCTAACTTTTTCACGCAGAGGGTGGTACGTGTATGGAATGAGCTGCCAGAGGATGTGGTGGAGGCTGATACAATTGCAACATTTAAGAGGCATTTGGATGGGTATATGAATAGGAAGGGTTTGGAGGGATATGGGCCGGGTGCTGGCAGGTGGGACTAGATTGGGTTGGGATATCTGGTCAGTAGGGACGGGTTGGACCGAAGGGTCTGTTTCCAGGCTGTACATCTCTATATAAACAGACAGTTTATATAGACTCTAATAAACAGACAGTTAGGTGGCTTTAGGAAAGCAAGCAAGCAAAGCTTTTTGAGAGCTAAGAGAGGAAGGGTGTACTGCCCCTAATTGCTGGAAAGGTTGGCACTGGAAAAAGGCCCTTGTGCAGGTGGCTGCCTAACAACTTTTTCTGGTCTTGATTTCGGTTCCCAAAACCCAAAGAGTCAGAAGGAATGAAACCTCCAAAGCTTGCTGTGAAAATTGCAAGTCACACTCTCCCTGGATCGTTTGGTGTTTTGGGGGAACCTGATAATTCAACATCTCTGTATTTTGCCTACCTTGTCAATTCGGAGAAGCTGAACTATGATCGCCAAAGTCTTGCAACCAGCCTGATTTCAATCCAAGCTCAAATTTCATTATAAGATCTTCCACTGATCTATTTAATAATTTAATAAGAAACCGAGTGGACAGTGAGAGTTCATCAAATTCTCTTTTTTTCAGCCATTGGCCAGCAAAGGTGTTTCTTTTCGTGCCCTATTCCAAAATATCATTTCTACAATGCCTTTAATGCTGTCTTAAAATTTTTATATTGGGATTAAGAGGTTCTTTATTACAGTTTAAATGTTAACCAGTTTTGCCATTTGTGTTTAGAAACATGTTCTGTTTTATAACAAACAGATAAATTTTGACTCATTAAAAAAATTTGGTGAGAATCTGTATCCAATTAACAAAAGGGAAACAATTGGCCATTTTGGTGATTGAATCAAGACAGTTGTAGAAATAGTGCAATTTATGACAATCCCAGTTGGAACAATTCATGAGGAAGAATTCATAGTCTATGATGAATAATTTGCGAAAATTATTTGAAATGTTGAGTGAAGGGCTCTCGACATGAAATCAAAACGTTATATTTTTCTACCAAGTCCCAGCCATCAAGGTGAGGATTCCGGATGTGAAAGTCTGAGCTGGTACCTGGCAACTCCCACACATTTCTTTCTCCTCCATCCCTGCATCTTGGACACCCATCACCAATGTCTGCTGGCACCACCCACACACAGCCCATGTCAGTGAACGTTGGCTTTCAACATGCATAACCTAATGCAGTTAATAAGTGTGGCAGTGGAAAGCACAGCCGGTCAGGCAGCATCCAAGGAGCAAGAGAGTCGCTAAGTCAAGCATAAGTCCTTCATCAAGAAGGTGTGGGTGGCGAGTGGGGGGTCAAGGATGCTGAGAGATAAATGGGAGGGGTGTGGGACTGGGCAGAAGGTAGCTGGGGATGCCATAGGTAGTTGAAGGTGGGGAATGATGGTGATAGGTTGGAGTGGAGGGTGGAGAGGATAGGTGGGAAGGAAGATGGACAGGTCAATAGGATGGATCTGGGATAAGGTGGGGAGGAGGAGGGATGAAGAAACTGGTGGAATCAACATTGATTCCATGTGGTTAGAGGGTCCCAAGGTGGACGATGAAGTGTTCTTCCTCCAGGCATTGGGTGGCTAGTATTTGGTGGTGGTGGTGGAGGCCCAGGACTTGCACGTCCATGACAGAGAATGGGAGGAGAGTTGAAGTGTTCAGCCACAGGGTGGTGAAGTTGATTGGTGTGTGTGTCCCAGAGATATTCTCTGAAATGTTCTGCAAGTTGGCGTCCTATATCCCTGGTGTAGAGGAGACCACATCGAGAGCAACGGATACAGTAGTTGAGGTGTTTGGAGGTGCAGGAAAATCTCTGTCGCATACGGAAGGATCCTTTGGAACCTTGGATGGAGGTGAGTGGGGAGGTGCAGGTGCACCTCTTGTGGTGGCAAGGGAAGGTGCTGGGAGTGGAAGGTGGGTTGATGGGGGACATGGACCTAACGAGGGAATTGCAGAAGGAATGTCTATGTGGAATGCTGAAGAGGGTGGGGAGGAAGATATATCTCTGATGGTGGGGTCTGACTGTAGGTAGCAGAAATGGCAGAGGATGCTATTAAAAAATAGTCACCACCTTGGGACCTTCCGACACGGGGTCAATGTTGATTTCACTAGTTTCCCCATCTCCCCTCCCCCACCTTATCCCAGATCCAACCCTCCTGAACCATCTTACCTGTCCATCTTCCTTCCCACTTACCTGCTCCAACCTCTTCTCTGACCTATCACCATCACCTGGTAGCTTCATCTACCCTGTCACACTCCTAGCTACCTTCCCCCCAGCCCCACCCACTTCCCATTTATTTCTCAGCCTCCTTGACTCCCCCCCCACATTCCTGATGAAGAGCCTATGCTCAAAACATCGATTCTCCTGCTCCTCAGATGCTGTCTGACCTGCTGTGTTTTTCCAGTGTCACACTTCTCAACTCTGGTCTCCAGCATCTGCAGAGCTCACTTTCTCCTAAACCTATTGCAGTTTCATGACACATCTCTAAACCACTTATTGTCATTGCGTTTTGCAATGAACTGTTGAACGAGCCTTGACAATTTGCTGCAATACATCTTCTGGATATACCTTGGCTGCTGCACTGCATGACAGGGATGGAGAAAGTAAATGTTCAAAGGAGTGGATGGGTTTTCAACCATGTGAGTTGCTTCATCCCAAACGGTGTCAAGCTTCTAGACTGCTGTTAGAGTTGTACTCATCCCATGTGTACACAGAATGCTTCATGAATTAGCCGGCCTGATAAAGCATCTGCTGTCACCAGGGAGCATCAATGATTCTGGCTCAACACGACACTGAGCTTTGCAAAAGGTATGAAACCTACTCAGTCCAGTACATATCTGCTGTCCTTTTACTCAGGATGACAGCATTCATGATCCAACTACAGCCGATTTCCTGGAAAATGATTGGGTTAAAATGCAGGGATTGGAGAAGGTATAGACAGGCCTTATAGTCATTGGCTTGGGAATGCTATTGCACAGGATGGGGGTTAGAGATTGTGTGGGAACATCATATGCCTCCAAAGCAGTACTGGTGAGATCAGCTGTTAATTTGGAGTGGTCTGGGCTGTGGTTGGATTGAGGGGATTGCAAGAGTTTACCTTCAACTTTTTGCTTAAGTGGTATTTAGAGTAATTTATTTTCCCCCTCAGGCAGAAGCAATCTAACTACCACAGAAGCAACTAAAGCTACTGAAGGGACCAGAAGTATATTGCCCTTATTTGTAGGTAGATTAATACCTATTTCAGATGTGGGTAAAGGATATTTCTTGATTGTCTTTTACCAAGATGATGTCCTCAGTTAACTAATCGGAAATTCCATCTCTGTTTTGAATTCTTTTGTGACTGTGCATTATCTAAATAATTGGTAATATGTGGCTCAATTTAACTCCACAATGTGAAGCAGCTTATTCATCATGAGGTATCCCAGCCGAGCCAATCCTGTCTTCACCTCAACTCCACCTATGTACTCAATTCCAGCACTGGGAATTTCAAAACAACGGGGCACATTTTTAAAGTGAGGAGAGAGAGATTTAAAAAGAAAGAGGCAAATTATTTACAGTGCATGTGGAATGAACTTCTTCAGGAAGTGGTGGATGCATTTTAAAATTTAAAATATTTAAACATTTAAGAGACTTTTGGATGGATACATGAACAGGAGAGGCTTGAAGGGATATGGACCAGGACCAGGCAGGTAGGATTAGTTTAGTTTGGAATTATGTTCAACATGAACTGGTTAGACTGAAGAGTGTGTTTCTGTGCTGTATGACTCTATGACACTAAATACTGAAGAGGAACAGGAATCCTGATTAACACTCTCTTAAAGACAGTTAACAGCATCATTCTCATTCAGACTGCAATCATCTCACTTAGAAATAAGGGTGACATCTCAACTCCATAGCAGCACTCTGGCTGAACCTTTGGGTAAGATGAGTGAAGTTCACTGTGAAGAAAATCCAAACATACCCCATCCCATCCTCATCTCTGTCTATTCCCAATCTCGTCTTCATCAATCCCAATCCATGATCTCTCTACCTTGGCCCATGACCTGATCTACTTAATGCTGTGCCATTGATGTTTGTTTTTACCATTTTTCCAGTTTTCACTAGCTGACCAGTGCAATGTTCATTCTATAGAATTAAGTAAGAGCTGCACTATTTCAAGAGTATGGGGTTGGCTAGCTCAGTTGGCTGGATAGCTGGCTTGTGATGCACAGTGACAGCAACAGTTCAATTCCACACTGGCTGAGGTTACCACTAACAATTTTCCTTCGCCTAAGGCATTGTGACCCTCAGGTTAAACTACCCACAGTCACCTCTCTCTAATGAAAGAGCAGACACACTATCTAGTAAGACTATGACAAATTTACCTTTGTTTCAGTAGCCTTGAAACTCATCATTTCATCACAGCATAATTACTCAATGTGGTGCAGGTATTCAAAAATAAGGTGCTCCTGAAATTCGAGGCCTTTGTATTTTTAATAGCATTTGATATGTACAAATTGTAAATAATGGTGTTTTTTTAAAAACTTTTATTTAGCTATGTTAACCAGCTTTATTAGTAGTAACAAGAATGGATTGAACACAGTACTGTTACAGTTTAATTATAACCTGCTCACAACTTATGCATCTCCTGTCATGTACAATGGTTGAATGTATAATTTTCTTTGAAAGACAAGCATCAATCAGCATGAACAGCAATGCTGAGGAAGACATTTCTAAACTACATCTGTAGAATAAGTACTGCTCTTGCATTTATTTCAACATAATTTTTCATCCCATTACTTTACCAGTTTTCTAACAGAAATTCTCACATTTGATAACAGTACTTTTGTATTGACCTGTAGGGTTATTTTGTTCTCCCAATCATCAATCTAAGACTACAGAGCAGCCTCTATTTTAAAGAATTGGCCACAGGCCTTTATGCTGGTACTCTTCATCTTATTTTGGAAGGTTACTCATGGTAGACTGTCAGCATACCCGCAGTTCTTTTTCTTATAAAGTAAAATAGCTCACACTACAAATTTAGACCAGAGATCATTAATCAGGGCCATAGCCAAATCAACTGCACAAATAGTGCCTCCTCAAGAGGTCTTCTCATGCCCTTGCCATTGTTTTGGTTTTCAAATCAACATATAAAAAGTTGAAAAACAGGGTTATACAACACTGTTGGCAGCATCCTGCTGTTAGAAATTCTGTGAACATTGAGAATTTGTAAACCAACAAAGCTTCTAAAAGCTTTACAATCAAAATCTCTGCAAATTAACAAGTTGAATTAAAAAAAAGTGTGCAGTTGACAAACTTCCCTTCAACAGTCAACAGAAAAATAAACTCCATCCCAAAACAAACCAAGAGTGATTCCCATCACCATGACATTCAGAATGAGAAAATAGCTTGTTCTAACTTGCAACAATCAATATGGAAAAATAAATACAAGTTTATATTCCTCAAGGAACGCACGTCAGGCCACCATAAAACACAAAATATATCCTGACAGGAATATCACAACTTAAACATTTGATTTAAAAAAAAAGCCTACATTCTACTGAGAGTGAAATTTTTTCAGGGGTCAATATTTGTGTTATTTCATAGACAGTTCCTTGAAATTGTCCACCAAGGTTAACGAGGACAATCAGGAGAGCCCCAATGAAAATTCAACATTGAATGCAGTTTTCTAGCATAGGCTTTTAATAACAGAAGAAATTTGAGTAAATCATAATTTCACTCTTTTCATTTCACAAATATATTGGAAGCTAACTAGCTAAATTAACAGGAGCAGTTCCCCCTAACTTGCAGAGACTATCACTAGTAAAGCTGTTTCCTCACCATGCGCAATTCAAATTTAGGCAAGTTGCACAAATCTACCATACAGAAGATGGGTCAATAATTCATTGTGTCCAATCTCATCCAGTGTAACCTCTGTACAATAAACTATGAAAGGAACTGGTATAATCATTTACAGTTTTACTTCAGGGAAGTTGATATCCACATTCCTGAGAGGTTCA
Source organism: Chiloscyllium plagiosum (assembly GCF_004010195.1). NCBI lineage: Eukaryota > Metazoa > Chordata > Chondrichthyes > Orectolobiformes > Hemiscylliidae > Chiloscyllium > Chiloscyllium plagiosum. The sequence goes on from NC_057725.1 coordinate 38,114,502, forward strand.
AAGGTTTTATAGCAAACAAACAAGTTATAAAAAAATGAAAGAAACAGCTATGGATTTCTTGAAAGTGGAAAAAAAAGAGAAAAAGGATTAATCACCATTTCACAATATCTATGCTTTCAGCCAGGAGTGCCATTTAGATTCTATTGTCCTTATGGTTGTGACTTCCACCATGTCTGCGTCTTCTCTTTGGCTTCACATGCTCCTTTTCTTCTGTTGGCCAAGTAAATCCGTTGATAGTAACCATTCCATTTTCATTATCAATTTCTTCAGAGTCAGAATCTTCTTGGATTGTTCCTGCCAAGCTTTTGTCCGGATAAATTTCTTTTAAGTTCTTTTCAAAGCATGCTTCTAGGCTTCTTCCAGCTTGGGCCACCTCAGAATCTGGCTAAATTTTAAAACAATCATAGCACATTAAATAAATAAATGCCAAACTTAACATGCACACAAAAAATTCAACGTGGCATTATCCATAACATGTATACGATGCCTTGCTATATATTCAAATTTGATTTATTATATCTAAGATTTGGAATTCAGAATTCAATATCAGGATGGAACACATTAATAGATCAGTTTCAAATTCCTCTATTTTAAATAATATTTTAAGCCATCAAATTAGGTTGACAACAAAACAAAATCATACGATGAATTAATTGAGATGTTCTGCATCAGTATTACACCATCAATTTCAACCAAATAGATCTAAATAATACAGTCTTTCTACACAAATTCAGTCCACAAAACAGATGGATAAATCAACTAATGTATTTTTTAACTAAAGTAATTGAAGGTAACATTATCAATGATGTGAAGTTCACCGCTCACAAATGTAGTTTCCTGTATTTTGGGAAGACAAGACTGCTTTGCAGAACATCCACGTTCTGTTCGTAAAAGAGACCCTGAGCTTCAGGTTGCCTGCACTTCAAAACATCACTGTGTTCCCTGGCCAACATTTCCATCATGGGCCTGCTGCGATGCTCCTGTGAGGATCAGCACAAGCTGGAAGTACAGCATCTCATCCCTTGGGGACCCTGCAGCCTTCAGGACTCAATATTGAGCCCAATAATTTTAGAATCTGAACACCACATTCCTTTACCCATCCTCACACCCCAGGCCCTATCATGACACATGTAACTCTCAGCATATCCAATCCATTTTCGCCTAATCATTGTCCTTATTATTGCCTTTTCTTCTTCCCTGGCTTACTATCCCTTTGTCTGCCTAACTTTCTCTCTCTCTCTCTCTCTCTCTGGGTTCTGCCTCCATCTATCTACTCATTTCCTCTCCCCGCCACCTCCTGTCATCAACATAAATACCACCTTTTCCTAAGCTATTACCAGTTCGAAAGAAGGGTTACTGAACTCAAAATGTTAACTCGGTTTTCTCTCAATAGATGCTGCCAGGCCTACCGAGTTCCTCTAGCAATTTCTGTTTTTGATGTGCATTTCTGCCCTGGGGATCTACACTGATTCCTTGCTCCTCCAAGCCCAAGGGGCCTCAGTTGGCTGCAAATTGAAATTTTGACAGTTCTTAAAAGAATCATACTGATGGATGCCACCAGTATCTTCCAAAATTAGCTAAGTCAAACATCAACCAGTTCACCACCAAAGTATATTTGCCTCTGGATCTTATTGGTAAAATAACTTAAAAATTCATACATTACAAAAATCCTTTTTGCTACGAAATGAAGTAAAGATTATCTAGTGTAACAGAATGCAGAATTTTATATGTTGGTGGCTTATTGATAGCAATTATTCAAACTCAGTGCTTACAGGAAATGATGCAACTACATTCCTTGTGACAAGAATATCTTTAAATTGGCACATGGATACAAAAGGAAAAGGTTATATTACAATAAGCTGCATACACACAATAAAGGAGTAGCTGTTATCAAAATTCAGAAACCCCATTATAAGATAGGACAGGACTTCACAAACAGCAGGCAAAACAATCAGATAAATCAAGCACATGGTGAAGTGACATCAAGACAGGTTGATAAAATACTACAGATCATAGAGTAAAGGAAACATTGAGGAGTGGAGGAAGTAGCATAGAGACATGTAAATCTCACTCACATAATTAAATTTTGCACAATTCATAAGCATGAGGTGAACGTCAGAAATAAACTCTTCTGGTGTATAGTAATGAAGGGGATTCTTTTTCTGAAGTTTTGCCCTGATCGTAGAAAGATCCATTGGCCTTTTGATAATCTGGTAGTAGTGACGTGCCTAAATAAAAAAAATGCTTATTAATATTTGGCAAAAATTATAAACAAGAAATACATTACTAGAAACATTCTAAATGGGCAGATTTTGTTTTCATTTTATCAATTAGTAATTCCTTGCTTGTCATTAACAGTTAGTTCATTGTAATCAAAAGCCAGAATAATGACTTGACTTTTTTCCCCTTTCCTTGTCCACGAGGAATAATTTAACAAAGTAAATATTGAATAATGAGAAAAACACCATGAATCATTACACTTGGAGGCTCCCTGATCTGTATTACTTGAATAACCAAAGTTATTACTTGATGCCACATCATGCTTTCAATGAAAGGATATCACTATCTACCGGTCTTCTATATTTCTCCTGAACCTCTGCCTTTGGATGCCAGGCTTACATTGTCGGGCTCATGATTCAAACAGATTAAGAAAGACACACGTCTTTTATTTCTAATTTCTGTGCTAGGGGAAAGCAATAGACACCAAGCCATTGTTACAAACTACTGGAAATTACACGGAGATTTTAAAGCTGTAGAGCCATACCCTACTGCTTCTGGGTCAAAGATTCTCACATATAATATCAAATTGTTAATTTAGCATTTCCTTCATCTATGCCCTATTTTTGGCTCTTACCAAGTACTGGTTTTAGAAATCCACCCTGGGTCCCAGCCATTAAATATTTATATCCAATGATTAGTTATGGGGATTAATTATAATAGTTCCAAATTTTCTGATCACACAAAAGAATGTGGATCTGTGAGTTGTAGCGAGAATGCAAAAAGGCTTCATGAGAATTTAGACAGGTTAAGTGAATGGACAGGATTGTGGCAGATGGAATATAATTTGAAAAAATTAGGAGGTTCAAGGTTACACTTTGGTTGAGTGATGCAGAGTATTTCTTCAATGATGAGAGATTGGGAAATCCTGGTGTCCGAAGGGATTTGAGTGTGTTCATTCATCGAAAGCTAATGTGCAGTTAACAAGCAATTAGGAAGGCAAATGATATGTTTGCCTTTATTGTGTGAGGGTTTGAATACAGGAATAAAGAAATCTTGGTGTAATTGTATAAAGCCTTGGTGAGACCTTGGTGAGAACTGTGTGTTCTGGGTTCCTTGCTCAAGAAAGTACGTAATTGCCATAGAGGTAAAGTAAAGCAAGTTCGCCAGACGGATCCCTGGAATAACAGAATTTCTCCACCAGGAGAAACTGAGGAAACAGGACCTTAATTCTCTAGAGTTTAGAGGAATGAGACATCATCTCAATGCAGCATAAGATCTTTCAATGCCTGACAGGCTATGTGTGAGAAGGAGATTTCACCTGGCTGAGAGGTTTAGAACCAGCGATATAATCAGAGTCACAGTTACACAGCACAGATCCTTCAGTCCATCTCATCCAGGTCAATCAAGGTTCCAAAACAAAACTAGTCCCACTTGCCTGCATATGGCCCATATCTCTCTATACTTTTTCTTTCATGAACCTGTCCAAATGTCTTTTATATGTTGTAACTGTACCTTTGTCTACCACTTCCTCTGGCTGTTCATTTCACATATGAACCACCCAGTGTGTGAAAAAGCGGCCCCTTTTAAATCCTTCTCCTCTCACATTAAAAATATGCTTTTTGTGTTTCCAACTCCCACTCCCTAGGAAAAGATCTTTGCCAATCTCTGCCCCTCATGATTTTATAAACCTCTATACAGTCATCGTTTAACCTCCGATGCTTCAGGGAAAAAAGTCCCAGATTCGGCAACATTCTTTCAGGTAAAAGGCAAGTTATTGAGACCAAGATGGAGAGGCTGAATCTTAGGAATTCTCTGTCCTTGAGGGCTGTCCAGGCTTAGTAATGGAGTACATTCAAGATACAAGAGATCAATAGATTTCTACATATTAAAGGTACTGAAATCGAGAAATTGGCTTTCTTGAGGTAGGTAGTGAATGGCCATGATTTAGTTGAATAGCACAACAGAATCAAGGAGTTAAATGGCCTATGCCCTACTCCCATTTCCTATGTTCCATCCATTTTATTCCACCTCCCTGTGTGATATTGTTATTGATTAATTTGAAACTGCGTCAACTGTCTCTTTATATTTTATTCACAAACAAAGCAGCTTGTAAAATCAATGAACTCACAGTTGCACAAAATCTAATTGATTCCAGGTCAGTTACAGTTAACCTGTTACACAAGTTAAAATGTAAGCTCAGATTCAGGTGCAATAATAAATAAATAATATACCACTTAACACTTTAAATAATATACACTCAACTGTGGAACTGGTCTAATATTTAGACTACAGGAAGCAAAATGCATTCAATTAATAGCAAATGCCATCCATCCAAATTGCTGCATCACCAGGTTGATCCAGACAATAACCAGCAGTCATATCAGTGATCCTCTTCAATACAGAAAGTCAATTGTTTATATTTCATCAGATCATTGCCTGTACATTGTTCCAAAAAGATTAACAGATCAATATCACTATGCCCATGCCAACATTGCACACACTCCTTTACACAAAATGTAATAGCGACTGTCAGTTGTTTATATTTCATCAGATCATTGCCTACATGTTGCTCCAAATGAATAAGTAGATCGATATCACTATGCCGATGCCAACATTGCACACAATCTTCTACACGAAATGTAATAGCAACTGACATCAAGCTATGCTCACCAAAGGACTGACGGGCTCATGGAATGGCAGGCTTAGCGGATGGCAGTAAAGGTGTAGTACCAGCTTTTCACATTTCTATGAGCAACACAGTTGGAAGTTAATCAAAAAAGCCAGTAAGTTAATGGACACATGCATTTACACATTACTAATCACTATTTGACTTAGAAACTTCAGGCAAGTTATTAAATGTACTGAATATTAAAAGGAAAACAGTTATCAGGCTCATATGTTTCATAATGGAAGCACTGTTCATACATTCAACCCTATTTACCAACATATTCTATCTTTAATATGTAGTACCTTGAACAGGTATATTAAATACATTGTGCGTACTTTGGGGAAAGCTATTAGAAATGCAGTAAATAAGAAAATATTACAAATAACTTCCCAAACTTTAGTGCAAAAGAAAGTAAACAAAAGTTACATAGTTAAAAACCTGGTGTTTTAAGGATCTGAGGACCAAATTAGCAACATTCTTTTAGGCAGATGAAAAGTCACCTCAAAGCCTTACGTACAAAAACTAATTAATTAAAATTGTACTGAAATGAAGTGTTGTTGCTCACCCTTTGATCACCAATGGAAAGACCTTGTAATGTTCTTATCCCCCTGTTTTCACTGATATGTCGTGCGTTTTCACAATCATATTCCACTTCTGGCATCACAACATTCCGACACATTGTACACAACCACTCATCCCTGTAAATCAACATTTTGAACATAGCATGAATAACTGGGCTGAAAATTCAGAGAGAAATATCATCATTAGTAATTTTTAAAAAATATCAGTCACAATGGCTTTTAGGTATATCCTGTTTGCTAAAGGGACTTGCCAGTATACAAACTTGTATAATCTGAAGTTCCTCTCTGAACCTATCGCATGTTACATAGTGACAATAGTAAAATAAATCCACAGTTTCGAATGAGACATATTCCAGACTGTTAATGGAGGCATGGCAGAAATTATCAAATCCTCTCTGGCTACAGGTGAGGGGTAAGAGGACAAGTGAACTGCTGAAATGTTCCCATTAATTAAAAAGGAAGAGATAGACCAGGAAATTACAGGGCATTCAGCCTAACCTTAGTGGTGTGGAAGTTTTTTGAATGAATTTCAAGGGATGGAACATATCTGCACTTGGACAGACAAAATTTAATAAGGGAAGGTTGTGTTTTATAAATTTGATCAAATTTTCAGAGTAGGTAACCAGGAGTTGAATTTGAGTGTGGTGCTGGAAAAGCAGGAAGGGCCTTTGCCCGAAACGTCAATTCTCCTGCTCCTCGGATGCTGCGTGACCTGCTGTGCTTTTCCAACACCACACTCTTGACTCTAATCTGAAGCATCTGCACTCCTCACTTTTGCCTGCATTTGAATGTGGTCTATTTAGACTTTAGCAAGTTTTTTTAATATAAAATATCATATGGCCAATTGGTCAAGAAAGTAAGACCTCGTGGGATTCAAGGTAATGTGGTACATTTGTTAAGAGGCCAGAAGCAGAGGGTGATTTCACGGAGTTTGGTGCTGGGGCCATTGTCGTTTGCGTTGTGCATGCATGACTTGAACTTAAATGTAGGCCATATGATCAAGAAGTTCATGGATGACATGAAAATCGGTAAGCTGACAAATAGTGAATATAGCCATAAACTGCAGGTGGATATCAACAGATTGGTTAAGTGGCAGAGAAGTGACAAGTAGAATTCAACCCAGACAAGTGTGAGTAATATATTTTAGGCAGGCTAATAAGGCAAGGAGGGAATGCAGTATAATGGTAGGATCCTGGAAAATTCTGATGATCAGAGGGAATTTTGGTATGCATATCCATAGATCCCTGAAAGTAGTAAGGCAGATAGTTATACCTTCTTAACCACAATAAGGGATACTTAACTCATCAAGACCAAAAAAATACAAGAGCAGGGATGTTAAGCTGAAACTATATAAACTGTTGCTTTGGCCATAACTGGAGTACTGTATGCAGTTTTGGTCTCTGCATTACAGAATGGTACAGAAAAGATTTACCAAGCTATGAGGAAAACTGAGAGTTGTATAAAATTATGAGGGGCACAAATAAGGTGGATAGGAATTTTCCATTAGTAGGTGGGCCAATGGTATAGATTGAAGGCAAAAGGTGGAAGGTTAAGAGGAGAGTTGAGGAGAAATCTTTTCACCCTGAGGATAATGGAAGTCTTTTACTCATGCCTGAAAGATGGTTGAGTCAAAACCTCTCATAACATTTAAGCTATAGTTAGACATTCACATGTGTTGTCATATGAGCCAAGGGCTGAAAAATGGGATCAGTGTAGTCAGACTTTTGTTGGCCAATGTGGATATAATGGGTGAAATTGCCTCATTCTATGTTGCAAACGTCTAAGTCTTTGAGTCCAGTACTTCTGGCTAGAGAGGTTGGGCATTCATTTCTGTTTGCTATTCCAAATGGCATGTATGTGTAGGGGAGACAGAAAGGTGGGCAAGATTGAGCTTGAATCTTATTTCTTAAACTTAAGCGAGCTTGAGTTTCAGAAAACTCTGAAATCATTTGAAAAAACCTTTTCTTAAACTAACATAGCTGTGGACTATTTTAAATTAAGCAAGGCAGCAACATAAAATCTCATTCACATGAAGTTGGGGGGGGGGGTGTGGTGGTGGTGGTGTAGTGTCAATATCAGTTGATAAGTAAACCATAGTCTCAAATTAATATTCCAGAGCAATGCATTCAAAGCTAACCATGACAGATGATGAAATTTAAAATTAATTTTAAAAATTCTGAAATTAAAAGCTAATGTACCCAGCAACCATTTCTGATTGTCGTAAAAATCCATCTTGTTCATTAAAGACCTTCGTCAATATGCCCAAGACTCCAGACTCAATAATGTGATCAACTCCCAATAGCCCTGCTAAATGGCATGACAAGCCACTCAGTTCAACAGCAATTAGGGATGGGCCATAACTGCTGGAACAGAGAGACCTAATCCTATGATTCAATTAGCTACTCTCAGGTACACCACTAGCTGTCCTGTCATAGCTGTTGATTCCCCAGTTTTACCTGGAGAAAAGGAAAGACAATTTCTCTGGTTCCTATGTAAGTACAGCTTTATGAAAATATTGGGACAATTGCCTGATCTGTAATTCAGTAAAATGACAAATACATTGTTTTAAAACATTTTATAAATGCTATGGAATAGTGAAGGTAGAGCTTAGCCCCTCTATGGTTATGGCAGCGTTAATCTAGCTATCAGAAGAAATCTCAGCTAAAATCCTCACATTAGACTTTTGGTGCAACCTCATTTAGAAAGAGGATTAATTTCAATGAAATCCATATAAATTGCACAACACTTAATCAAATCAATTTGTTTCTTTTTGTGTCACTGAGTTGTGTATCACAGGAGTTGGGCAAGTTCGTTACTTTGTTAAATTGCAACACACAGTTATATCACAAGGAAATTTAGATTAAAATGCTTAAGAATTGTCCAGATCTTCATGTATTTGAACACAGTATCTGAGGAATTGTGAATGTTGCTGAGCAATGTGTAATCACCAGTGAACATTCTCACTTCTGACCTTATGATGGTGGTAAGGTTGGGCCTAGGTCACTATCCTGAGAAACTTCTGCAGGGATAAGTTGGAGCTGAGGTGACTGACCACCAACAACCACAACCATCTTCTTACATACTAGGTAGGACTCCAACCAATGGACGGTTTGCCCCCACTACCTATTGACTCCAGTTTTGCTAGGACTCTTTGATGCTAAACTTAACCGAATGCAGAGGCTGTCATTCTCACCTCACCTCTGTAATTCAGCTCTTCTGTGAGTCAAGAGTATAAGATCGGGAGCTGATTAGCCCTGGCATAACCTAAACCAGGCATCAGATTATTGCTGAGAAGGTAGTGCTGGATAGCATTGTTGATAACACCTTCCATGTAAACTGAAAAATGCTAGAATAGATATGGTTGCACTGATCTGAAGGTAAGGTATACAACACTTTAATGTCATCTTGGTCATGTTGCTCTCAAAATTTGAAAATATGTGAACTTATAATTTCTTTTGAGCTGGTGTTAGCAAACCACAGAAGGATATATTGTATAACTGTTGGGTTCATATCATTCAGAAAATATTGCAAAAGTTGTTCTGAATTTCATCATTGTATATGTTTTCCAGCACAAACATCATCGAATTAGAGAATTTTACAGAATAAAAGGTTGCTATTTGTTTCATTGCACCTGTGCTAAGTCTCTGAAAGAGCTGTTCACCTAATCTCATTTGTCAGTCCATTTTTCTTTTAAACGTATCAATTCTGCTTCCTCCATTATCTTTGACTTCATGTCTAAAAATGTATTAGCATTAAAATATTCTCCTTTGTGCCAACTCACTGATAAACAGCAATGTAAGCAACTTGAGGAAATCCCTAACCTGAGTCAGCACAGACCCGAGCAGAGATGGAAGGAGTATAAATATAGTTGGTGAAAAGGTCCAGGGTACAGCGTGGACCTTAACAAAGTTGGCTAGAGTTTAAACAGAAGAAGAGATAGTATGTACAGGACACAGTGCAGAATGCAAGACAGTAAGCAAAGGTAACAAATGGAAACATAACACAAATATCAAGGATTGTTGCAGAGGACAGCAAGTCCGTGACTAGTTGTCGAGTATGACCATTGGCTTTTTCTGAGTTAAGGCAGCAGGTTAAACAAAGAAATCCAGTCACAGTCTAATAAATAGAGGCATCATAGCTTGCTGACTGAACATCATGACACATAGGAATTCTGTGACACTTATCATATCCTGAACAACCCCAGGGGCAGGAAGTTTCAGTTGGTGTGTCTACAGTGCAAGAGAGCTGAATACTATGTAAATGGCATGTTTGTAGAGCTTGTCAGCTTTCAACAAAATGATGTGCAGTCAGAGAGACAGACCAGAAAGACCAGATGGTATTCCCTTTGTACATCTGTGTCTTCACCCAGTGTGCTTAATTCAGGTGACAGTAATCGTTCTGAGAGGTACACCAAAGTACCACACATAACTCAGCTGTTCAGTTTCAGAGGAGGAAAAGGTCAGGAAAGCAATACTGATCAGAGATTCAATATGTGATATCAACAGTGACCATTTCAACAATGACCTTAGGATAGTAAATAGCCTCCATGATGCCAGTATCAAAATTAGAGACTCAGAGTCATAGAGATGTACAACACGGAAACAGATGCTTTGATCCACTTCATCCATGCTGACTAGATATCCTAAATTAATCTAATCCCATTTGCTAACACTTGGCCCATATCCCTCTAAATTCTTCTCTTTCATATACCCATCCAGATGCCTTTTAAATGTTGTAATTGTACCAGCCTCCACCACTTCCTCTGGCTGTTCATTCCATACAAGCATCACCCTCTGCATGAAAAAAATTGTCCCTTAGGTCCCTTTTAAATCTTTCCGCTTTCACTCTAAACCTATACCCTCTAGATCTGGACTCCCAGGGAAAAGACCTTGTCCATTTACCCTATCCATGCCCCTCATGATTTTATAAAAACTTCTATAAGGTCACCCCTCAGCCTCCAATGCTCCAGGGAAAACAGCTCCAGCCTATTCAGCTCTCCCTATAGCTTAAATCTTCCAACCCTGGCAACATCCTTGTAAATCTTTTCTGAACCCTTTCAGCGTTATTAGGATCAGCTTCAAAACATTGAGCGGAAGGATGAATCATGATCTATAACAGTACTAATGACATAGGTAGAAGGAAGGATGAGGTTCTGCAGGCAAAGCTTTGGAAGCTAGGAAGTAAATTACAAAGCAAGACCTGAAAAGGTAGCAATTTCTGGATTACCCTGATGCCCACAGGCTTATGAGTACAGAAATAGGCAAACGTGCAGATGTATATTCCCTGAAGAACAGGTATAGGAAGTAGGACTTCAGATTCCTGAGGGATTGGGACTAATTTGGCAAGGAGTGGTGGTGGTTTCATGGGATCTGCATAAGCTGAATATGTCACACCTCCACCAAATACATAATGATCGGGAGGTTCATTGATTGATAATAGAGACAAACAAAGTTGGAAATGGAAAACAGAAAATTAGTAAGTCAGTCTGAAAGACAAAGGAAACAAAGATTAGAAATTAGACATCAAGAAGTTTTTTTGTGATTAATGATATGTACTTCAATACAAGGAGGATAGTGAATATAAGGCAAATGAGATGAGCCAGATAGGCAATTAGAAGTATGATATCTTAGCTATCACTAAAATATGGCATGAAGGATTGGCAATATCAACACTTAAGATGGAATAGAGTAAAAACAAAGAGTAAGTTGTAACTTTGGCTAAAGATATGCTTGAATCATCAAATGAGGTCATATGGGTTGAATTAGAAATCAAGAAGTGGCAATTGTGCTGTTAGGAGTATATTTTGTATATCAGTCCACTACCAAATAATCAGAGAAATGTAGAAGGTAAAACATGTAGACGAATAATTCAGATTTCTAGAAACAACACAACAGTTACAAGACTTTCCAATACCTCATATTAATTGGGATGAAATTAGTGTAAAAGTAAAATGTGATCAGGAGAACTGTTTTGCTAGTATGTAGCAAATCCAAAACAATGGGCAAATCTGGATTTAGTTGTAAGGGTGGATTAACTTAAAACTAAGAAAATAACTAACGGTAGGTAAGATCTTTGAAAAAATGAAAAAATAGCTTGTTCAAGGAGTTAGATGATGTGGAAGTGATTCTTATTGAATAATTTACACCTGGCTTCATAAAGGAGGGGATAATACAGACATTGTAGTTAAGGAGAAATGTGTGAAATTTTCAGTTGGATAAACAGTGAGACATGAAAAAAGGGGTCAGCATCTTTGAAAGTAGAGAAATCACCAGATGCAACTTAAGAGCTGAACTTCCACTCCAGGATTGGGAAACAGGATTTGAACACTGACACTGGCAAACATTTTGCCGTAAAACAAAGAACTGTGGATGCTGAAGATTTGAAACACGCAAAAACAAATTGCTGGAAAAACTCAGCAGGTCTGAAGAGAAAACTATGGAGAGAAAACAGAGTTATCATTTTGAGTCCAGTGACCCTTCTTCAAAATATATTTCAAGTTTGTTTGTTCTAACTAAGGATAAAATTAAATGTGGCTCTTTCAACTCTGACTCTCAAAATTGTCATCTCAGCCTCACAGTAATATATTACATGCACTACAGCCTAAAAAGATTGCAGTAATTAAAACCTAGATTTACATTGGGAAGCTGAGCAGGGAAGGCACATGGCAAGCAAGATGGAAAACCTTCGGGCATCGATCACAGCACAACAGCTCTCCACCATTCAAACAAACTGCGCAATAATCTTCGTTGTTGTCAGTAGCACCTGCTACTACTGAGGTTGTCTGAGGTGACAATTCTTGAACAGATTTTTCTGAAGGTTTGTCATCCAAAGGAGAGGGAGATGCAACAACTTCAGGAGACAAGTCAGGAGTTATCTGTGCGTCATCGAGCTCACTTTGTTGTGGGGGTGGAGGGTTTGAATTTGGAGGAGTGAGTGTGTTGTCCAGTGTAATGTTCTGTTAAAAAAAACAAAGTAATGAAATTAACATGCAGCAATATTTGTCATGAATTAGTAAACATTAGTCTCTGTAACATGTGATCATTTCAGTTGCAGTATAAAATTAAACAGACCTTGCAGATAGTGCTGGTCATGTTTACTACAAGAATAGTTTAACAATTATCTCATTGAAGATCAACTCAGTTTGCCTTCTAAGGACTGAAGGAATGCATGTGAGACATTGCAAACATCTGGATAAGCTCCCATGAAATACCAATATTACACCCAATGTTATGTTAGTGAGCAGATAGACATAAGAAAACTTAAGCTCTGTCATGAAAGAAAGATGATATGACCTTATATAAGAGGAACTAAAACTGTGGCATCAGTAGAAGTTTCAATCATTATTCACTACATTTCATTACATAACTGGAAATATTGTAAAAAACTTCAACTGTCAAGGAAGGAAATAATAAAACTCCAATGACAAGGTCATTGTAGAGGTTCAATTTTTTTCACAACAGGTTTGAAACCTATGTCTTTCAACTGGAGGGCAGAATAGGTTTAGAAACACTTTTAATGTCTCACAATTCTTTTGAGACTGATTTTTAAAATTATATTGCAAGGTTTTGTCCATTTATTTTCAATTACATCACAAGTTTTGGCTCACTTAATCCACCTCACACTCTGAGTTGTAGGTTCAAGTCCCAACTCAGGACTTAAGTGCAAATATCTGGACTGAAACTCCATTGCAGTGCTGAGGAACACAGTCATAGTTGGCAGCCTTTATGTTCGACATTAAGCCAAAGCCTCATTCTCTCATTCAAGTTCCATCAAAGGATTTTATTACATTGAAGAACAGAGTTATTCTTCAGTTCTGAAGGAGAGTCATACTGAATTTAGACGTTACTTCTACTTCTTTCACCACAGATGCTGCCAACTGTTCAGTGTCTCGAATATTTAATGATATGTTAGAGGAGCTATTCGGTTTCTAGCCAATACTTACCTTTCAATCAATTTCAAAAAACAGTTTATCTGGTGATTATCTTAATACTGTATGTAGGACCTTGCTGTTCACAAATTGCCTGTCCTATTTCTTACACTGGAACAGTGAACACATTTCAAGTAGTATTTATTGGCTGTAAAGCACTTTGATTTATCATGACAGGTACTACATAAACGCAATTCCTTTTAAAGAAGGCATTTTTCTGCTCACCTTTGTTGTAGTATGAGAGGTTTCATTGCCCGTAAACATTAGGCTACCTTCACTTTCATCAACATCCGGCTGCAGTTTGAAGACAGGGAGTTGGCCAGTAGATGGTGCACAGATTGGTAATCGCTCTAACCGCACATAAGGGACCTTCACTCCATCAATCTGAGTCCTGTGCCCATCAAATTAAATCAGATAATAGTCACAGTTTAGGAACACAATTTTATGAGCTACCAAAACACAAAGGCTTAATTTTCAGTTCAAGAGCATGCTTCCTCACATCACCTGCTTCTACCATTCTTGAGGCTCCAATTATATGGCCCTGGCCTCAGTTGCAAGTAGTTAGTGAGCTTCAAGGCAGCTTGTCATATGGAGAGGATAAGTTATCAAATGATCCAATCAAAAGATAGGTCACAGTCAGATCTCAGTGGTTAACAAGTGAACTGCAGGAGTCGTGCGGGTCCATTACATTGGACAAATATGGGTCAGCAGCAGTTACTTCTTTTGCTTCATGAAAACAATTGTTAAAAATGCATTTGTGGAACAATCTGTTAGATCATTCAATGGCAAAAAGATAAAAATTGCAAGTGGCTGTACTAGCACTCTATCCACCAACTTAAATATTCATTCTCCTCTACTACTGACATGTCCTGCCAAACCCATTTATGTATCTTCACCAACATTTTCTAAATCTTCAATGTGTAGAAGGCCAATGGCAGCAGGAGCATTGAAACAGCAATACCTGCAAGTTATCCTCCAGTCACACATCATTCTGACTTAAAAACATATATCATTGTGTTTTCATCTTTGTTGAATTAAACAATACTGTTTACCTACACCACATGCACTGCAGCTGTTAAGATGGCAGTTCATCACTTTTGCAAGGACAATTATGGAGGTACAATAAATGCTGCAAGTGTCATTGACCCCCATACTGTACAAAGCTATTTTCTATAGACATTTCTAATGTTTTACTTGTTACTCAAAAAAGTCAATTAATTCGAAATGACCTTCCTCCACATGCTGGCTGTCTCAAATGAGCATAAATTTCTCTCAGTGTTCAGTTACTCTCTCATTAATTATTGATTTCATCAGATGTTAGACTTACAAGGTCTTCAATTTCCTGAGCTTACTCGCTCAATTTTCCATTGTTGGACATAATTTCTGAAACAACCTAATAACTGTCTTCCTGACCTGGGTTGTATTGGCATGTTGCAGAATACATTAATGTTCTATTAATTAGAGTTCTTTATTCATATTTAGCTTTAAATTTTTTGGACAGGATTTTCTCAAAATAAGATCAATTCCGTGAACACAACAGGATTTATGGAATTTTAATGAGTACAGTATATATCCTGAAACAATAAAATTAAAGGATTGAGAAATAGAATGAATATAAGGAATCCAAGTATGACCTTCGCAGAGCCATTAAAACAACTAAGGACCAATACCGATCCAAACTAGAGACCCAGACAGATACTCAGTGACTATGGCAAGGACTGAATGACATCACAGATTCTAAAAAGAGACAGTGCAACCTCCCAGATTGTCTCAACGCCTTCCATGCTTGCTTTGAGCAGAATTTCGGCAGAGAGATAATACCTAGTCCTGACAAACTTATCCCAACAGTCACTGCATCAGAGGTCAGATCTGTTTTCCTTTGTGTAAATCCAAGTAAAGCAATAGCACCAGATGGAGTACCAGGCCGTGCACTCAGAGCATGCGCAGGTCTGCATGGGCAGAGGTCTTCTCAGACATCTTCAACCTCTCCCTGCAACTGTCCCTGCCTGTTTCAAGAGGCATCCCTGTGCCCACGAAGACTCATGCAGCATGTCACAATGACTACCGCCAAGTGGCCCTAATTTCAGTGGTCATGAAGTGCTTTGAAAGGCTGGTTATGGCACTGATCAACTCCAGCTTCCCCACTACTCTTGACCCAATTCAATTTGCCTATCGGACCAACAGATCCATGTCAGATGCCATATCATTTACCCTTCACTCCTCCCCAGAACATCTTGACACCAAGAACAGTTACGTAAGAATCCTACTCATTGACTACAGTTCAGCCTTCAACCCTATTACCCCCTCGAGACTGATTACTAAACTTAGTGATCTCGGACTAAGCCCCACTCTCTGCAACTGGATCGGCAATTTCCTGACCCACAGGCCACAATCAGTGAAGACTGGGGACAATATTTCATCCTCACTAACACTCAACACTGGAGCCCCCACAGGGGTGCATACTCAGTCCCCTACTGTACTCACCGTATACCCATGACTGCATCGCCAAGTACCAGACTAACGACATTTACAAGTTGGCTGATGACACCACTATTGTCGGTCAAATCTCAGATGGCGATGAAACAGACTACAGATGGGAGGTGAAAGACTCAGAACAACCTCGCTCTCAATGCCTGCAAAACCAAGGAACTCATTACTGACTTTCGGCGGGATGTTACTCATGCCCCCTCCGACACATTAACAGCACAGAGGTGGAACGAGTGGAGAGTGTCAAGCTCCTGGGAGTGGTCATCCACAACAAGCTTTCTTGGACTCTTCGTGTGGACACACTGGTTACAAAGGCCCAACAACGTCTCTTCTTCAGCAGGCAGCCGAGGAAATTTGGCATGATGGCGAATACCCTTGCCAAAGTTTATAGATGTGCCATTGAGAACATTCTGTCTGGATGTATCAGTATCTGGTATGGCAACTGTACCATTCAAGATCGGAGATGGTTACAGAGAGCGGTGAACTCGGCCCAGACAATCACAAAGGCAAACTTCCCATTTATAGAGATGGAAATGTGTTGCTGGAAAAGCGCAGCAGGTCAGGCAGCATCTAGGGAACAGGAGAATCGACGTTTTGGGCATTAGCCCTTCTTAGCCTGCTGGACCAACTTTCCTCATTCCTGAAGAAGGGCTAATGCCCAAAACGTCGATTCTCCTGTTCCCTAGATGCTGCCTGACTTGCTGCGCTTTTCCAGCAACACATTTCCATCTCTGATCTCCAGCATCTGCAGACCTCACTTTTTCCCATTTATAGAATCCATCTACCAGGCCCGCTGTCAAGGAAAGGCCACCAGCATTCTCAAAGATCCATCCCACCCTGGTAATGTTTTTCTATAACATCTACAATTGGGGAGAAGTTACAGAAGCCTGAACACACGCACCAGCCAGTTTCAAAATAGTTTCTACCCTACTGTTGTTAGAATACTGAATGGACTCAAACTCTTAACACTCACCTGTACCTGTGTTTTTTGTTTTTGCCACTGTTTACCTATTATTTACTTAACTATGTGATCTGCCTGTATTGCTCGCAAGACAAAGCTTTTCACTGTGCCTCGGTACATGTGACAATAAATTCAATTCAATTCAAATTCAATTCAATTCAAATAAATAATAAACTAGCAAGAACTGAGAGAGGAAGCAAATTAAAGACTAAATCATGTAAAAGAGAAATAAAGAGTGGGAAAAGAAAATTTGAACAGAGAAAAGTAACAAAGCAAAAACAAAAAGAAGAAAAATAAAGTTAATATTTATAATTTTTCAGCTACTAAAACAGTCCTTAAACTAAAATATGCAATTCTGCACATACAATTGTCGTTCTGTTCCAAAAATTCAAAAATTGGTAGCCGTTAACAATTATCATGTCTGTAAAAGGCTACTTGGACTGTTAATTATTAGGCTTAACTTTCTGTTGTTCACCTGATGTGCAAGTAATTTGCAAGTGCAACAACTTTAAGAGAACCTTTGGGAGGGTAGGTTTGGGATGTTAATACTAGAGCGGCACAAATTTTCAGCAATTTGAGGCACTTTGTAATTCAACAGCAATAAACTCCAAACTGAACTCCCAACTGCACATCACCACGACAGGACACTAAAATACTCTGATACTCAATACTAATAATATGGAGCAAGAATCTATTCAGTGTGTTTTAGTCTTTAACCTCTGACTCTTTTACACTCATTAAGCAATGGAATTAATAGAGGCCGATATCTCAGTTTTTTGATTTCTGAGGTAGAATTGGGTTGTTAATAATTAAATTACCTTATTTTTCTACTCCAACACACACCCCAAATATGTAAACTTAGTTGAATATTCACATCATAAAATGTTCACGTTTCCCATAACAAGATACAAATTTTAAAAAAGCGGTAGACCATTTACCCCCTCAAACACAGTCTGCTATTCAAGAAGATCATCACAGATCTTTGTGTTTCAATTACCACAATCTCATGTAGCCTCAATAACCCTTGATTTCCCTGCCTAACCAGAATCTATCCTCCTCTGTCTTAAAACTAGTCATTCACCCTGCCTCTACTGCCTTCTGAGGCAGAGTTCCAAAGTGTCTCAACTTTCCAACAGGATAAAATTCGTCTAATTTCTACCTTGAAACAGTGATCCCTAATTTTAAAAGAGTTCCTACTGGTTCTGGAGTGACCCATAAGACGAACATCCTTCCTGTGTCCACTTTGCCAAGATTATTCAGGATCTTATATACTTCAGTTAAGTCACCCCTCACACTTCTAACCTCCTCTTTCCCACTGAGTTAAAAAGTAAAAAAAAAGTCAAGAAAACATGATATGTTAGAAAGGAAAGAGGGAAGATGAGAAACTTTCTCCTTATTCAGATGTTTTTGTCTCCTCCCCCCTCAGAAGATTACCACATCTCTTCTACTATCTCATTGTCTCCCGCCTTCCATTTCTTATACACTTTCTTTCTCTTGATTGAGTATAAATTACTCATTTCTTTTCAGCGTCATGATCAGTGTCATACTTGCATTAAATCTTGTTTAACTGTCTCTCCTTTTCACTCATTTGATTGCATCTATCTCTTCCTATATTTATATCATTGTCATCTCACTTCAGGATGACTGTCTTTAATCTCTTTCTATCTTCTTGCTTTATCTTGTAGTTTCTCTTCAACTTACTTGCCCCTATGTAACTGTTTTGTATATTAACTACATTTTGTTTACTTTCTTATCATCTATTATTTTTTACCTGGTGCTTTCCATGTCATGTGGTGCTCCATCCAGTGAATCCATCTTTGAATCATGAGATCCATTAGTTGCAGGACCTAGTGAACAGCAAGAGCATTATTACTAAATTATTATCATATTGCTACTTATAAAAATGTCTGCCAAGGTTTAGTGCTGTATGCATGAAGTGTGGGGATGGGTATCTTCAAGGGTCAATGATTCCCAAGCCCTGCTATCAGAAAGCTCACTAGATCAAGATCCAACCAACTTGAAAGCTGACTGGACTGCTTCTTAATAAATCACATGCCTTGTCAGCTAAGCTTTGCACTGCTTGAAGCTGCTAGTTAATGAAAGACTGGAAGCTCGGGATCATGGAAATCACAGCAGGCAGCCCAGGATTCAGGGGATCCATTGTGAGAACTTAGGTAATTTTCTTTCTGGATCTTTCAGAGTAGATGCCATAGGGAGAGGGAGGTTGGGGCGAAGTGCACTAGGGATCCTGGGATGTCCTGGTCATGAAGAAAACTGCCTACACCAAGTGGGAGAATCCAGCTAATATCAGACAAGAGGGGTGGCAACGTGTTGTATCTAGTTAACGAGCTTGGAATTATACTGAGAATGCCCGCTAGACCTCACAGAAAGAAACCCTCCATGAAACTCAACAAAACTAACATTTAACTGATTTTGGTAAGATTTGTTTCAATGCAATAAGCACATTCTGTTTGGGGATGTAAGTCATAAGTTTAGGTGGACAGGCACAGCCTACCTTCTGCCTAGGATATTGTGTGGGTCTCTAGCCATACATGGTATCTTTAGTTCAGACTAATTCCAGCGAGAACATTTGGTGTAGTGAATCTAGCCAGGACTTCCCAGATGGTTCAGATAAATGACCGTGACAATATGTGCATCCTTAGTGGACTTTCCTGCCAAATTGTTGAGGTGATGAGAAGAATATAAGTGTCCTTCCAAGAACAAATTGCCCAATTATTTGCCTTCTGACCACCTCCAGGCAGGAGATAATTATGCCCAACAATTCATTTGAGTGGCCATGTAATAGAGTCAGAGGTAAAAACAATGACTGCAGATGCTGGATACCAGATTCTGGATTAGTGTTGCTGGAAGAGCACAGCAGTTCAGGCAGCATCCGAGGAGCAGTAAAATCGACGTTTCGGGCAAAAGCCCTTCATCAGGAATACCGGCAGAGTGCCTGAAGAGTGGAGAGATAAATGAAAGG
>NC_057725.1:38134547-38144132 GCF_004010195.1 Chiloscyllium plagiosum
TTCCCCAATTTAGAGGGCCGCATCGGGAGCAACGGATACAATAAATGATATTTGTGGATGTGCAGGTAAAACTTTGATGGATGTGGAAGGCTCCTTTAGGGCCTTGAATGGAGGTGAGGGAAGAGGTGTGGGCGCAGGTTTTGCAATTCCTGCGGTAGCAGGGGAAAGTGCCAGGACGGGAGGGTGGGTTGTAGGGGGGCATGGACCTGACCAGGTAGTCACGGAGGGAATGGTCTTTGCGGAAGGCGGAAAGGGGTGGGAAGGGAAATATATCCCTGGTGGTGGGGTCCGTTTGGAGGTGGCAGAAATGTCGGCGGATGATTTGGTTTATGCGAAGATTGGAAGGGTGGAGGTTGAGCACCAGGGGCGTTCTGTCCTTGTTACGGTTGGAGGGGTGGGGTCTGAGGGCGGAGGTGCGGATGTGGACAAGATGCGTTGAAGGGCATCTTTAACCACGTGGGAAGAGAAATTGTGGTCTCTAAAGAAGGAGGCCATGGAGTCATACAGCATAGAAACAGACCCTTCAATCCAACTGGTCCATGCTGACCATGTTACAAAACCAAATTAGCCCACCTGCCTGCATTTGGCTCATATCCCTCCAAACTTTTCCTATTCATGTGCTTATCCAAATGTCTTCTGAATGTTGTAACTGTATGTGCATCCACCACTTCCTCTAGCAGTTCAATCCACATGTGAACCATTTTGAATATAAAAATTCTGTCTCTCACATCCTTTTAAATCTTTTTAAAAACACGCCCCCTAGTTTTGAACTCCACCATCCACGAGAAAACACCCGTGCTATTCATCTTATCTATGCTCCTCATGATTTTACAAACTTCAATAAGGTGTGTGCTGTGATCTAACTTTACTAATCAGTCTACCATGCAGAACATTGTCAGTGCATTCTGTTTTGTTACATAACCATAAGCCCAAGTAAAACTACTAGAAATTGGCGGGGTTAGTTTTGCTACATTTTAAATATACTGGAAAACTGTTTCCAATTCTCTTGATAATTATGGTGTCTTTGTCATAATGTTGTGAGGTGTAAATGAGATATTCTTCAAGTGCATTAGGTTACTGTTGCTTCATTTCGTGTGGCAGGAAGCCATACAGACCAAGAGATTCTTGAAATTTATTTTTACCAGAACCTAGTTAGGTCACTAACTCTGGTTCTAGTTAGAGAGGAGTGAAGGAGTGTGAAGAGCAATGCTACCTACAGATCCCTTTCTGGTCACTATTCAATGTTTTTTCTCCCATTGGAAAACCATGAGTGTGAACACCAAATAATAACACAATCAAACTTGGCCATATTGCCCTATGAAATGAAAAATTTGCCAATGCACACTATCCATGTGCATAAATAAAGTGGCAAAGTAAAAGCATTAATAGCATCCATTTGATTGCACCCTAAAACAAGGCACTACCTTCAACAAGAAAGGAGAAAAGAAACTGAAGACATGATATTGTATTTGAAAAACTATGCAATTTTGATATCTATGTGTCTTTTTTTTAAGCGTGGGAAACACACTGTGCATCTCATTTGGTTGTCTCACATCATATTCTGTGGTACCATGTACTCTGTAAATTTTGCAATGTATATCATTTCTCAACAATGGTGGAGGAGTAGTGCGAGCTAATAGCAAAGATAGGGACGACAACTTACATCCAACATTCACAGAAAGGTTAATCGGTTCTTTGAAACTATTCTCTTCTAGAGAGACTGGTTTAACTTTCATAGGTTCCTTGGGTAATTTGCTATTACTTTCTTCAGACTAAAAGAGACAAAAGTGGAAACAGGTTAGTTCTTCAGCCATCGATTATAATAAACGTATTGAAAGCACTCAAGCTTACGCGTTTGAATTCTCACTATCTGAAATGCTTCAGGAAATCTAGAAATGTTCTAGTGATATAATTGAAACAAAAACTATTGCAAATTGTGGTTTTGTTTATTTTCTTTAATTCTCTTATAGGATGTGAGTTAAATACCTTTTCTGTGATGCAACCAGTTGACTTAAGGTTCACATCTGCTTAGAAATTATGTGGGTCCCAACCCTAACGGTATCACAATCCTGCCAACCTCTGATTTTTCCACAGGTGGTTGAATTAAGAGGTTAGTTCCAGAAGCCCTAACAAATGAAAGAATAGCAGGCAGGCTATGCAGACAGGAAGGCTATTTCACACTTAAGGATGTGAGAGTTGGTAGCTCCTTTGGGAATAGTGGGTGATGGCAATGTATGTGGAGAACCATGAAAAAACAGATGCACCCGATAAAGACTTCTAAACTTTAAAAATGAGCAAAACCACAGCTGCTGGCCTGCCATTGTGGAGTGAAGCCCTTGTCAAAACATCTGGGGCATCTCTGGTCTCAATCATCAGGCATAAGGAATATACATCATGCACCAAGCTGCCAAAAATGGTGCACCTAAAGTGTTGGACCAGGTTGCCCAAAACTCTCCATCACTGGATCTTCCTCGGTTATTACATTAAGTGACTAACAAGATGATAGAGTATGAACCAGATTGAACTTGGTCTTTCTTTTCTAACAAATCCAATATTTCCAATTATTCATAGAATTCCTCAATGCAAACTTAGAGCAAATTGTCACACTTCAGTTAATTAAAAAAAAACAAACCTTATACTCTGTGCACTTTGGTTCCCCATTTACTATTACATTCTCAGCCAGAAGATCCTGATTGCAGTCATCAGATCTGTGCGCAGTCAACTGGGATTGCTGTTCAATAAGTGAAGGTGCAAGGTGTGAAGACTCTTCATCCAATGGCAGCCTGCATTTCATTTGGCCTGAAGCAGAGCGCTGCAACAGATAAACCACAACAAAAACATTTAACTTCCACAACAAATACTCCTATTTATATGGTACCTTCCACATAACAAAACAAGGCACTTTACAGAGGCTTTATGCACCATTTAGAGGGTACTTGTAACACAGTGGGAGCCTCTCTACCTCTAATGTAGGAGGCCTGGGTTCAAGTTCCACCTGCTCCAGAACATCAAAGAGTGAGCTACTTAACTTGTTAGATCATATGATCAAAATCTTGGTTAAAGAGCAAGGACTGGGATGCTTAAAGGAATTTGTGAATTGAGGAAAGAGAGATAGAGAAACAAACAGGTTTAGAGGCAGAATTTGAGAGCTTAGGCCCCAGGCATGGCCATCAATAATGGAGAAATCAAATTCAGGGATACTCAAAACGCTGAAATTAGAAGACAGGAACTACTTTAGAAGCTTGCAGAGTTGGTAAGGATCCATGGCATAATGGGTTAACTATACAATTACTCTTATACGAGATAATGAGCATGCACATAAGGCTACATGATGTCAGGTCACATGGCAGTGAGATCAAGTAGAAGGTGGTATTAGTGAAGCCTCCCTCCGCCTTGCACGTATACACATCATTCACATGCAATAATTGTTAAGTTTGCACTAACCAATAAAAGCTGCAAACAACAAGGTTCAGACCACACAGAGCTTTGAATTTCAATGCAAAGCATTGTTTAAACCGGAGGTAGTCTATATAGTGCCCTGTATGTACTAATGGAAAATGTCATCACTCTCTCATCTTGTTACTTTTAAAAGGCACCTTATGTTATGTTTTTGAAGACTGTAATCTTGAATTTTGGGAAATCAAATAAAGGAGTCAGGCCCAAAAACTGAATCATGATGGGCTGACAATTTTGGGGCAGAAAAATAAAATTATTGATTTGTCCAATGTGGCTCAAATGGAGTTTGGCAACAATCTGAAAGATCACTTACATTCTAATATTTTCTATGTTGAATGCTGTCCTTCCATCATGGAATCCAGTTAATGCTGTGCATCAAACCCATAAAACTGCCAAAATGAGGAGACTGCTTTCTGGGATTACTGGTTATGACATGTCTCAGCTTTTGAATGAAGTTTGCTTTGTAATCTTTTGCACCATTTTCAGTAGCAAGAAGCTTCTACAGAATTCAGAAAAGAGCTCCTAAAGATTCAGTTGAGAGGAGTGACATGATCGTGTAGTAATTTGAACAATGGTCATTTATCTTGGATGCAAGGTTGAGTCTGGGCCTGAATGAAGAAATATCTTTTGGATCAAACGTGGCAGATTTTATTCAATTCCTAGTATGCGTGTGTGTATGTTGGCCCCCATCCTCAGTTTGAGGCAAAAAGAACAAACTCAAAGAGGCCAAACATGCATTTCCTATGGGAAACGAAATACTGGTTCTCAATTCACCTGCAATGAGGAGAAAAATAAAACAAATCTCCAAATGCAAAACATCGGGTTTTTTTTGGAAAGCATCACTATTTTAATGCATTTAATAGAAAAGTACATGAATAGATCACAATCACTTTACAGGTTACTTATTTTTAATCTGAAAGGGTCCATCAATACTTGTTTATGATGTTAGCGCACTGGTACATAAACTCATTATTGAAAAATTTACAAAGCTATTGAATTGTTCTTGAAATAGATGAATGAAATACTTTAAAATTGTATCGATTCTCCATCTTACATAATAGGAGAGTAAGTCACTGCCTTTGTCCTCTAGCTTTCACAAATTAACAGCTGAATCATGGTGCACAAAATAGTTTGGTAGCTGCCACCAAAAACTAATTTATTCCAGAAAGAGAAGCCCTACTCAGATTGGATTTGAGGAAAGATGGACTACGATTTATTGCCCATTCCTAATTTCCCTTTAGTAAGTGGGGGTGAGCTGCTGCCTTGAATGACTGCAGTCTATTTGATGTAGGAAGACCCACAATGCCACCAGACAGGGAGTTCCAGGATTTGGTGCTGAAGGAACAGTAGCATGGTGTGTGGCTTGGAGGTAACTGTCCCTGAATTACTAATATTCAAATAGTTATCCAAAAGACTCAAAAGGATTTTTACAATTTTTTTAAAATTAAAAAGTAGAACAGTTTGTCTCTGGTTCCTTGAGGACTTTTCAAACCAAGCAAGAAAAGCATTAAGAAATAATTTGCTAGCACAGTATAGTCAGACAAAATCTCAGCCTCTCCCTACAAATAACAACATTTTAACATATATTTGCTAATTAGGCAAAATGTCACTCTCTCCTTCTGAAAATGTTAGCAGAGTCTCCCCTTCTCCAAGTTCCTAATTAGCAGTGACTCAGTAAGATTGGGCACTGAAGCAGTAAACAAGGTAAACATCTTCATTTAATTAAACTGAAACACAAAGGCAAACATTACCACAGAATATATCAGACGATTACTGAATATCAATTGATTTAAGTATTTTTTTAAGGAAAAGCTGATATCAGAAAGCAAAAAAAAAGGAAGATGACTGACTTGCAACTATCAGTAAGTCGGTGAAAGTAAAACATTACTTTTGATGGTTCTGAACAGGAAAAACTGCACTCGGTTAACCTAGTTTTCTTTTCCAAAATCAGACTGACTTTTTTTCATTTCACAATTTTACATTCCTTTTATTAAGCAAGTTGCAACAGCTGTCTCTTCACAATGAGGTTAGATTTTGGTCAAATTGTGCTTAACAGAAGCTCGATTATTTCCCTAACAAAAGAAAACAGGTCAACATTCCCTTTGGTGCTTCTTCACTCCATAATAAATAATATAAATTTTAATTATATCTAGATGTACCAGCTGTTGCAGAGGATGTATTGATGGCAATTGCTCCAATCTTGAGACTGAATGTCACACAAGGAAAATGCACTCTTATTATGTAATGGGATAAAATATACTGAATTGGTCAGTATGCCTTAATAGGTATAGGAAAGACACAGTATAATAATCTATCTTTCGTTGAAATAATTTATTTTTGTTACTTTCTGAACCAAATAATTAAATGCACTCCTAAAGTGGACACCTATCTTACACACTCCATAAATTCAAACTCAATGGATGCTTGTGTCAATAAGCAGTTAAGTTGTTATTTTTGAGGTATCAGTTTGACAATTTATTTAATAGTTCCTTGGTTAAAAAAAGAATTCTCAGGAAATAAGTGTGCTTTCAAAAATTCGTTCAGTTCTCGTTTTAGACTTTTGGATCAAGTAAAGAATGTGCAGTTCAGCTTTAGGTGTTCTTACTACACAGATTGCATATACTCTGTAATGCATGCTGTCTGTTTTTGATGACGAGGAAACAACTGCAGATGTAACTGAAAGCAAAAGGTTGAATTTGACAAAGAAAATAAGTAGCTTTTATACTTAGAATAACCTGAATCATCCTTTTTAAGCATTAATTTTTTGTGTTACAAAGAAACGTTTATGCAATTGTCATGGTGCTCTAGTTCCCCTTTACATGAATAAGATGTTATTTTCTGTCACACTGAATTGCTGTTCTGAAGGCAAAGCAACTGAACAATGGGTGTATTTACTTGCCTGTTCACTATATCTACAAGATGCAAATCTTAGGAGTAAAGTCTATCTCACACACATGTAAATATCCTTGCTCAGCAAAAAGAACTATGACAATTACACCACAATCAAAACATTCCCTCCTATTGGTAACATTTCTGGCCAAAGAGAGACAGGAGGAAGTTGAACAGATGGGTGATGGTGAAGAAGATTAAAATTATGGTTAAGACACTTTCTACTGCCTTCCAATGCATTTGCAGTCTCAGCATTTTCAATTGCCAGGTCATTGGAGGCCAAGATAAATTTTTTTTGATTATAGCTGTGACTTTCAGTATTAGCTCGAGCAGGGAAACTAGTCTGGGGCAGCACTGACCTAATGAGACACAAGTAATTTTTAATTTTATTTTATGATAAGGACAAGTTGAGTAGCTTGGGATTCTGCAAAGAATCCTTAAACTTTCCCACTGGCCTTAAATGTCTGGTTCTGTGAGCCATGTGATCATGTCATGCTCACTGCTCCTTGATATTCCCATCAAAATTCAAACAAAATTCATCCTGAAACTGTGGCAATTATCCAGAAGTTAAAGTTGCTTGAGTAACAAGCCAGTGCCATTACCAGTACTAGTGTCATTACTCACCCACATCTTGGCTTCTAAAAGGCACAGTCACAGTTAATGTCAGCACTATAGTTTTGACAATTCATGAACAGAAACAAATTAGCATATTATATATGTAATACTACCTTCCCCCTTTTTTTCACAGTAGTTGAAGGCTTCTTTGTCGACCTTGAAGTAATTGGTTGCTTTCCAACTGTGTTACTTATTCCCACTAAATCCACTGGTTGGAGAGTAATGGTGCTTGTTCGATGAGAATTTATACTTTGCTGTTCCTCAACACCAATGTGATTGTGCAACTAAGGAAATAAATGGCAAAAAATACTTAATATCAATTTGCTGCTGTAAGACTGGACATAAATAGGAGAAAGTGAGGACTGCAGATGCTGGAGATCAAAATTGACAGCTTGGTGCTGGAAAAGCACAGCTGGTCAGGCAGCATCTGAGGAGCAGGAGAGTCAACATTTCAAGCATAACCTCTTCATCAGGAATGAGGTTTGTGGGCCAAGGGAGCTGAGTGGTAAATGGAAAGGGCGTGGGGCTGGGGCAAGGTAGCTGAGAATGCAATAGGTAGATGAAGGTGACGGTGAAGGTGATAGGTTGGAAAGGAGTGTGTAGCAGATAGGTGGAAAGGAAGATGGACAGGTAGGACAGTTCAAGAGAGCGGTGCCGAGTTGGAAGGGTAGATCTGGGATAAGGTTGGGGGAGCAGACATGGGAAAGCTGGTGAAATCCACATTGATCCTGTGTGGTTGGAGGGTCCCAAGAAGGAAGATGAGGCGTTCTTCCTCCAGGCATTGGGTGGTAAGGGTTTGGCAATAGCAGAGGCCCTATATGTCCTTGGGGGAGTGGAATGGGGAGTTAAAGTGTTCGGCCATGGGGTGGTAGGGTTGTTTTGTGCATGTGTTCCAGAGATGTTCTCTGAAGCATTCCGCAAACAGGCGTTCTGTCTCCCCAGTGTAGAGGAGACCACATCTACTTTGGAGAGACAGGCTGCCTACTTGTGGAACACTTCAGAGAACATCTCTGGCGACACATGAATGAAACAACCCCTCCATTCCATGGCCGAATACTTTAATTCCTCCTCCCACACCCCCAAAGACATGCAGATCCTGGGCCTCCCCTATTGCCAAATCCTTACCACCCGACGTCTGGAGGAAAAATGCCTCATCTTCCTTCTTGGGACCGTCCAACAACACAATGTGGATTTCACCAGCTTCCACATTTCCCCTCCCCCCATTTCATGCTACATCCACCCTCCAACTTGGCACCACCCTCGTGACCTGTCCTACCTGTCCATCTTCCTTCCCACCTGTCCGCTCCACCCTCCTCTCCGACTTATCACTTTCACCCCAACTTCCATCTACCTATTGCATTCTCAGCTACCTTGCCCAGCCTCGCCCTCCCTCCCATTTATTACTCAGCCCCCTTGGCCAACAAGCCTCATTCCTGATGAAGGGCTTATGCTCAAAATGTCGATAAATTAGAGAAATAAATACCTTACCTGACTTGAACCATGATTTAGAATATTTATAAGTTCATTAGTCACATGAAGACAGGAAATTTCTTTATTGTAAACATAAATAATCAAAACCATTGTTGTAAAAGTTCAATTCCATAAATCTGCTTTATCACTGCATTCTACAATTTTTTGTTTTTCTACAGATGAACATTAACAGAAATTGGATGGTGTTACGCTAATGGACGAGTAATCCAGAATTCTAGGTTAATATTCTGGGGTTACGGGTTTGATTCCCACCATGGCAGATGGTGAAATGTGAATTCAGGAAGAAGCTGGCCTAAGGTTGATTGCATTATCATTGTCATATGTTGTAAAAACCCAAATGTTCAGGAATGTCTTTTTAGGGAAGGAAATCTGCCATCCTTAAGTTGTCAGGCTGATATGTGACTCTGGATCCACAATGTGGCTGACTTTTAACTGCTGTTTGGGCAATTCGGACAGGCAATAAATTATGCCCTTGTTCCATAAACAAATTTTTTAAATTGCTTTTCAGTACACAGTCCTACATATATTTATGTGTGGTTTATCCTAGAAACATCCTTGATTCACCAAATATTTGTTTATCAAAGTGCTTCCAAGCCAAGCATTTCCCGTCTTTGTTTTTTGCTGGCAAATTTGTCATAGTGAAGAGCAAGGGGTAATCAACTTTCATTCCTGTACCTCACAACAAAGCCAGAAGTTCGATGGTACTTTCTGCAAAATGCTGTTACTTCAAACCTCATGTCCAAATGCTGAGAATGGCTCCACTTTCACATGTGCACCTTTACCAATTGTTCTATTCCATCCCCCAATCCAAAGTACCGTGGTGACATACACCAAAATGGTGTTAAAACATTGTACTAAAAAATTCAATTTTATATTAATACTAACAACCATCGAATAAGAAAAAAAAAGACTGGCAGCATTTTAAATGACTTCACAAAGCAGCTTCTAAGATGGAGAAACGACGCTTCGGGCATTAACCCTTCTTCAGGAATGAGGAAAGTTTGTCCAGCAGGCTAAGATAAAAGATAGGGAGGAGGGACTTGGGGGAGGGGCGTCGGAAATGTGATAGGTGGAAAAAGGTCAAGGTGAGGGTGATAGGACAGATTGGGGTGGGGGCGGAGAGGTCGGGAAGAA
>NC_057725.1:38145394-38154306 GCF_004010195.1 Chiloscyllium plagiosum
CCTTCATAATTTTATATGTTTATACAAGATCCGCCCCCCTCATTCTTCTGAATTCCAATGACTATAATCCCAGTCTACTCAGCCTCTCCTCATAAGCCAATCCCCTCAACTCCGGAATCAACCTAGTGAACCTCCTCTGCACCCCCTCCAGTGCCAGTACATCCTTTCTTAATTAAGGAAACTAAATCTGCACACAGTACTCCAGGTCTGTCCTATCACCCTCACCTTGACCTCTTTCCACCTATCACATTTCCGACGCCCCTCCCCCAAGTCCCTCCTCCCTATCTTTTATCTTAGCCTGCTGGACAAACTTTCCTCATTCCTGAAGAAGGGCTAATGCCCGAAACATCGATTCTCCTGTTCCCTAGATGCTGCCTGACCTGCTGCGCTTCTCCAGCAACACATTTCCGTCTCTGATCTCCAGCATCTGCAGACCTCATTTTCTCTTCAAAGCTTCTAAGATGGCCAAGTGATTGCGTAGCTGCACCCTTGGAATTTGAAAGCCATTAGAATGGAGTGAGCCCATCTAGAAGTAAGCCACCAGAGACAATCAACTTAGATGAATGTGAATCACCCATCTCCCAAATGATTCACAAAATCACGGTGCACGATGGCTCAGTTGGTGGGGTTTGGCTCAGTGGTTAGCACTGCTGCCTCACAGCACCAGGGTCCCAGGTGACTGTGTGTGGAGTTTGCACATTCTTCCCGTGTCTGCGTGGGTTTCATCCGGGTGCTCCAGTTTCCTCCCACAGTCCAAAGATGTGCAAGTCAGGTGAATTGGCCATGCTAAACTGCCCATAATGTTAGGTGCATTAGTCAGAGGGTAATGGGTCTGGGTGTGTTACTCTTCGGAGGGTCGATGTGGACTTGTTGGGCTGAAGGGCCTGTTTCCACACTGTCAGGAATCTAATTTAAATATCCAAGTGTAACTGGATTTTTGGATACGGCCTGAGATAACATTTGTATTTACACCTGCATGTACAAATGCTGATTCAAGAAAATTCTGTACAGAATGGCTCTACAATCGAGTGTGGTACTTCTTTCCTCATCAAACTTCTTTTGATCATTTGACTAGTCTATTTCATTGCTCTTACACATTTCAGCATTTCAGAAAAATGGACAAAGCAACAAACAGAATAACGAAAGAAAGAAATACATCAACAAACTTAAACATTATTTCTGAAATATCCATGCATTTCAACGGTTCAAATGAATGCTGTCATTTGGAATACATAAAATATAAAGTTCAATTTATAACACTAAAAGTAGATAGAATATTTATCATTTATTTAATTTAAATCTTTAACTAGTTCAATTAAGACTTACTAACACTGCTACATTCAGCAAGATCCAAGTTTGTGAGATTGTGATTTGTCATCCTCCCACTAAATGAATGATCAGAAATTTAAATGTTAGGAGTCAGTGTGGGCAGAGAATACATTAGCCGTTGCTTTCCTTCTGGTACATCAGTTAAAATTAATGTCTTCCTGAGTCATTATGCTTTAACCATCAACTTCAGATGAGTACCATTTAGTGGTGCTGACCATTAAGAAGATTGCTAAGTAAATGCAAAATTGGCTAGTCTCATACTGTAGACCAATTCAATGAAGAACTTCACCAGCAAAAGAGAAATAGTTTCCTCAGTAACCTGAGTTGTATTTAAACAAATGTACAAACCAGAAAAATGTTGTGTTGGCAGTGATTATAATGGAGAATAATAGTCAAATTATGTATCAGGCCTGAGCAGTAAATTTTATGCACAGTTTAAATTCTATATAAGGAAATTCTGATATAAAAATGACAAGAAAAATACTAAAATGGATGGATGCAGATGGAGGGATCAACAGGAGATGGAAAATAAAGTGATAAATGAGGACCTGTTCAGATAAATGCTATTGGAGAATATTATTCATGTGAAGAGACATTTTTGTGCAAAGAGGAAGGATGCATGTGCATGTGAGCACAACGTGGAGTTCAATCCCCGTATCGGCTGAGGTTACCATGAAGGATTCTCCTTCTTAATCCCTCTCTCCTCACCTGAGGTGTGGTGGCCTCGAGTCAAGTCACCACTCTCACTCTCACAAGAGAACAATCCTATGATCTGGTAAAACTATGGTAACTTGCCTTATATGTGTGCGCATGCGTAAAAGAGAGACAATCTTTGGGGAGGAAGCATACACAAATATACAATAACAGTCAGAGAGAGAGAAAAAAACAAAGGCTCTTAAATGAAGGGTAAAGTCACCATACTGCCACCAAACCACAGGGCTGCTCTAACCATGCCTCATGTCAGGGGAGAATTGAGAAGAACAGTCCTTAATAGTAACCTCAACCAATGTGGGAACTGAACCTAAGCATCACTCTGCATTGCAAACCATCCTACCAGCCAAATGAATTAATCAACTCCCACTCCCTTCATGTTGCTAGTTTGTTCTTTGTCAATTAGGTTGATCACATATTGTACTTCCTTCTTGTATTACATCTGTGCAAATTAACATTTATTACTTGCCAATTTGTTTGTTTTCTCCAATTCAACCTTCATATTTTGTTTATCTCATGTAGACTAGCCTCAACTGTTTTCTCATCCTTCTCCATTTTAAACTAAATGGCACCAAAATATTCAAAAACAAGGGAATGAAAACATACATCATACGCTGCAGGAGCTGATCTCACTTTCAAAGCTCCTTCACTTCAATCATAAAGAAGAGCAAAATGAAATTAAAAATGGTTTGTTGCTTATAACTGGTACCAAAATGAAGGCAGTCAACAACATATTACTATGATTTCGAGACAAATGTCTTTTTCTTGATTATTCCAATTTTATCCATCTTTTAAGGAAAAAGATGTGAAAACTGAATTTAGTGTTTCACTTTTTAAAGTCTTTCTTAAAACAGCCTCACTGAGTGAAGTGACCTCCTATATATTTAGCTCAGTATGCATAATCCCAACTAACTTGACCTGGACAGAGTAAAAGCTAAGAACAGTGTCTCCATCCTAGTCTAGCCTTGGGTATATGCTTAACATTTACAGGAACACTTTTCACTGAAACTCTTCTCTGAGCTAGATCATAATTCTAAGGATTTTTTAAAGAAAAACTGGCTATGTTCCAACATGTCATCTATGATAATCCTTGTATTTGTTAGCACATACATCTCACTTAAATTGACTTAATCAATAGTAGTTTAAGGTTTTACCTGGTTATTGTTAATTTGCTTGCCCAGTTCAGTCTGCTGATCCTGATCATTTACTACTACTTTTTGAAGATCAACATGCTGTAGTTCCACTGGCATTTCCTGTTTCTTTCTAAGAGGTTGCCTCATAATAGAATTTTGTGCTAAATTGATATCCCGGGCATGCTGTACATTCTGGTTAAGTTGCTGTGGCTGCTCTAAGAAATCCTTGAGGCCCACTGGCATTTGATTTGGTTGGCATGTTTGTTTTGAGGCTGTGCTCTGTTGCTTTCTTTCCTCTGTATGACGTTTGCCCTGTGCTTCTCCCATAGGCAGTTGTAGCTGTAGTTGTTGCTTCACAGGATAGGGTGGCAACACTGATTGTTTTGAATACTGTATTTGGCAGAGCTGTTTCTGTGGTTGTGGCTGGCGCACAAGTTGTTTCGGTTGTTGCAAAGCCACCATATGCATCGGTTTCATATTTCTTTGTTGCTGCATGGCATATGCTGGATGCAAATTCTGTTGTAGGTGTGATGCTTGTAAATGTCCTAGTAAAACTGGGCTGTGCTCCATTCCAGTCTGAGATACGTGCCATTGTTGCAAAGTTGGTATTGGCTGTACTGGCAATGGGCGTGAAAAATATTTCTGTTGAGATCGGCTCTGGTGTATGCTACTATACTGCATTGGGAGCTGATGCTGCAAATGTCCTGGAATTTGGCCCAAATTTTGATGATGCTGCAAACAATTTAATGTCTCGTGCTCTTTGTGAAGTGGATGCACGTCTGGACAATGACTGTTACAAACTGAATATTGCTGGCCAGCTTTCTGGCACAGAAGAGAAGATTGTAAACTTGGTCCATGATTAGCAATTTCACAAGGTAATGGTGCTGTTCCTTGACGGAATGAGGCCTGGCATTCCTGGCGAGTTGTATTTTCACAATCAAATGACAAATGGCCTGAGGGGGAAAAGAAACAAATCTTACAACACAAATTTACAAAAACGAAATAGGACACAAATTTCTCGATTTTCAAACCGTTCTTCTGTCGATAAAGAGCCATGAATTCTTGCTGGAGTACATTGTCATGGGCACAACAATTTGTCAGCATCTTAACCAAATGGAAATGCCTCTATGCAAGTTTAGACAGTGAATACTAACAAGCTATTTTTCTAGGTTTTCATACAGATGCATAGCTGCCAGCAAAGGATTACATTGAGGACAGACATCCATGATTTATTTGCACTTGCAAAAGCCAATTGCATTGAGGCAAATTGTAGCATCCCACTACTCTGAAGGATAGCAATTCACTCAGCAGAGGCAAGAAATTAGAAGTAAGAGTAATCTAACTCAATATCATATTCAGTAGTATTTTTACCATCTTAAGCGTCGCAACTAAAAATTTCCACACTATTGAACTTTGTATAATCCCATTAAAGGACTATGGCCACTTGCATCACTGAAGGAGTACAAAACCTCTATTTTAAACATGCTTACAAATTATGGAGTCTTTGGGCTGTGGATAAGAAATTCAGAAGATTAATGATGGGAAAAAAAACCTTCCAACCTTATAGCATTCTACTTAAGAACTACCTGCTTTCAAACAATTAACTAATGTCAGGTATTGGTCCGATAAGCGCAAAATGTAAAAAAGAGACATCCTTAGCTTTGACAACTTAAATATACAAGCAACTAGCAACTGAATTTGGGCTCATTAATATGCATTTTTAAGTTAAACAAGTCCAAAATGGATTCTTAGAGTTCCATATAAAACAGGGAGTGCTGCAGAAACTCAGCAGATCTGGCAGTATCATTGGAGAGAGAAAAATATAGCTGACATTTTAAGTCAAAAAGCTTCTTCAGAACTGAAGAGGGCAAGAAGTCAATTGTTTATATGTTGGTCACAAAGAGGGAGGAGGAGGTAGTTAAACAGACAGTGAGTATATTCAGAGCAAAAGGACATCTAATGGGGATAGAGGAGTGATTGAGGAAAAAAAAAGTGGTGTGAATGGTAGGTTTGAATAGGAGAAAATGGGTCAGGTCTGCTGAGAGCAAAGCCAACAAGACACAAACAAGAAGTGTAGATGGGGGTGAGTGTAATCATAATGCAGGGCAGTGTGCTGTAGAGTTAATGGACTACTAAATCCTTTTAAAAAATTAGCCTACAATTGTGAATTAGTGGATAAGTCAAAATAGCTATAAACGTTCCTTTCCATGCTGCTGTGGAAATTTAAGATGATACAAGACAGAACTGGAATGTTTCAACTTGCAGTGAATATGAAATATGAAACAGCTACAGAATCAAATAAAGAGACTCAGCAAATTAGAGCAAAAACCCCACAATCAGTGCTTGGGCAAGAGAACTATAAGCTGCATTGCACACTAGATCTCACTGAGGAGCAGAAATGCCAGACAGCATAAATTATGAAAGTTTGAAGATATACTTTGAAAGCTACATTAATGCCAAGTATGAACATAATTTGTTAAACAGCATAGTTCAAGGGGAGACGAGACAATGATAAGCATGTAACTGCAATTATACATCTCAATGAATCCTGAGAGTTTGGATGACTGAAAGATGATCTCAAAACAGATAGGAAGGTTTTAGGCATAAAGGATCCTGCTGCCAGAGCATATCTACTGATAGTGGTGAAACTTAAAGCCATCAACATGTCATAGTACTGAAATAATCAATCACCAGCTAGAGCATATTAATGGGAAAACAGGTCAGACTTGCATTATACTCAGAGAGCTTCTAGACAGAATGAAAATAACCTTTGGGTAATGGAATAAATATTTGCAGAAGCATCAACAGAAAGGTCTTGAAGACGGCATATAAATATTTTGGAGGATATCACATAAGAAGCATGTCTAGCATGGGAAAGCAATGCTTTGGCTATCAGAAGCTGAATCACTTTTCACACAAGTGTTTAGAAAGAAAGAAGCAAAGTAGCCTTATTAAGGAGGCTGCTGGTGAGACGTCAGCCATTAATTCTGAGAAATTACTTCACAACCATACAACAGGTTGGAATCGACAAGTCAAAAGCTGATAAATAATTTGAAACAGTTCAAGTGATGATTGCAGAATGAGAGCTTCAAGTGAAGGTGAAATGTTAGAAAGACAGCAGTGCTTTGTGGAACATCAGGTTTTCTGCAGATCTGTGTGAAATTGCTCAAGATGTTGACCCAAAAATGAAATAATTGAGGGTAAGATTAAGGCTTTATAATACGCATCCTAAGAGGTCAAATGCAGCTGAAAGATCAATGCAATGGGAAGAATGAACAACTAGAATTCCAGATAGTAATGTTAATGAAATCTATTAATCTCAGCTAAAGCAAGTCTAAAACTTGAATGAGTAACTTTAAATGTGGCCAGAAGAGATTTGCAGTGTTTCTTTTAATGATATTAAGCCAATGACTGGTAATGAAATTCTTGAAAACTACTGAGCTGTTTTTAAGCGTCATAGATGAGCTCCTAGTGAATATTATCTCGAAGTGTACAAGTGCGTGACTCCACCTCAGCAACTGTTGAGAAGAGCTCCAGCTGTCTTCAAGTCAACCCAAATAACATGATAGAAGAGCTACGAAAGAAAGGAGCAATCCAGAAACTAACATGTTGCTAATACTGAATTAGCAGCATGATAGCAGTGAAAAGTGCTGGAATTTGCATTGATCCAAAGAATCTCAATAAAACTTTGAGAGATCTCACTACCCCGTGCCAACCATTGAAGAAAATTTGTCACAATCTGCCGGCAAAGACCTTTACTACCCTTGATGTGAAGGATGGTAACTGCCTAGTGAAACTGGATGAAAGCAGGAGTTTTCTAACTACATGCTGGATGCCATTCGGGGGATTCAGAAGTTGTATATGCCATTTGCAAATGACTCAAGATGAGAATCAATACGAACAGCGTGCAATAGTCAGTAATCTTCCCGAAGTGAAAGGAATTGCGGATGCTCTGTGAGACACAACAGAAAAAGCTGTTGTTGACCATGACCAGAATCCACTGCAAGTGCTAGAGAGAGCTTGCCAGGTGAACCGAAAGGTGAACAAGACAAAGATGCAATTGAGGCTGCCTGAAATCAAACAAATAACGAGCACATGCTGGTCGTCAGCCAATAATTTGGACAAATTACTTCACACCCACACAACAAGTTGAAAAGTCAAAAGCTGATAAATAACTTGATACGTTTCAAGTGATGATTGCAAAATGAGAGCTTCAAGTGTAGCTGAGATGAATAGATTTTCATTAATGTTACTGTCTGGAATTCCAGCTGTTCATTCTTCACATTTCATTGACTTTTCAGCTGCAATTGATCTCTTGGAATGCACAAATCATAAAGCCTTAATCTTACCTTCAAGGACTTCATTTGAGGTCAACATTTGAGTGAATTCACACAGATCTACAGAAATCCTGATGTTACACAAAGCACAATTAACTCGCACTGACAGTAAAAGGTCATCACCTGAATTCTGACAAGGCAAGAGCTTGGGTAGAGATGCAATAACCAACAATTGTGAAAGTAACGTAATGATTTGTTAAATTCATGAACTATTTAATTTAAAATGTGTCCAATTTGTAACTTGAGTGTGAAACCCTATGCAAGATCACTACTAAAGGGTTGCAGTAATAAGGAGTAGATTTCACTAGAATTAGACAGCTAGTGATGGCAATGCCTTTTCTGAGACTATAATCTCCATTAAGAAGCCATCATGCAGTGTGACACCAATGAGACAGGACTCAAAGTAATCCTTATACAGCAAGGATAACCAGTTACATTTTCATTCTAGACATTATTGCAAACTAAACAGCTTTATTTACCTTATTGTTTCCACAGCAAAAAGCTTTCCACATTCTAATTACCTAATCAAATAGTCTACAGTTTTCTTGTGAACCATCAACTAATACTGCTTAGAAATCAGTAGGCTAACAATGTGATTCAGTGCAACTTCAGCTTTCCACTGTCCCTGAAAGAAAAATTGTCTGGCTTTTACTGAGTCTGAGTCTATTTCCTTTTTCCAACATTTCTGCAATCATTGCCTAATATTTTAATTTAAGATATATTTTATTTTCAATTTTCTAGTTAGCGATTTCCTTCTGTAAGTGCACCATCAGATTGGTAATGACAGATCATCTTATAAATAAGTGAATTATTGGAAGATGAACAAAATAAGTCATTTGTGTTGAAATGTATTTTAATATAATGATGATCCTTTATTGCTGTATTTTATACATTGCAAATGTGAGAAAGTGGTAAACTGTTCCCGGATCTTTGACAACCATCAATTCATCATGAAAATTGGTCAGTAAGATCATGAACCAAGGTAGGTATTCAGCTGGCATTGACCAGTATTGTAGTAAGATCTTTCCTACCTAAAGTAGAGAGCTGTTTAGTCCACATGGTAGAGTCCCAACGAAACTGAATCATGGAGGGACCCATATCTACATTGCACTGTGTTTCTAGCAAACGACGCATCTGAAACAAGATCTAAATAATAAAATATTAATATTGGGTGTTACATATCAAACATTCTTTCTAAATCTGTTATACTAAATAATCTATTTACAATTTTGCTTAAAATAGAGTCATAGAGATGTACAGCATGGAAACAGACCCTTCGATCCAACCCGTCCCTGCCGACCAGATATCCCAACCCAATCTAGTCCCACCTGCCAGCACCCGGCCCATATCCCTCCAAACCCTTCCTATTCATATACCCATCCAAATGCCTCTTAAATGTTGC
>NC_057725.1:38154711-38202138 GCF_004010195.1 Chiloscyllium plagiosum
GCCCATTGGCCCATCTGGTGCAGATCTTGTTGTAATCTGAGGTAACCCTCTTTGCTGTCCACTACACCTCCAATTTTGGTGTCATCTGCAAACTTACTAACTGTACCTATTATGCTTGCATCCAAATCATTTATGTAAATGACAAAACGTAGAGGGCCCAGCACCAATCCTTGAGGCACTCCACTGGTCACAGGCCTCCAGTCTGAAAAACAACCCTCCACCACCACCCTCCGTCTTCTACCTTTGAGCCAGTTCTGTATAATTAATGCACACTTTTTTTTGATTGATTTTGCCAGCAATATTGCCCAAGTTGACCATACACACTTACCAGTTCCTTGCTGAATAAGAATGGAATATCATTCTTCTTAGAGACTGCCCAATTGATGAAGTTCAATACATGCTCTAAGTGCTTGCACAAACCCATCACTGCTTGAAGCTGGTGCTCCAGTTTGAGCTTTCGTTCATTTGTGATATTCTGTGATTAAAAGAACGTTGGCATCATTATCACCAAAAAGAGCTTCCATTACACCATATAAAATGTTTATAGTTGTTAATTTACCAAATTAGATGGAACTAAAACTGAAGCAGAAGGGCAGTTATTAGTATGCCTGTGCTGCTTTGGTTTCTCATTTTGTTGAAATTCTCGGCCAAAAGATAGCTGCTAACATATATAGAAGGCGACATTCTCTGATTCCACATTTTCAATGGAAAACTCGGGAGAAACAAATCATAGAATCAGGGATGACGAAATGTAGCGCTATAGCAAACATATATTCTTCCAAGTGCAGCCACTCCACCCCACCCCACCTGTCCCCAAACCAATGAATGGAATATTACTGAACAGCCCCATAACCAAAGAAGAATGATGTTGGTGAATTTGCAACAGATTCTATGATCTCAAGTTCCACAACAAAGGTAGCAATCCAACGGGGGTGATCATTTGAACAAAATATTAAAGGCTGGAAAGGACTCAGAGATTTGTGATTTTGAATCTTATTTCCCTATTATAGCTATTTGGTCAACTATAATTGCAAAGGGACTCATTTATCACCAAAAGTAGTTTTAGCATTCTAGGTAAATTACTGCATTCTGTTCTTCACAGCAAACATTCTAAGGTGAAGGTGAGTTCTAGTTAAATATTAGCCCATCAATGCATTTTGTTTCCACATCACTTACAACCCATTCAAGAATTTTCTATTGAGAAAGAATGATTTCTTCCCCAGTTTTAATTATAAAATTAATCTTCCCACATCATAATATTTTTCTTCAGACTAGAATTGGAACTGGTAATGAAACACTGCAGCAAAGGCGCTGCATCTATTTGAGTGCACCAACAGATTTCCAAGCTTGCAATATTCGAAATGCCTATAATATAATCTAAGCTGTGCTGTCAGATTGACGGCAAAACAAAATCCTGTTTCTTCAAGAGATGAAATTTCAGAATTATAAATTTAGCCCACGCCCAACCATGAAGATCTGCTTTGTACTTATTTAAAATAAATATTGCCAAATGTATTGGAGCAGATTGCGCACCTAGTTACCTTCTGATTTAGGAATAGTCAGGTCCTGCGAGAATTACAAAATAATATACAAAATGACCACAAAAAATACTTTATAAACTCATGAGGAAAATAATTGTCATCATTTTGTCAATGGTTTTAAGGTAATAGAACTGCTTAGCTGATACTTCATTTCTGAAGTACGACAGCAAGTCATATTGAAAGCAGGTGATCCATTTCAGCTGTGATGAATATGACATACATATTGAAAATTGCTTCTAACGAAAGCAACCATAAGTGAAACTATAACAAGAAATAAAAACATTTTATGACATTCATGGTGTACCACTATATTACCTGGTTACTGATGACCAATAACTGACATTTAAACACAATACCATCAGAATATCTCTTGAAATTCCTTAAAGTATATTGAAACCCAACAAATATCAATTATTGCAGCCTTAAGCAGCAATTCGGTTTTTCAAAATAGTTGCAAAGTTAAAGTAGTTTTGCTGCATCAGAAAGCCTCACCTCCAACTGGTCCATGAGAACATTCACTCGTTTGTTTAATTCATTCATCATGATCATCTTCGCCATCTTAATCTGATTTTCAACTTTTATTCGTATTTGCTTTACTTCATTTAACCTACAAGATAAATTCCTGTTCAGTAAAAACTTACTTTGAATAGACACATATTTGCATTAATTTGGTTAAAGTGAATCAATTACAAAACTGTCCAACCGCATCAGGGGCCATGATTCTATTATAATTCTAATAAAAATAAAATTAGAATTTGTGGGAGTGGGGTCTGGGAGAATTCTTTTTTCTATCGATTTTCCACACACAGCCTCTCCAACTAAGATCAAGACCAGCGACCAATCCACCATCTATGTTATTGCATCATAGGTAACTTACACATATCAACAGGCTGAAATCTTGGTTCAGTTATCCTTCTAATTTATTCAGACCTGTCTCACTTTCACTTTGTACCTCTGTAAAATGCTACATCAAAGATCAAAAGTTAAATAACTGAGGAATCACAAGTGCGAAACTACCTGTGAATGAAAAAAAAATCTCCAATTTTCTCCATTCCCCATCCACCTGAAGGTGTTGATTCCCTCACTGAGGCATGGTTCCATGCAGAGTGGGCTAGGAACATAGAAACATTGTTGCTTTAAAGAAAAGGATTACTCCAGGCTATGTTCAAATTAACCTAAAGAAGGGTAATGAGAAGGTCAATAATTGTGTCTACATATTTAATTCCTTCTTTGCTACCAAAAAATGAAAACAAAGCAGAGGCCAAGAGCTGGCCTTCATGAATGCAGGGAAAATAATGGGAGGAGTTCTGCCTGCTAGTCTTCAAAACCTATTAAGAATGAGCAGCAAATCTGTGGCTATTTCACCTATCTAGAATCCGCTGAACAGAAAAGAGAAAGATCGAATAGAGGGAAGGTAACTGAATAGAATGAATTATGACAAATCAAAACGAATAGTGTCATGACTCTCTTTCTTGAGATACATGAATTTAGCCTTTTAGCACCTTCAGCACATGAACTATACAGATGTAGAGCGAATATGTAGTACAGAGAAAGGCCATTTATCCCAACCAGTCCATGTGTGTATCTCTGCTCCAGCTGAACATCCTCTATCCTTCCTCATCCAACTTTATTGGCATAATTCTCTGTTCCCTCTCCCTAGATTCATCTGTACTATTACTCACAAAGACTCCATGAGGTCGTGTTCTAATTTCACAAAATTTGTTTTGAATTTTGTATTTGATTTTTTTTAGGGACCATCTTATATTGATTTGCTATTTCCCATGTAGAAATGCTTCCTGTTTATTCCATCAAAACTGTAAACATTTAAAAGAACTCTATTAAATTATCTCCAGTCTTCTCTTTTCAAGCAAAATTAAACTCAGCCTGTTCATCAAGAATTTGATTTGATTTATTATTGTCACATGTACCAGGATACAGTGAAAAGTATTGTATTGCATGCTAACCAGACAAATCAGGGTAACAGAAGAGTGCAGAATATAGTGTAACAGCTGCAGAGAAGGTGCAGAGAAAGATCAATTCTAATATATGAGAAGTCCGTTCATAAGTCTATTAGTTATATAAGTATATAAGTCTGTTCATTTCCTGATGGGTAAGAACTTGCAGTTCCGGTTCTATTCTAACTGCAGTTTTGTGCACTCTTCAGTGCTTCAATATCCTTTTTGTAATGCGGTGACCAGAATTGTTCAGAGCCATCTAACCAAGGTTCAAATAAGTTTAGCATAATGTCTCTACTTTGCAATTCTATCCTTCTATAAATGAATGTGAGCCCTTGTTTTGTTCCTATTATGACATATTGACCTGCATCATAACTTTGTATTTTATGTATTTAGTATTTGTACTCCTGGATCTTTTTGCTATACACCCTTCTAAATTTACAAGTAATCTGCAATCTACTTATTTTTCTGACAAAAATAAACTGCACTAGTTCGAGAAGGCAGACCACCATCACTTTCTCAGTGTAATACTAAATAGACAATAGTAGCACACATCAGTAAAACCACACAAAATTATTAAAAGAAAAGGAGCGGATTCTTCCTCGTCTCTTGACCATCACTTATTCCTTAACCAATAAAACTAAAAAATAGATCATCTCCTCACTTCCCTAACTATTGTTTTAGAATACTTATCTACATTTGAATACATTGCAA
This sequence comes from Chiloscyllium plagiosum, assembly GCF_004010195.1. Taxonomy (NCBI): domain Eukaryota; kingdom Metazoa; phylum Chordata; class Chondrichthyes; order Orectolobiformes; family Hemiscylliidae; genus Chiloscyllium; species Chiloscyllium plagiosum. The sequence continues at coordinate 38,158,922 of NC_057725.1, forward strand.
CAAAGACTACACTTCAACATATTGGCCATTAAACATTTCTGGGGCATGCTATAGATGATGAAAGTATTAATTTTTTTTAGATTAGATTAGATTACTTACAGTGTGGAAACAGGCCCTTCAGCCCAACAAGTCCACACTGACCCTCTGAAGCGTAACCCACCCATTCCCCTATATTTACCCCTTTACCTAATTAAAGTACTTTCTTTCAAACAGTGTAAGGTCTGTGCGGTAACTCAGTAGTAATCACCTTACATTTATCTTTTAAGCACTATTTCAATTTTAGTAACACGAGCATAGCTGTGACCAAAGTTATTAATTATGAATATAAGCAAGTCATCAGGCAATATTCATCCAGTAAGGATGATCCAATCAATGTGGATAGATGGTTAAAGGATTTGACAGAATAGGTGCAGACAATCTTTTCCTAGAAAGACTGCAGAACTGGGAGGGGAACAACTTCATTGTTTAAGGGCAATGTCAAGGAGCACTTCTTCACAAAAAGGATTTGGGAAAACCACAACTCTCTTCTCTCCCAAACCTATTGAAACTAGGCCAATTTAAAGTTTTGAAACTGACATTGATAATGTTTTGGAATAAAGAACCAAGACAAACGTTACAGAACAATTATGATCCAATTCATGACTGGCTAACATAGAAAGGGGGGGGGGGAGTGAGTCTGGATAGAATGCCAAATGGCCCATTTCCACACTGTAGGGTTTCTATAATTCTATTCCATGATCTACGACAGTACTCAACAGCAGATTTACATGCAAAAATCACATCCCATCTTCCTAATAAGGACAACCTTCACCTTGTATATGATGACAGTGTTGCCAGATCTAACAGCTCAAACTTGGTCCACAGCTACTAATGGATAACTAACAGCACAGCAAACACTGTGATGCACAACCAATCGCTTTTATCAAAAAACTACAGCCCTCCAAATCCACACATAAATGGAGGTGGATAATTCAACAACTAACTGGAGAAGGGTCAACAATTCCACAAAGATAGCAGAGCAGAGATCAGAATGCAAAAAAGCAAAACTGAACATGTGCAACTACCTTCAGCTGGAAATGCCAAGTTGTCCATCACAAATGACAATCTTTTGATTCACTCCATGTGACATTAAGAATGCCTGATGGCACTGTGCATGGCAAATGCTATGGACCCCAATCGCATTCTTGTAGTAATTCCAAAGATATATTCCAAAACCAACTGTACCCCTAGCCAAGTGGTTCCAGTACAGCTGTAACAAGTGAACTAGCTCTGTGTAGAGTGCAGACTTCTGTCAGAATTACGTAACACAGACTCGAGGCTTTTCTTGCTTGGCTGATGTTCTGAAACAACAAAGCTAAAAAAAACTTTACCAAGTGATTCCATCTCACCGAGAAGGCTTGAGGCAATTTCATTTCAACAATGTATTCTGAAAACTGTGCTCAAATTCCGACAGATGTGACAGATTGTACTACAGCAGCTGAAACAATCAACAGTTTAAAATCATCAAAACTATCCTGCATAAACAACACACAACATTCTTTTTAAAAGGCAATTTTCTCAATCTCTTAATTCTAATGAATCTTGTAAAACATTCTAGGATCCTGATCCACATCTTTGCCAAAAAGTAAGCAAATCTGCATAGGGCCATTCTGTGGAATTGTGGGGAACAATTAAGATTGCCTGATGGAAAAATTGAGAGTTGTAGTGCTGGAAAAGCACAGCAGTTCAGGCAGCATCCAAGCAGGAGAGTCGACGTTTTAGGAATTCCTGATGATGGGCTTTTGCCGGAAACGTCAATTCTCCTGCTCCTCGGATGCTGCCTGACCGGCTGTGCTTTTCCAGCACTACACTCTTGACTCTAATCTCCAGCATCTGCAGTCCTCACTTTCGCCCTGATGGGAAAATTGGCCAACACTCAGGCTATAAATCAATAAGTTAAAAAGGACGGTGGCAAAAGGTCAGAAACAGTAAACATGACACAGGTTGAATGTACACCAATTCTTTAACCTTAACAAACTTTCTCCAACCTTCCCTAATGGATCCTTGTATATTCTGAAATGCAGATTTTAGTCTAAACAAATGTTCATATGCAAAAACAAGATTATGGAATGATGTGCGTAACTCGATGTTTTGGAAATTCAATAAGGCAACACACAAAGTTCAAGTTTACTAGCATAATGAATGATGAACATCTAACGATAATTTCTTTCAACTGTCAATATATTTTTAAATATAAAAGTCCTATCCTTTTCTCTATAAAAGCTCAAAAACTTAGAGAGCAGTAGAGGACAACTTGTTTCTCCGTCTCTCAAGTTTTTAGCCAAGCTACATTCAGTATTTTGAAAAAAAGCCGGATATTTTCAGTTCAAAGCTGTTTTAAGTTTTCCTCAAGTTTATTGATTTAGCTCTCACAGATCCCTGTTAATTTAAATCCAATTCAATAATTCTTCATCAGTGCAACAAGCCTTGTTGAAATGTAATCTTTAATTTTTTGAGATAAATTATTTCTAAACAGAGTAACAAACAATACCAGATCTAACAAGGGAAGCTACCCAGCAAAGCGTAAAATTGCCCAGGCTTAACCTTTACACAAAAAGCCAGATAAATCCAATACAGCCTGTTACCAAAGTTGTCTACTTTTAATCTTCAGCAAAATGATGGAAGGTGTCATTGTAACAGTGCCATTACATAGCTCTTAAGTAGTTCCCTAATGTTTTAGTATCAGTTCTATCATTATCGTTATGTTCCAGATCTCATTAAAGCTTATGACTAAACATGGACAAACCTGCTGAAGTTCACAGTAATTTAACTATGACAGGTGTTGTCAACAAGGTATAAATTTAACCAAATGTGGAATTAAGGGCCCCTACCAAAATTGATGTCAAGCAGAATCAGAAGCAGACAACTCCATTAGTTGGAGTTATACATAGCATAAAGAAAGGAGCCACAAGACATTGCTATAGGAGTTCCTCAAGGTAATGTCCTTGCCTCAACCATCTTCACTGCTTCATCAACAATATTCCCTCCACAATAAAATCAGAAGTCAGGATGTTGTTTATAACTGCATCGTGGTTGGTACCATTGGTGATACTAGCAATAATGGAAATATCCATTATACAGCAAAACCTGTACAATATTTAGGCTTGGGCTAATAAGTAGCACAAACATTTGTGATACACAAGTGTCAGACAATGGCCATATCCAACAAAAAAGAATTTAACCATTTCTACCTGATTTTCAATAGCTATTACCATCACTGAATCTCCCAACATTAATATATGGTTGGTCACCACCAATTTTAAATGGATTAATCACCTACGAAATGTGAATAAGTATTGTGAGCTGATCAAAGACTGGAGATTCTGTAGTGTATAAGTCTCCTGACACCCTAAAACATATCCACAATCACATGGCAGGAATATAATGGAATTTTCCCCACTTCTGTGATCCCAGACAAGATCTGCATTTTGGTTGAATCATTGAATCCCTACAGTGTGGAAACAGGCCATTTGGCCCAACAAGTCCACACTGACCCTCTGAAGAGTAACCCAGCTAGACGGGCTCGTTGGTCTAGGGGTACGATTCTCGCTTTGGGTGTTCCTCTCGCAGATCTCCGAGAGGTCCGGGTTCAAATCCTGGATGAGCCCGTGTTTCTTAAGTGGGCAGCACAGTGGATAGCACTGCTGCCTCACAGCGCCAGAGACCTGGGTTCAATTCCCACCTCAGGTGACTCTCTGTGTGGAGTTTGCACATTCTCCCCGTATCTGCGTGGGTTTCCTCCGGGTGCTCCGGTTTTCTCCCACAATCCAAAAATGTGCAGGTTAGGTGAATTGGCTATGCCAAATTGCCCGTAGTGTTAGGTGAAGGGGTAAATGTAGGGTGATGGGTCTGGGTGGGTTGCGCTTCGGCGGGTTGGTGTGGACTTGTTGGGCCGAAGGGCCTGTTTCCACACTAAGTAATCTAGTAATTCCCCTACCCTATAAAACCCTACATTTACCCCTGACTACTGCACCTTGAACACAATGGGCAATTTAGCATGGCCAACCTGCACATCTTTGAATTGTGGGAGGAACCCGGAACACCAGAGGAAACTCACGCAGACATGAGGAGAATGTGCAACCTCTACACAGACAGTTGCCCAAGGCTGGAATCAAACCGGGGTCCCTGGCACTGAGAGGCAGCAGTGCTAACCACTTAGCCACCATGCCGGCCCCTTAAAACCTGGTTAGGGACCAGTAGGGTTGTCAAAATTTTAAAACTTACTTGCTTACTAAGAGAATAAAGCCATAAGATTCCACTGGTTTAAACAAACAGAAGACATTTTACTGTATAATAGTCAGCAAAGCAGTCAACACTCTCTCATACTTTTAACATGCAGAATTAACAGGCGATAAATATGAAACAGGCAAACTATGGTCAAACAAATCACTCACTAAATGGCAGATGCAACAAATGGCAGATTCCTCAAATTTCTTAGCCAACCAACCAGACATCGACAAATAATTGAATCACAAAGTTCCTTAAAACACTGTCTTTGTTCGAGAGATTTCAGCTACTCTCTTTGAGAGACAACCTCCGATTCCTCTCAAAAGCCACTCCAACTCAGTCTGCCCCAATGATTGCTCATTCCTAGTGCTCAATCTGTTCTCCAATGACAATGTCGACTAGATTAATTAGATTGCACCATAGCATCTAGTTCCAGCACTCTAGTCACAGAGCTAAACTCTATGGGTCACAGGCTTTCCCTTGCCCTGGCTACTAACTGCACTGAGCAATTACTGCCCATAGGCCTCCAACTTCAGGGAACTGAACAGACCCCTTAGCTGCATGGCACTGACAACCTGCAGTAACCTCTGCTGCTCTGAACTGATGGAGTAAACAACCTTTCACTTTCACTGAGCTGATACTGTTCCCCATAGGCTGCTCTTCACGGCACCCTCCAAATTGATCTGTGACATTCAATCTCCCATGTAGGTCAGCCCCTAGTCTTCAGCAGTGCCTAATGCATCGATTTTCTGTACCTTACCACCTTGAGTCAGACCATGGTCATTCCTTACAATTGCCCTGGCTCAACAAAAAAAAAATCACACACAAAAATCTAGAAAATGCAGCTTCCCTCAGTCAACACTCAAGAAAATTGACACCATCCAGAAAAAGCATCTCAATAGATAGACATACCATCCACTTAAACATGCACACTCCCCATCTTTGGTGCACAGTGGTTGCTGTGTGTGCCACATACACGATGCACTGCAGTAACTCATTAAGGGTTCTTAGCAAAGCACATACCAAATTGGCAATCTAAAGTAACTTGAACAACAAGGGCATGGGATACATGGGAACAGCAAGTTCCTCTCCAAGCCATGAACAATCTGGTTGAACTGTACTGCTTTTCCTTCCCTGCCATCTAAAACTCCATTCCTAACAGCACTATTGGTGTAGCTACAACTGCAGTGGTTCATGGTGGAAGATCATGATCACCTTCTCAGAGACAACTAGAGATGGGCAACAAATCCTTGATTTGCCAGCTCTGCTCTAATAGACAAAATGTATTTCACATTTCTGAGAGGACTGAGCTACTCTGGAGAGTACCTCCTGTGTTAGTTACTTTTTCCTGAATAACATAACGCTAGTAATATGAATTCTGTACTGCAAGTGCTAAAACCTGGAGAAATAAGATTTCTTGAACAGGGCTGAAATGTGCAGCTGCAGCTTTTTAAAATGGCACTAGAACTCACTTTTGACAAACTTTAAGCTTGGATATTGTCTACAGTGCATTGTTTAGAGATGGAAAATGGCCTTTAAATTTATATGTTGAAATGTTTTGATTGGCAGCAGTGAAGCAAAAAAGTTGAAATCGAACAAATTAGTCCAGTACAAAAATAAATTAAATGTACTATATAAGTAACCAAAACCCAACAGATGGAAAATCACCTCAAAGATGCAAGACATGCAGCTTAAGAAATTTAAGTGCAATTAGTTTTGGTTACTGATTAGCTCAATAACTAGTTCCTGTGCCTGACGTACACCAGATATTGGGTCTCAGGTTTCATAGTCAACAAGCTAGTGAGCCGCAGACACATAACAGGAATCCCGAGTCAGCTCTTCATTGAACAACAATGGAAGACTGTGCCATGCCCATTGATCCGTCAGGTGATTTTAAAGGCGATATTGGCAGATTTCAGAACAAATTGTTTCAATAGATTTTGTTACCAACTCCAATGTCAAAAAATTACACTTATCAAAGTCAAATTATATGTTTTTAATTACTAATCGATTTGACTTTAGAAATTTAATTGACTAATTTCAATTGACTCTTTAGAAAGGTCATTATTGATTGAATACGGATGATGTGGAAGTGCCGGTGTTTGACTGGGGTGGACAAACTCAAAAGGTCACACAACACCACTTTAGAGTCCAACAGATTTATTTGAAATCACTGTCGATAAAAAAGTGGAGCTGGAAAGCCACAGCAGGTCAGGCTGCATTGGAGGAGGGGGAGCGTTGATGTTTTGGGTTGGGATGAAAATGTCGACTTTCCTGCTTCTCCAATGCTGTTTGACCTGCCTGTGCCTTTTCAGCTCCACTTTTTATTGACTTCCAGCATCTGCAGTCTATACTATCCCCAAGTATTTGAGATTGCACAAGCTTTCGGAGTGCAGCCCCTTCATCAGTTGCAGTGAGAGAACAGGGCACACAGACAGTGTTTATATCTGCCTATGAACTCCAAATCTGTGTGCCCTGCTCTCTCACTGAACCTGACAAAGGGGCTGCACTCCGAAAGCTTGTGTGATTTCAAATAGACCTGTTGCACCATAACCTGGTGTGGTGTGACTTCTGACTGGATACAGAGTCCTTGAATTAGCAAAGCTATTGCCTTCTTATATTTTAGCAATTAGATTCAGAAGAAACATTTTTTAATATTTAATTTTTTTTTATTAATCTCAGTTTCAATTCTTTTTCTGTCTTGATCAGCTTGAGTAGCTTCATATCGAATAAATGACAGATTTGTAAACTGCCTGGCTGAACTAATTTTAAATCAGTGATTTTTTTGAGTAAAAGTGGATCATATTACCTGTCCTCCACTTGTTTTGCTGTGTTCTGGATGCTGACTTTTTTCTCTTCCATTTTCAGTGTTAATTCCTCCAAAACCATCTTCTGATTTTGTAAAGCATCTTCTAGATATTTGAAACTGTGAACAAGAAATAGGAAAAGCAAATTGATAGAATCAGCATCTCAACAGCCACTGAGAAACCAGACAGGCCCATTTATGATCTTTTATAATAAGCCTCTCCCATCACCACAGAAGTAGCTTCTCCCTACAACCTGCTGGATATTTTAAATATCCCTGATCCTTATTATTGTGAACCAGATCAAACCCCCTTCAAAGCTATCAAGGAGGTAGCCTGCGTTCTAATGTTTATCTTATTTAAAAGGCAATTTTAAGGTGCTGTGTTCCAAGTGTAATTTAATTGGTTACACCACTTGGCTTTAAGCAAAATACACTTTATTCTCACCCTATAGTTAAAATACAAACAAAGAAAGAATTGGTAAAACCGATTGGCTGCAGAGCTTTCTAAAAGGGGAGTGTGAACAGCCAGTCGTCTTGGTGCATATAGGCATCAACGATATAAGTAGAAAATGAGATGAGGTCCTGAAATAAGAAATTAAGGGAGTTAGGAGAGAAGTTAAAGAGGAGGACCTTAGATATGATGCAGAGTTGGGCTGAGGAGTGGCAGATGGAGTTCAACCCTGCCAAGTGTGAGGTTGTCCATTTTGGAAGGACAAATAAGAATGCGGAATACAGGGTTAACGGTAGGGTTCTTAGTAAGGTGGAGGAGCAGAGGGATCTTGGGGTCTATGTTCATAGATCTTTGAAAGTTGCCACTCAGGTGGATAGAGCTTGTAAGAAGGCCTATGGTGTATTAGCGTTCATTAGCAGAGGGATTGAATTCAAGAGTCATGAAGTGATGTTACAGCTGTACAGGACTTTGGTTAGGCCACATTTGGGAAAGATGTAGAAGCTTTGGAGAGGGTGCAGAGAAGATTTACCAGGATGTTGCCTGGAATGGAGAATAGGTCGTACGAGGATAGGTTGAGCGTGCTAGGCCTTTTCTCATTGGAACGGAGAAGGATGAGGGGTGACTTGATAGAGGTGTATAAGATGATCAGGGGAATAGATAGAGTAGACAATCAGAAACTTTTTGCCCGGGTACAACAGAGTGTTACAAGGGAACATAAATTTAAGGTGAAGGGTGGAAGGTATAGGGGAGATGTCAGGGGTAGGTTCTTTACCCAGAGAGTGGTGGGGGCATGGAATGCGCTGCCTGTGGGAGTGGCAGTGGCAGAGTCAGAATCATTGGCAAACTGTATGCGGCAATTGGATAAGTACATGGATGGGTGCTTAAGCTAGGACAAATGTTCGGCACAACATCTCGTGGGCCGAAGGGCCTGTTCTGTGCTGTATTGTTCTATGTTCTATGTTCTATGACCTCAAAGGTAGTGATCTCAGGATTACTACCAGTGCCACATGCTAGCCAGCGTAGAAATGAAAAAATAGTCAGAATGAACATGTGGCCTGAGAGATGTAGGAGGGAGGGGTTCAGATTTGTTGGACATTGAGACTGGTTCTAGGGAAGATGGGACTATTACAAAATGGACGGTCTACATCTGAACCAGACTGGAACCAATGTCCTTATGGGAGTTTTTGCTACCGCTGTTGGGGAGGTTTTAAACTAATGTGGCAGGGGGCTGAGAACCAGAAGAGAAAACAGTAGGCAACGAGGTGGAGACTGGAGGCTGTAAGAATCGTGAAGATAGCATTAATAAAGGGAAGAGAAGGCAGAGAGCAGGTAAGCACAAAAAAACTGGTGGCCTGAAATGCATCTACTTTAATGCAAGGAGTATAGTGTGTAAGGCAGATGAACTTAGGGCTTGGATTGGTGCCTGGGAGTATGACGTTATTGCAATCACAGAGACTTGGTTGAAGGAAGGGCATGATGATTGGCAATTAAATGTTTCAGGATATAGACGCTTCAGATAGGACAGGGAGGGAAGTGAAGGGGGGGGTGGAATTGCATTGCTGGTCAAGGACAATATCATGGCTGTGCTAAAAGAGCACACTATGGAGGTCTTGGGTAGTGAGCCATTATGGGTGGAGCTGAGAAATAAGAAGGGTGTAATACAGCCCCAACAGTGAGCGTGAGGTAGAAGAACAAATAGGCAAAAGATTATGGAAAGATGTAGAGGCAATAGGGTAGTGGTGATGGGAGATTTTAATTTTCCCAACATTGACTGGGATAGACTTAACGTCAGAGGTCTGGATGGGGTAGAATTTGTAAGAAACGTCCAGGAGAGTCTTCGAGAGCAGGATGTCAATAATCTGACGAGGGAAGGGGCCATATTGGACCTGGTACTGGGGAATGAGCCAGACAAGGTTGTAGAAGTTGCAGTGGGGGATTCCTTTGGGAACAGTGACCACAATTCTGTAAATTTTAGGATACTCATAGATAAAGAAGAGAGTAGTCCTCAGGGAAGAGTACTAAACTGGGCCAAGGCCAATTATATCAAAATTAGGCAGGAGAAGCTCGGAAATGTAGATGGGACACAGCTATTTGAAGGGAAGTCTACATTTGAGATGTGGAAGGCTTTCAAAGATAGGTTAGAGATAGTGCAGGATAGGCATGTCCCATTGAAGACAAAGGATAAGAAGGGCAGATTCGTGAACCGTGGATGACAGGAGAAATTGTACGACTAGCCAAGAGGAAAAGGGAAGCATACATAAAGTCTCGGCAGCTAAGGACAGAACGGGCTCTGGAAGAATATCGGAAGAGTAGGACAAGTCTTAAATGAGGAATCAAGCGGGCTAAAAGGGGTCATGAAATAGCTTTAGCGAGCAGAATTAAGGAGAATCGCAAAGCATTTTATTCTTATATAAGAAGCAAACGGGTAACTACAGAAAGGATTCGTCCACTAAAGGATAACGAAAGAAGGCTCTGTGTCGAACCTGAGAGAATGGGTGAGGTTCTGAATGATTACATTGCATCAGTGTTCACTGAGGAGAGGAACATGATGAATGTTGAGATTAGAGATAGAAGTTTGATTAGTCTGGATCACGTTGACATAAGTAGGGAAGATGTGTTGGGTAGGCTGGGGGTAATTAAGGTGGACAAATCCCCAGGACCAGATGGGATCTATCCCAGGTTGCTGAGGAGGCGAGAGAGGAAATAGCTGGGACCCTGACAGATATCTTTGTGGCATCCTTAAACACAGGTGAGGTGCCGGAGGACTGGAAGATTGCTCATGTTGACCCCTGTACAAGGGTAGTAAGGATATTTCAGGTAACTACAGACCAGTGAGCCCAACATCAGTGGTGGGAAAGTTGCTGGAAAAGGTACTGAGGGATAGGATCTATTTATATTTAGAAAAGAATGGGCTGATCAGTGATAGGCAACATGGTTTTATGCGGGGGAGATTGTGCCTTACCAACTTAATAGAGTTCTTCGAGGAAGTGACCAAGTTGATAGTTGAAGGAAGGGCTGTTGATGTCATATACATGGACTTTAGTAAAGCATTTGATAAGGTTCCCCATGGTAGACAAATGGAGAAAGTGAAGTCACATGGTGTGCAGGGTGTTCTAGCTAGGTGGATAAAACACTGGTTGAGCAACAGGAGACAGAGAGTAGTAGCTGAAGGGAGTTTCTCAAAATGGAGAAAGGTGACCAGTTCTGTTCCACAGGGATCATTGCTGGGGCCACTGTTGTATGTAATATACATAAATGATCTGGAAGAAGGCACTGTTTGTATGATCAGTAAGTTTACAGATAACACGCAGATTGGTGGCGTAGCAGAAAGCATAAGGGACTGTCAGAGAATACAGGAGGATATAGACAGACTGGAGAGTAGGGTGGAAAAGTGGCAGATGGTTTTCAATTTAGAAAAATGTGAGGTGATGCATTTAGGCAAGACTAATTCTAGAGCAAATTATACAACAAACGGAAGAGCCTTGGGAAAAGTTGATGAGCAGAGAGATCTGGGGCTTCAGGTCCATTGTACCCTGAAGGTTGCTGCACAGATGGATAGAGTGGTCAAGAAGGCACATAGTATGCTTGCCTTCATTGGATGGGGCATTGAGTATAAGAGCTGGCAATCATGTTAAAATTGTACAAGACATTGGTTTGGCTGCATTTAGAATACTGTCTACAGTTCTGGTTGCCACATTAGTAAAAGGATGTGGACGCTTTGGAGAGGGTGCAGAGAAGGTTTACGAGGATGTCGCCTGGTATGGAAGGTGCTAGCTATGAAGAAAGGTTGAGTAGGTTAGGTTTATTTTCATTAGAAAAAAGGAGATTGAGGGGGGACCTGATTGAGGTTTACAAAATCATGAAAGGTATAGACAGGGTGGATAGAGATAAGCTTTTTCCCAGGGTGAAGGATTCAATAACAAGAGGTCACGCTTTCAAGGTGAGAGGTGGAAAGTTTAAGGGGGATACATGCAATAAGTACTTCACACAGAGGGTGGTGGGCGTTTGAAACGCGTTGCCAGCATAAGTGGTGGAGGCAGGCACTGTCAATTCATTGAAGATGTGTCTGGATGAATGCATGAGTAGGTGGGGAGCAGGGGGATACAGATGCTTAGGAATTGACTGACAGGTTTAGACAGTACATTTGGATCGGCCCAGGGCCTGTTCCTGGGCTGTAAATTTTCTTTGTTCTTTCTTTGTTCTTTGTTCTTTAACTCTATTGGAAAATTTAACAGAATACTAGATTATTTAACTACTGAACAGCAAATGTTTGAATATAACAACATTCCATAAACACGCCCTTAGAAAAGTCAAATTCAGTCTCACATATAATGTTTCTTCAGTTTGTGAGAAATGAACATCAAAAGAAAATTCTGGCAGAGAGAGAGAGAGAGAGAGAGAGAGAGAGAGAGAGAGAGAGAGAGAGAACTCAAGCGTTTTGCTGCAGTAGAGAGGGATGTATGGCAATTTCCACAACCAGCTTCAAAACCCTAACAAGTGCTGAAAGCTGAACTAAAACCTTGGGTCTGTGGGAGCCATTCATGCTCCTATTGTTTAACTTTAAAATAAAACCCAGGGACCTTACAAACTTTTTACTCTATTGGCTTGGACCAGACAGCCCACTTCCCCGTCTCAAAGCACTTGCTTCAAAAAATAACAAGAACAGAATACACCTTATAAAGTCACTGTAGTGTCATACTGTGCAATTCATTTTCTCACCCTTCTTCACTTTGCTCCAACCCTCAAGCATATAATTTTAATTACCTTCGTCCAATGATTTTCTTACTCTCTAATCTTACTCGATCTGAATAAAAAGCGTTCTGTTCTACCCACATACAGAAACTGATTGCAGCATCCCAAAAAAATTCTTAAATAATTCCTCAACTCTGGGGCAAAGTATCCTACACTGGGTTTTGAAAACTAAATTATGCAGCTTTAAACTTGCGGGGAGAAGGGATCTTGCAATTCTCCTATTAATGCTGAATTACAATGCACCTAGATAATCTCCCTCCAGCTTACCTATGACCTTTGTGTTGTGTTAGCTGGCAGTTCCAGCAGGCCAGCACATCGCAGGTCTCACAGAACAGCTTCATTGGCTCTTTAGTGTGAAGCGGACAAAAGAGTGGAAACTCATCAACCTCACTCCTGTCACCTGTAGACAGGATAAATTAAAGATCTCACGTTTTAAATCAATGCAGGATGCAAACAATTTTTAAAAGTCAATCAACTGAAATTGACAACAGCAAGATATGTACTTTATTAAAAGAGTAGCACTCAAAACTAGAATCCAGCAGGCAGAAATTACCCAGACCAGGAACTGCATTAGCTTCAACATACTCTTTCTGTCCAAAATGTACCAACCGTTCAAATCAACAATTCAAATTTTTCAAAGGTGCAAGAATGAGAAAGGCCACTATTGCTGTAAACTGTACTCCACCGAAGGAAGCAAGTTGTAATCTCAAACTACAAGTGTCAGCATACAGTTCAGCCAGATGGCAAATGATAGTTAAAATCCATCACACAAGTAATGGAATAAAGTTGCTTGCCAGCCATACAAACTCCCACAATTATGTTTGACCTTACCCAGGATTAAGGGTCTAATGATTCCCCTTATGATAATCAATTGAACATAGTCTGCTAGATATCTCTGTGAAATTTGTTGGCCTGAGCCTGATTAGTTATGCACTAAGCTATGAGGGAATCTGACTTAGCATTTCTATATCAGTTTAGTGTAATAGTGCAAGTTGAATAAATGCTTGGTTAATGTTTTGGAGTGACAGATAAAATTGCTTGGGCAACAGAACTAACAAGAAAATGACAAGCAGATATAACAAATTACTCATTTTTATCAATAATACTAGCAAATTTATTATATTATTGACGATTGTTATGCATAAGAAGTAAAGCTGCACTCCTGCATGACCCAACTGAAATATATCAGTCTTAAAAAAATTTCTAAAACATAGAGACACCTCAAATTTCTAATGACTTTTGTTTAATATTAATGTAGTAAAATGCCAGAGCATTATTAAACAAAATCTGCCACAAAGCCACATAAGAAATCTTAAATGGTTGTGAAAGACTATACAGCGCCAATGGTGCCAGCACTACATGTTGGAAACTACAAAAATGCAGCAAGGATGCTCCCGACAAGACACATAGTGGCTGTTTAGGGACTAACATGGGCACATCATGCATACGCTGGAAGCATACAGAGTAGATGGATCTAATGTCAGTTTCCGCACGTGATTTTGATTACCTACATTGGCGCACAATTAGTGGTAATATTGTGCCTGTATCATTGGAGTTTTACAACAAGTGGATTTACAAAGGAGTGGAGTCGGAGGAGTTGGTAGGCCTAGCAGAAAAACACCTGCCTCAGGTTACATGGGCTATAGTGGACCTCTAAAGGTCTGTCAAGGTCACCGTGCCAACCTAATCATGAGAGATGCAATGAAATCTCGACACTTTATATTTTCATATAGAAAAAAATGGATATATTGACAATTGTGGGGCTTGGAAGTAACAATAGATACATGCAAGTTAATCTTAATCTTAATCGAAGAGTGTGATGCTGGAAAAGCACAACCGGTCAGGCAGCATCCGAGGAGCAGGAGAATCGACGATTCGGCCATAAGCTCTTCATCAGGAATCATTTCCGGCTGTACTTTTCCAGCACCACAATCTTTGACTCTAATCTCCAGCATCTATAGTCCTCACTTACTCCTACTTGATCTTAATGTTAAACAAACTCAACATATTATTTAAATTACATATAAATAGATAATATATTGATGAAAAGTTCACCCAGTTGGCGGTAGAGGGTTGTTTTTCGGACTGTAGACCTATGACCAGCAGTATTCACAGAGATTGATATTAGATGAGAATATAGGAGGCATGGTTAGAACACTTGCAGATAACACCAAAATTAGTAGGATAGTGGACAGTGAAGAAGCTTATCTAAGATTTCAAAAAGACCTTGATCAATTGGGCTAATGGGCTGAGGAGTGGCAGATGGAGTTTAATTTTGATAAATGTGAAGTTTTGCCTTTTGGTAAAACAAAGGCAAGACTCATACAAATAATGGTAAGGCCCTGGGTAGTGCTGCAGAACAGAGTTCAAATACATAATTCTTTGAAATTTGCATCACAGGTTGACAGAGTGGCTAAGAAGGCATTTAGCATGTTTGTCTCTATTACTCAGACCATTGAGTATTGGAGTTGGGTCATGTTGAGGCTGTACAGGACACTGGTGAGCCTTCTTCCTGATTACTCTGTGCAGTCCTAGTTGCTTTGTTATATTGGAGAAGGATCAGAACAGATTTACCAGGATGTTGCTGGGAATGGAGGGTTTGAGTTATAAAAATAGGCTGGATAGACTCAGGCATTTTCACTGGAGAATAGGAGGTTGAGGGTGACCTTATAGATGTTATAAAATCATGAGGGGCATAGATTGAATTGCAAAGGCCTTTTCCGTAAGGTAGGGGAGTTCAAAACTAGGGGGCATATTTCTAAGGTGTGAGGAGAAAGATTTAAAAAGGACAGGAGGGACAACCTTTTTTACAAGGAAATGGTCTGTTGTGGAATGAACTGCAGGGTAAGTGGTGGATGCAAGTACAGTTACAATGTTTAAAATACCTTACAAATATGCCTTCTAGTCTTGAAATTCCCCACTCTAGGGAAAAGGCCTGCCATTCACCTTATCTACATCCCTCATGGTTTTATAAACTTCTATAAGGCCACCTCTCAACCTCATACGCTACAGTGAAAAAAGTCCCAGCCATTTGTTATAATTCAAACCCTCCAATCCTCAACATTTTGGTAAATCTTTTCTGAACCCTCTCTGGTCTAATAATATTCTTCCTATAACAGGTTGACCAGAAATTCATACAATACTCCAGAAATGGCCTCACCAACATCCTGTACAGCCACACCATGATATCCCAACCACTATACTCAATGCACTGTCTAATGAAGGCAAGTGTGCCAAATGCCTTCTTCACCCCGTCTACCTGTGGCTCCAATTTCAAGGGACCATGCACGTGCACCCTTAGGTCTCTTTGTTCAGCAGGTCTTACCACCAAGTCCTGACCTGATTTGCCTTACTAAAATGCATTTTCTCATGTTTATCTAAAACAAAACTCCATCTACCACTCCTTAGCCCACGGTAATGTTTGTGTTCTTGCCTTTCCTTTTAAGAGGTCTGAATTTTAGTATACTGCATAGGTGTGCAAGGATATTCTTAGACTAATCCAAAATGTGCTGGTACAAAGGAGGAGAAATATTGCACTAAAGAATGGGTTCCAATCATAGAGTAAAGTGATTAAAATTGTAAGAAGGAGCAAGGAGAATTTAGATTTAAAGAATCAAGGGTTTTTGGGATTGGAACATTTAGAAGTATCCTCAAGCAGGATAGAGATGAAAAACAGCTGGAAAATTTTAAGTCCATGTTTGATGTTATTTTACTATTATTGAGTGAGGTGATCTGCAGATGGAGAACTTGGTTGAATTTTTTTACTGAAGTAACCAAAAAGATTGATGAGGGCAGAGTGGTAGACATTCTTTAGTGGATTTTAGTCAAGCCTTTGACAAGGTTCCACATGATTGAATCATTATAAAAGTTAGATTACATGGGTGAGCTTGCCAGTTGGATACAAAATTGGCTTGATAGGGTATTTTTCCTAGGATGGAGGCATATGTTTAAGGTGAGATAAGAAAGATTTAAAAAGGACATGAGGGGCAAACGTTTTACACAGGAAGTGGTTCATGTGTGGAATGAACTGCCAGGGGAAGTGGTGGATGCAGGTACAGTTTTGTTTAAAGGACATTTGGATTGAATAGAAAAAGTTGGGAGGAATATGGACCATGCACAGGCAGGTGGAACAAGTTTATTTTGGGAACATGGTCAGCATGGACTGGTTGGACCAAAGGGTCTGTTTCTCTGTTGTATGATGCTATGACTCTAACTGCAGGATAACAAACCAAATTAAGGAGCATAAATCTGAATTTATAACATTCAGTGGTTACAAAATATGAATTTTAGAGCAAAGGGAAAACAATGAAGTGATTACAATCATTTTTAAAACCTTGAAGTCTGGTTTTAATTTTTTTCTGAAATTGGGATTGATAAAATTACTTCACACAAATTGCTAGTTCGAACATACAATAGGACATTCAATGAGATTTTGGGGCTAATAAATCTAAATATTTTAAATAAAAGCAAGAGCCGATGGAAACAATCTAAGTGGTTCTAACTTGTATCAGTAAAAATGGGATAAATTGTTGGGAGGGATTTAATTGACCACTAATGAATCCTGAGCTTAAAAATGTGTTGCTGGAAAAGCGCAGCAGGTCAGGCAGCATCAAAGGAGCAGGAGAATCGACGTTTTGGGCATAAGCCCTTCTTCAGGAAAAGCTTATGCCCGAAACGTCGATTCTCCGCTCCTTTGATGCTGCCTGACCTGCTGCGCTTTTCCAGCAACACATTTTTAAGCTCTGATCTCCAGCATCTGCAGTCCTCACTTTCTCCCACTAATGGATCCTGCCAACCCAATAATACCACAGGAGCTGTATACAAAAGAAACCTTTGGGTCTACATGTCAATTTTGGATTTGAAATAATTTTAAAAGGAGGAAAGTCAAATATAATCTAGCAAGTATCTGATTTAATGGGAACTTCACTAATTAGGCTAAGACTGAGACATAAGGCTCCCTGCAAGTCAAATTATGAGTATGGTTCAAAAAGGGGGAAAATAAAGACACGCTAGTGAATACTTGACAAATTAGCCAAAGGGATAAATAAACATGGGGGAACAGTATTGTGTATCAATCATAAAAACATCATGTACCTCAAATTCTGCTTGCTGGTCACTACAGTCCAGGTATGAATGATGCATATCTGACAATAAAAACTGGACAACCAAAAAAGTATTCGATACATTCTGTAACCATCTCATGGATTATGAAAAAGTAGAACAGCCCCCATCCCACACCTAAGTGAGCAACTGGGGAAATTAGACCAAGAATTGTTCAGGCTGTCAAATTCTACCACCTTGTACAGAAGAAACTAGACATTCTTGAAGACATAAAACAGGAATTTCAAAAAAAGGTTAAATGTTAAAATGCAGCCCTGGATTAAGATAATCCACAAGTAACAGTAGGGAATAATGGCCTGTACGTCTGGTGGGAAAGGAAAAGATAGTAAGAGAACAACCCCAGTTCCCCAATGCAATGAGACTCAGCATAGGAACCATGTGTTAGGATTAGTGTTAGAAAGGGATACAGGGGGATATAGGAGAAACTATGACTCTCTTGCCAGGGTGTGGACATGCACAAGTAGTCTTTGACATGACTGAGATAGAAGTACCAAAATGGGGCTCTCCTACCACAAAGCAGCTGTTTACCCACTTCCTTGGAAGCATAGTTGATAAAGGAGGAATTCTGACCAACTAGAAGTAGAAGGAAGAGAAGTCTATTGAAGTTAGCAAGGACAGACTGTGCCTCAGGAGTAGGGATTTACAAATACAGGATCTGCAACAGAATATTTGTAGAATCATAAGTGGCACTTAACAGAACTGAAAGAAAACAAGTCAGTAAGGACAAAAATCCTATCAAGTTATTCTGGACACTATTGAGTTTTTGATATCTGTTCAGGATACAACTAACTTGATTATCGATTGCATAGCTAACATTTCCCAAGAAGAGCACAAGGCAGAGCTATGTACAACTTATTCAAGCTGGCTATTAACAATGACCAATATTAACGTGTTGCAATGAGATATGCCAGACGGGGTATTGGATGAGCAATGCAGAAAATGATTTGGGGAGAACACAAACCTAGGACACCTCGCTAGTAGAGTATTGGAAACTCATTGTGGATGAGGAAAAGGGCTGCGGGAAGGATGAGCCAATTGACCATACCACCATGGTACAGCAGGCCATTCAAGAGGGGGAAGCAGAAGGACAACTTGGTAGTTACAGGGGATTCTATAATTAAGGGGACAGATGATATCTTTCGCAAGCCGAATTGAGAGTCCCGCATGGTGTGTTGCCTGCCCAGTGCCAGCGTGCAGGACATCTCTGACCAACTTGAAAGTATACTGGAGCGGGAGGGGAGGATCCAGTTGTTGTAGTCCACGTTGGGACTAAGAACATTGGCAAGGCTAGGAAGGAGGACCTGTTTGGGAATTATCAAGCACTAGGAACAAAATTAAGGAACAAATCCTTGAGGGTCATAATCTCCGGATTACTGCTCGAGCCATGTGCAAATTGGCTTAGGAATAAGAAAATTCAGGAAATAAACACGTGGCTAAGGGAATAGTGTCGGAAAAAGGGTTCCATTTCATGGGGCATTGGCATCAGTTTTGGAACGCGGGTATCTGATGGGACAGTCTCCACCTAAACCAATCTGGAACCAGTTCTAGCAAAAAGAATAAATAGGATTTAAAGGAGTTTAAACTTGTGAGTCGGGGGAAAGGGAAAGGGAAAGCATCAGGAAGTATGATGATAAATAAAAAAGGTAAACAACGGGTTAGCATGTATGTAGGAGGGTTTAAGTTCAAGGCAGGCTACAAAAGAAGCAAAAAGGAAGGATAACTCAGGAGATATTAGAGATGTTGTGAATCATGACATTATGAAAGCTGGCATAAAGGCACTTTACCTGAATGCTCATGGCATTTGTAACAAGGTTGATGAGTTAATGGCACAAATCATCACAAATGTACATGACTTGGTAGCCATTACGGAGACATGGTTACAGAATAGTCATAAGTGGAAGTTAAATATCCAGGGTTACCAGACTATTCGAAGGACAGACAGGAATGTAAGGGAGGTGGTGTAGCTCTGATATTCAAGGACAACATTAGAGTGGTTCTAAGAGGTTCTATGGAGAATGAGGTTGAATCCATTTGGGTGGAAATTAGAAATTCTAAGAAGAAAAAGTCCCCGATGGGCATAGTCTATAGGCCACCAACTAATAACATCACATTGGGGCGGGCAATAAACAAAGAAATAACTAATGTCTCTAAAAATGGTAAGGCAATTATCATGGGGGATTTTAATCTGCATGTAGATTCGTCGAGCAGCTCAGTCAGGGTAGCCTTGAGGAGGAGTTTGTTAAATGCATCTGTGAAAGTTTTCTTGAACAGTTTGTAACGGAACCGATGAGGGAGCAAGTTATCCTAGATCTGGTCCTATGTAATGAGACTGGAATAATTAATTACTTCATAGTTAGGGATCGTCTTGAAGGGAGTGATCACAATATGGTTGAGTATAGAATACAGTTGGATAGAGTGAAGATAAAATCCAATACCAGGGTCCTGTTCTTGAACAAGCGGGACTACAATAGAATTAGGGAGGACCTGGCTAAAGTAGACTGGAAACAAAGATCTTATGGTGGGACAGTTGATGAGCGGTGGAAGACTTTCAAAGAAATTTTTCAAATTGCTCAGCAAAGGTATATTCCAGTGAAAAGGAAGGACTGTAAGAAGAAGGGTAATCTGCTATGGGTGTCTAAGGTAATCTGGTAGGCTATCAAATTGAAAGGGAAGGCATACAAAAGTGGCCAAAAACAGCATGAAGGTAGAAGATTGGGAAACTTTAAAAGTCAACAGAAAGCCACAAAATAAGCTATAAAGAAAGTGAGATAGAGTGAGAAAAAACTAGCACAGAATTTAAAGACAGATAGCAAAAGTTTCTCTAAATATATAAAATGAAAAACAGCGGCTAAAGTAAACATTGGTCCTTTAGTTATGGGATATGATGAAATGATCATGGCATTGAACAGGTACTTTGAATCAATCTTCACAGTGGAGGACACGAATAACATGCCAGTAAATGATGAAGAGATGGAGGTAGGTGAGGACGTAGAAATGATCATTATGACGGAAGAGCCAGTGTTGGGCATGCTAATGGAGCTAAGAATAGATATGTTTCCTGGCCCTGATGGAATGCCTCCCAGGATACTAAAAGAGATGGCGGGAGAAATAGTAGGTGCACTGGCGGTAATTTTCCAAAATTCGCTGGACTCTGGGGCAGTCCCAGCAGATTAGAAAACAGCAAATGTGACGCCACTGTTTAAAAAGGGAGGTAAACCAAAGATGAGAAATTATAGACCAGTTATCTTAACCTCTGTAGTGGGAAAGATGCTTGAGTCTATTATCAGGGAAGAAGTCTCGAAAGAAATTGTCCCATTGGACAGACACAACATGGGTTCATGAAGGGCAGGTCGTGCTTGACAAATCTTTTAGAATTCTATGAAAGCGTTTTGAGCAAGGAGGACAACAGGGACCCAGTGGGTGTGGTGAAACTAGATTTCCAAAAGGCCTTTGACATGAGGCTGCTTCATAAGATAAGGATACATGGCATTAGGGGTAGAGTATTAATGTGAATAGAGGATTGATTGACTAACAGGAAGCAACGAGTGAGGATAAATGAGTGCTATTCTGGCTGGCAATCAGTGACTAGTGGTGTGCCTCAGGGAACACAACTATTGACAATTTATATAGATGATTTAGAGTTGGGGACCATGTGTACGGTGTCAAAGTTTGCAGATGACACTAAGATGAGCGGCAGAGCAAAGTGTGCAGAGGACTGTGAAACTTTGCAGAGGAACACAGATGCATTGAGTGAGTGGGCAAAGGTCTGACAGATGGAATACAATGTTAGTAAATGTGAAGTCATACATCTGGTAGGAGTAACAGCAAAATAGATTCTTACTTGAATGGTAAACAGTTGCAGCATACTAATTTGCAGAGGGACCTGGGTGTTCTTGCGCTGAATCACAGAAGGTTGGTCTGTAGATACAAGTAATTAGGAAGGCAAATAGAATTTTGTCCTTCATTGCTAAAGGGGTTGAGTTTAAAAGCAGAGAGGCAATGTTGCAGATGTACAAGGTGCTGGTGAGGCCACACTTGGAGTACTGCGTGCAGTTTTGGTGTCCTTGAGAAAAAATGTACTGGCATTGGAGGGGGTGCAGAGGAGGTTCACTAGGTTGATTCCAGAGTTGAGAGGGTTGGATTATGAGGAGAGGCTGAGTAGACTGGGATTACATTCACTGCAATTCAAAAGAATGAGGGGGGGGGGGGGAATCTTGAAGAAATATACAAAATTATGAAGGGAATGGATAAAATAGAAGTAGAGAAGATGTTTCCACTGGTAGGTGAAGCTAGGACAAGAGGGCACAGCCTCAAGATTAGAGCGAGCAGATTTAGAGAATTGAGAAGGAACTTCTTCACCCTGAGGGTTGTTAATCTATGGAATTCCTTGTCCAGTAAAGTAGTTGTCACTATTTCAGTAAACACTTTTAAAGCTAAGATAACTTTTTTCTGAAAAATAAAGGAATTAAGGAATATGGTGAGAGTGCAGATAAGTGGTGCTGAGTCCATGAAAAGATTATCCATGACCTTATTGAGTGGTGGAGCAGGCTCGAAGGGCTGGATGGCCTACTCCTGCTCCTAGTTCTTAAGTTATGTTCTTATGTAAAGGGGGACAATACATAGCAGTAGCGCTATACATATCTCGTTGAGGGGTCAGTCGTACTTATCACTTGAGGAAGGTCCACAATATTGGCAAGTAACATGAGGGGACCTAGACAGTGCTAAAAAGACCCCAAACCATGTGATCATTACAAATATTACCAAGAAGGACATCGACTTATCAGTGGCACCTTGGAGAGGATCACTAGGCATGCCCAGAGGAACTGACTGGGCAAAAGCTTACCTATTGTGGCTTTGACTCTTAGGAGAATTGTACATGGTCTATTTTACCAGTGAATAATCCTCCAGTCTTTTCAGCAGTATGCCCCAGTTGGACCAGCTTATTACTTCTATATAGTGGCCAGTTATTATCACAAAACCTTTCCTCTGTTGGGACATAATATTGTCATTGGCAATATAACTTGGCACGTTATTGTTAATGAACAAATCTTACCTATGCAAGAGAAAGACTTACTACTTAAGGAAAATCTCACGGTCCAATGCGCAGACACACACTAAGAAATATTACAGTACGTCACCACTAAACTGCCATTGTTCCCCATCGGACAGCAGATTGGGCTCACTTCATCAAGGAGACGAAAGACATCATCCATAAATAGACCAAACACACTGAGAAAATCAACCTTCATATGAATCAAGTAAACGAGAGCCTGAGAGAGATCAGTTGGTGGGACCAATTATGGAACTGGGTCCTGAATACCCAAATTCACCCCTGGATTTGGATTATATCTCATATGGTGATTGTGGTACAACTTGTTGTATGACTTGTATTGATCCTACTAATGTACATTGATAAAAGACAGTTCAAGAAGTGGAAAAGTAAACAGCAAAGGTTGGAAGAATGGGTATTATTACCAAAGTCAATGCTCATAGGCCCAGGGCCAAGAGGAGGGTTTGTTGGGGCAGACCATGCTAGAAGGTGATACAAAATATAATCCCATAATAATTAAAATTCTTTAGGTAACTGTTATTACATATTAACCATATCTACAACAGTACCATGTATTTAAAAATACAATGTACAAACTAAATGAAGAGATTTAGCTGAATTCCAATGAGCAGTCAACCTTAGATAGTGAAGAGCGGCCCACTTCATTAGCAGGGAAGATGAAGTGAGAACACAAAGAGACAGATAGCATAGTGGGGGGAGGTAGGGGTATAAAGATGTTGTAAAATATGGTCAGTGTCAGTGTGACTTCAAAAAATAAATTGTAACTTCACCACTTTGCAAAATGCTAAGATAATGATGGAGACAATTTTAGCAGATCCTTACATCCAAAGATCATGGGGACAAGGACAGAGACAAATTATAAGGGAAGGGTGAGGATGAGGTCATGTCCTGTTGAATCCAAATAAGTTTCCTTTAATGACTTGCTAAGGCTGTGAAGGTGATTGAATTTCACTGTCATCAATAGAATTCAAATGGATGCTGTCTTATTTTGTAAAGAGAATTAGAATGAAAAGTACTTAGAATTGAGACAGTAAGGTTCATTCAAGAATCAAGTTTGATCTAAAACAACCGACAGTATGTAAATTGCAGGAGCTGTAACTGCAGCTGCAAGATAGAGAGACTATGCTTGATCTCTAAGGTTGAGACAGAGAAGTTAGTCCCCAGTTTGTCAACTTTGTCAAAGAATTATTATATTAGATGAAACTACAAAACTTCACAACTTTAGGTATAACTATATAACTAATGATATAACTAACTTTATGTTGGACTGATATTACAAATTTTATTACATTTGGTAGAAATGAGTATCCTTTTGTATCTCTTCTAATAACATTAGTAGGGAATATAAATTGCCTAACAGAATTTTAAAAAGTCATTACTGATAAGCAAGTATCCAAGCTTTTGGCAATTACATGAAACAGATGGCAAGCGCCTGGGAAGGAGCATAACTATCAGTGGTGGAATGTGATTGAATAAAATGTATTGTAAGATCCCAAGGGCTGGTGATAAAAGGTGTCTGGTAAACATGATGAGATCATGGGAGGACCTAGGGCTGTAGACAGATTTGTCCAAATTGGTGATATAGGATTTGATGTGTAGATTAGAGGCATGTGGCTAACAATGACACCAATGTTATATGTAATTATTGTAACACAGAATGCATACAAACGCCATACCTGGCTCAGAGAGAGAGTGTGTCTGATGGAAATTATTTCCAAGGACCTCTCCCAAGCTGTGTTAGGTAAAGAGTTCTGAATAAAGATTGACTTGTGCTGCAAGACTACTCTTTGACATCTCTCCCCAACAAAGACATGATCTCAAGATGTCAATCTTTATCCATATTGCATATGCCTCTCTTTTCTTTTTGACAATGGGGCAAAGTATTTTCACTTTACTAAAATCAATATAATGAGATTTAATAAAGAGGTTTTACTCATGGATAACTGACAATTTAAGAAACCAGTCAAGATTTAGTAGGAAGAGACATCAGTCAACATCCATCACTCTCAACAGCCAATTAGATATTGATCTAATCAGGCACACCTTACCTGCAGTATGCTCAGGAATTGACAATTTGTGATGTTTTGTCTCCTTCCCAAGAACATGTTCTTCTGAACATGTACTGCAAAGCCATTTATTGCAGTCTGAACAGGAATAGAGAGCTGGTTTCTTTTCTTTGCAGTCTGAGCAGTGCTGGTGAGACAATAAAAACACTATATTCAGGTAACCATTTCAAGAATCATGGTTAAGTTTTGCTTTATTATTCTTTACATCTATTAGTAGCATCAGGCCTTGCAGACATTGGCATTTTAAGTAATATCATCAAGGTTCAGCAATTCAAGATAATTGAATAGTCACAGTCATGCACACTGAGATTGCTTCCCTTTAAATATTTTAAAAATATACTTGTTCTCATGTGTAGAATTGACTTCTGAACTTGCTATCAATGTTCTTTCATACATAAAACTGCAACCTCCCTTTTTCAAAATGTTATTTTACACTTTTATACAGTGCATAATAGCACACAGTTCCTGTGTTCTGTGTAGCTGACCAACATGAAATTGTGCACTTTCAGAAGAACAAACAACTCAAACCACAAAAGGAACAAAGGCAGAGCTATACTTATGTTTTATAGTGGTGTCTATCTTGACATTCTTCTGCATTTGTGATCAAGGACTGAAAACTAATAGTCACATAGCCAAGCTTGCAAGATGTAACATTACAAACAGAATGAGATATATGCATTCATGCAATGTGCTGTGGCTTTTTTCTTACAAAATCTGTAATCGTTCATATTACTGGAAACCAAACAGAAATGCCAGAAAATATAGTCTTCATAACATAAATGTTCATTCTAATGTGAAAGATTTCTCATATGTTTTTGGCAACTCTTCCTCATATGGGTAAGAATGAAGTGATCAATACTGATGAAGAACACATTGTTCCAACCCTGTACCTAGTATTTATCTGGGTGATAAATACTAACCCAGCGTATTTATTAAGCACTCTCAATCAGGGATAACAGAGGCCAAGATTCCAAGATTGAGAAAATTTCCTTTAACATAGGATGAGAAAGACAATGTAGTTTAATTTCCTAACTAGACTGGATGCAAGATCAGACAACCTGGTGCAAATGAACAAAGATACAAAGATAATCTGAACTGAATATGCTGGAAATGTTCAGCAGTTCATGTAACAACAGTGGAAAGAGGAATGAACAAAATAGTAGAAGTCAGGATGAACAGATGATCAACAAAAGCATCGCCAGAATGTCCATCTGAAAAGGAAGAATTAGACCAATTGCTCCGAATTCATATCATTAAGGTTGATAATGACTCTGGAAGTTGGGAAGTGCATAATCAAAGGTAAGTTGCTGTTCCTTGAGCCATGGCTGAATATCAGTGGATCAGTGTAGAAGGTCAGGACAAGGCAGGTGATGCAGAGAAATAAAATGGCTAAAGAGCAGAAGCTCAGGGTTACTCTCACAGATCAAACCTAAGCATTCAGCAAAATAATTATCCAATCTGCGTTTAGTCTCCCCCATGCAGAGGACATCACATTATGTACTGTATTTACTGCTCACATTATGAAAGGAAGTATAAATAAATTGGTGATTTAACTGGAAGGAATGTTGGGGTCCTGCACAGTGGAAGAGAAAAGATAAAAGAGGAGGTGCTACACTTCTTGTGCTTCCATAGGGTGGGAGGGAGGGGGGGCACAAATAAAAACCCATAGTGTTAATTCACTGGGATGGTGAAAAGATTGGAAAACGAAGGCTGGAATACTGGACCCATACCCTTGGAGCAGAGAAAACAAATGTCATTTATTGGATGGCTTTAGTACTGTAAGTATACCTCAACTTCAACATTCGTGCTGATTCAGGCCTCAAAACTCAAAAGTCTATTTGAAATTGTCCCTTTTTATGTGGGCAGATTGCAGATAACCCCAATCATCACAAAAACAGGAAATTAGGTTGCGAATTATCCAAACACGAATGTACCAAATGTACATTTGCTACATTTTCATTTGAACACTTAAATTTGCTACAACAATGTGAATCTATAAAAATTGTTCAGTATAAATTTCAAGATCAGCACTGAAGCAGAGACCATTGGTATTACAGTATCTACACACACACAAACTGTCCTGTGCTTAGGCAGTACTGGGAAACCATATTCTAGAAAACTAACCTTAAATGATTTTATTTCTTTTGTTAAAAAGTATTCCTGGATTGGATATAAATCTTATGAAACTTACAGGAAGCTAGCAGGTTGGAGTTTCTATCTATTGTCTAATTAGTATTAAATGACCTCAAACAATGTCCTTTGCAAAGCACAAATCAGTGAAACATCCGAAGTCAGACAGGATAAAAAATAAATCACAGTAATTCCTGCAATCTAACATCAAGAAGGAAGTGCACATTTATGCAAAGTAGATAAGTGCAGACTCAAGCTTGGCTATGCTGATTCTGGTTTGATGACCACAGCACTCCGTTCAAGCTGACCCAATGAATGGGAACCGAGATACTACACTGAAAACAATTATTGTTTATGAAACTGTCAGGACTCAGCACCATCTACGAAGATGCAAGAAGGAGAAAAAATGGAAAATTGAAAGAAAAGGGAACACAAATTGATTACTTATAACAGTATTATTGGGTGGCTTCTTCGACAAAGTCTAGTGCTTTTGAAATTAAGAGAGACTGACTGTGGAAGGACCAGGCCTAAGCAGCACCCAAGAAGCAGGAGAGTTGGGCTTTGAGCTAAGCTCTTCATCAGGAATGGTGCAGGGGTGGGCCAAGGGGGCTGAGAGATAAATAGGGGGCAGGGGGAGGGCTGGGTTGAAGGTAGCTGGGAATGCGATAGGTAGATGAAGGTGGGGGTGATGGTGATAGGTTGGAGTGGAGGGTGGAGTGGATAGGTGGGAAGCCAAGTTGGAAGGTTGGACCTGCAAGAAGGTGGGGTGAGGGGAAATGATGAAACTGGTGAAATCAAC
Source organism: Chiloscyllium plagiosum (assembly GCF_004010195.1). Taxonomy (NCBI): domain Eukaryota; kingdom Metazoa; phylum Chordata; class Chondrichthyes; order Orectolobiformes; family Hemiscylliidae; genus Chiloscyllium; species Chiloscyllium plagiosum. The sequence goes on from NC_057725.1 coordinate 38,186,384, forward strand.
ATTGATCCCATGTGGTTGGAGGGTCCCAAGGCAGAAGATAAAGTGTTCTTCCTCCAGGGGTCAGGTGACTAGAATTTGGCGGTGGAGGAGGCCAAGGACTTGCATGTCCTTGGCGGATTGGGAGGGGGAGTTGGCGATCGGTCACAGGGCAGTGGAGTTGATTGGTGTGTGTGTCCCAGAGAGGTTTTCTGAAACATTCCACAAATTGGCATCCTGTCTCCCTAATATAGAGGAGACCACATTGAGACATGTGTGGAAGTGCGGGAATATCTCCATTGGATGTGAAAGGATTCTTTGGGGCCTTGGACGAAGGTGATGAGGGGAGGGTGGAGCGGCATGTAGACACAGGTTTTGCACTACTTGCAGTGGCAGGGGAAGGTGCTGAGAGTGGAGTGTAGGTTTATGGGAGGTGTGGATGTAACAAGGGAGTCACGGAGGGAATGGTCTCTGTGAAACACAGATAGGGGTGTGAAGAGAAATATAACCCTAGTAGTGGGGTCTGTTTGTAGGTGGCAGTAATGGCCAAGGATGATGCTTTATATCCGGAGGTTGGTAAGGTGGAAGGTGAGGACCGAGTGTGGGGAGGGGTGGGGTTCAAGGGTAGAGGTGCAAGAAGTGGAGGAGATGCACTGGAGGGAATTGTTGACCATGTTGGAGGGGAAATTGTGGTCCTTGAAGAAGGAAGCCATCCAGGATGTTCTATGGTGGAGGTCCAGGTGAATTTGAGGTCAGGGTGGAAGGTGGTCATGAAGTTGATGAGCAGTTATACCTCCTTGTGCTGATACAGTCATCAATGTAGCAGAGGAAAAGGTGGGGGATGGTGCCGGTGTAGCTGCAGAACATGGACTGTTCCACGTACCCAACAAAGAGGCAGGCATAGCCGATACCCATGACTACCCATTTGGTCTGGAGGAAGTGGGAGTATTCAAAGGAGAAATTGTTGAGGGTGAGAACCAGTCCAGCCAATCGAATGAGTGTGTCAGTGGAAGAGTACTGATTGGGTTGGTGGTAGATGAAGAAACGGAGGGCTTGGAGGCCTTAGTCATGGCGGATGGATGTGTACATGGAGTGAATGTCCATGGTGAAGATGAGGCATTATGGGATGGGGAAACAAAAGTTCCGGATGAGGTGGAGGGAGTGGGATGTGTCCCGAATGTATGTGGGGAGATCCTGGACCAAGGGGGACAGGACGGTGTCAAAGTATGCAGAGATATGTTCGGTGCAGGTTTTGCACTTCTTGCGGTGGCAAGGGAAGGGCACCTGCATGGTTTCATTGGCTGAACTGGTTCTCACCCTCAACATTTTCTCCTTCAAATCCTCCTACTTTCTCCAGACCAAAGGGGTTGCCCTGTGCACCGGCATGGGCCACAGCGATGCCTGCCTCTTCGTCGAGTATGTGGAACAGTCCATCTTCCACAAGACGTGCAAAACCTGCATCCCACCTCTCCCCTCACCTCCATCCACGGCCCCAAATGATCCTTCCACATTCGACAGAGATTTACCTGTACTTCCACAGACATCATCTACTGTGTCCGTTGCTGTCGATGTGGTCTCCTCTACACTGGGGAGACAGGAGGCCAATTTGTGGAATGTTTCAGAGAATATCTCTGGGACACATGCACTAATCAACCAGACTGCCCTGTAGATGAACACTTCAACTCCCCCCTCCTAATCCACCAAGGACATGCAAGCCTCTTCCACCGCCAAACTCTAGCCACATGAATCCTAGAGGAAGAACACCTCATCTTCTGTCTTGGAACACTCCAATCACACGGATCAATGTTGATTTCACCAGTTTCCTCATTTCCCCACCCTCCACCTAATCCCAGATCCAACCCTCCAACTCTGCATCGTCCTCTTGAACTGTCCTACCTGTCCATCTTCTTTCCCACTTATCCGCTCCACCCAACCTATTACCATCATCTCCCACCTTTATCTACCTAACGCATTCCCAGCTACCTTCCACCAAGCTCAACATCCCCCCTCATTTATTTCTCAGTTCTCTTGGGACGCCCCGTCATTCCCGATGAGGAGATTATGCTTGAAACGTTGACACTCCTCCCCCTCGGATGCTGCCTGACCGGCTGTACTTTTCCAGCACCACACTTTTTCACTTTGATCTAAAGCATCTGCAGTCCTCACTTTCTCCAAGGACCAGGTCTACTCAAGTATTCTCCAATATATTTCTAATCAATAGGTTATCACAATCTATATGTGGGCAAAAGTGAGGACTGCAAATGTTGGAGATCAGAGTCTGGATTAGAGTGGTTCCTGAAAACCATAGCAGATCATATGGGCGGCACGGTGGCACAGTGGTTAGCACTGCTGCCTCATAGCGCCAGAGACCCGGGTTCAATTCCCGCCTCAGGCGACTGACTGTGTGGAGTTTGCGTGGGTTTCCTCCGGGTGCTTCGGTTTCCTCCCACAGTCCAAAGATGTGCAGGTCAGGTGAATTGGCCATGCTAAATTGCCCGTAGTGTTAGGTAAGGGGTAAATGTATGGGTGGGTTGCACTTCGGCGGGGCGGTGTGGATTTGTTGGGCCGAAGGGCCTGTTTCCACACTGTAAGTAATCTAATCTAATCAGGCTGTCCTACTGGATAACATTCGGTTATCTTGTTCCCCCACAGCTATATGCTATCTATGAAAATCTACACATTCTAATTTAGTACAATATATCCAAGCATCCAAGAGCCTAGCTTGTTTAGGAACAAAAGAAACAAAAAGAATAGTACAGCACAGGAATAGGCCCTTCGGCCCACCAAGACTGTGCTGAACGTGATGCCTCTCTAGATTAAAGTTTTTTGCCTCGACATGGTCCATATGCCCCTATTCTCTGCCTATTGTTATATCATTCAAGGTTCCTCTTAAACATTGCTGTTGTATCTACCACCTCTGTTGTATCTACCATTCTTGGCAGCTACCAACCTGTGTGTAAAAAATGTGCCTCTCATATCTGCTTTAAATTTAACCTCTTTTACCTTAAATCTACCTCTCCTAGTAATTGACATTTCTATCTTGGGGAAAACACTCCGACTATCCACTCTAGCCATGCCTCTCCTAATTTTGTAAACTTCTATCAGGTTGCCCCTCACCCTTTAGCATTCAAGTAGAAACAAACAAAATTTCTCCAATGTCTCCTCATAAATAATACCCTCCAAACCAGACAACATCCTGGCAAACCATTTTTGTACCTTCTCTAAAGCTTCCACATCCTTCTTGTAGTGTGGTGACTGTATGCAATATTCCAAATGTGGCCTAATTAAAGTTCTATAAAGTTGCAATGTGACTTGTCAATTTTTATACCCCATGCCTTGACTAATGAAGGCAAGCATGCCATTTGCCTTCTTGACCACCTTATCCACTTGTGTTGCCACTTTCAGGCAATTATACACCTGTACACCTAGATCCTTCTATATGTTGATGCTACTAAGGATTCTGCCATTTATTGTATACTTCACTCTGTATTAGACTTCCCAAAATTCCTCACCTCGCATTAGTCCTGATTAAACTCCATCTGCCATTTCTCTACCCAAGTTTCCAGCCTATCAGTATCCAGTTGTATCCTTTGGCAACCCTCCTCACTATATGGAGCTTCCTCAATCTTTGTGTCATCCGCAAACTTACTAATCAAACCACCTACATTCTTCCCTAAATGACGTATACACATTACAAACAACAGGGGCCCCAGCACTGATCCCTGTGGAACACTACTGGTCACATATCTCCAGTCAGAAAAACATTCTTCCACCTCAACTCTGTCTTCTATGACTAAGCCAGTTCTTCATTCATCTTAATAGTTCACCACGAATCCCATGTGATTTCACTTTCTTTATCAGCCTACCATGAGGGACCTTGTCAACAGCCTTGCTATAGTCCCTGTAAACTACATCCACTGCCCTGCCCTCATCAATCATCTTTAAAGCTTTATGTTTATATTACTTACTTTCACTAGAATTTTGACTGGAGAGGACAGTCCCCCATTTCCTCCCCATTCCATGCAAGACTCTTTGTCAAGTCCATTCCAATTTGGCCACCTTATGACTCAGTCTGTTAATAGCTACCATATTGTTAACCTACTTGAGGTAAAACATTTAATCCCATCAAGGAGGAAGTCCTGCCTATGAAACAATAATAGCAGGCAGCTTTTCCATCTTTCCATAAAGTGCCCCCTCCCCCCCGAGCAGTAGCTGGTCAACTAACTTGCCCCCAGCTATTGAGAAACCTACCACAAGCAGATGAGAGGGAAAGAAAGTGGCAGAAATGGAAACGTTTGCCACGGCTTCCACTTTTATGCCTATGCCCCACTCCCAACCTGTTGTTTTCTCCCTGGCATGGAAATAACATTTCAACCTAACATTTAGGAAGTCCAAATAATAAGTCTACCTAGCACTCCAATGCTATCTATCTACATTACGTAATTCTCTCTGTAAATGAGCATTGCATTTGTTATTCAAGAAATTACTCCCTTGCAAACTATCAACTAACAATTACATTACCTCTGGTGACCCGCTGCTTGCTCTTACAAAAGTCAATTTCTCTGGCAGAAATGGTGCTATCAAATACATCACTTACACTTCTCTGTATTGAACTTCACCTGCTATGCGTCATCCTCAAGACTATATCTGTCCTAATCCCTAAATTATTATGATTTGTATTATCTGCAAAATTCATGATACTGCTCCCTACAAGTGGTAGATAATTCACAAAAATTGGAAGGTAATGGACCCAAAACTGACACTTAGTGAAAACCATTGCAAACTACCTCTTAATCTGAATAACATCCATCCATCACCACTGTTTCCTGTCACTGAACCAACTCTGTATTCATATAGCTGCCGCACTCTTAATTCAGTGGGCTTCCATATTTTTAACAACTATCTTATATGACACTTGGTTAAATGCCTTCAAGGTCCAGATATACAACAATTATTGTGCACATAACTTCTCTCTCTTCTTTTAGCGTAATCTTCACATCATCAATTTTTCTTATCACATCTATCATTCTGTCTACAGTCACACTCAAAACAGAAAAGGAAAACTGCTGTGTTAAAATTTGCACCCATGGCATGACCCAAACAATTCACCACCCTTTAAGAAATACTATTTTTTGCACATTTCCCCTGCATACTGCAACACTAGCTAACTCTACTGCATGCAAACATTTGAATTTTGTTTAAAACTGTCCCAGCTGAACCACACACCAACAGGTTTACAATGAAAATATAGTGTCTTAACCTCAGGCTGGGATCAAATATCATTATCTCAAGTTCAGTTGCTGACTTTGTTGCTGCTTTGGCTTCTTACCACCAAACCAACCTATGATCCTTTGATGCAGTCTCTTAGGTGCAAGGTTTCTGATGAAGCTATAAGATTAGAAGAAACATTTTGCGAATTAAATTCCAAATGACTTTTTACTAGGAAAAGCACTGAAATATAGTGAAGACTGTGTAGTGTATGAAAATCATAGCTGACTTTATTTAATATATAGAACTAATTGCACGTCACAAATTGTAGTGGCTACAGAATAGTAATGCAGTCTGACTTGAAAGTAGGTGATAAACTTCTGCAGACTATCAATAAAGGAATTCAAGATGATAAGTTTCTATACATAGTGACGGTCCTAAGTTATTGTGATGTTACCTGAATAGGAATCAAAGGCGAACAACATTTCCTTGAAGTCAGATTATAGTGTAATTACATTGCATCAAATTGCCAAAAATTCTAGCATTCAATGGCTATAATTCTAACATCCAAAGGCTAAAATGATCAGACCAGTTAAATGGGCAAGAATGTGTCAGATGAAGTATAATGTGGAGAACACTGAAAGCATCTACTCTCGGAGGAAAATTGAAAAGCTAACTGCTATTTTAGAAGATAAACCAAATAGATATTAGTCTGCAGAGAGTCTTGGGGTCTTTGTAAATGAATATGTATGTGAAGTTAACAGGTAACACAAAGTTAACAATAAATTCAAGAAGCAATTCAGAAGACAATTATATGTTTGCCTTCATTGAATAATGGTTGAACGTAACACCAAGGAGCTCTTGCAGCAATTATAGTGGGCTTATATAGTGCGACCTCACCTAGAATACTGTCCACAATTTTTAGTATCCTTTACTAACCATGATATACGTGCCTTAGATCAGTCAGCTGGCTGGCTGCTTTGTAATGCTAATAGTGTGGGTTTAACTCCCATACCAGCTGAGGCCACCATGAGAGGCCGACCTTCCCAATCTCACCCCTCAGCTGAGGACCGGTGACCTTCAGGTTAAACCACCATCAGCCATCTCGCTCTGATGATTCTCTGGGACTATGGTAATTTTAATAAATGCCTTGGAAAAGGTGCAAGAAGAATTAACAAGATTGACTTCTGGAAATGAGAGATTGCAGATTTCATTGAAACATAAACATTTGTTAGGTCTTCACAGGGTAACTGCAGAGGGGATAATTTTCCTGGCTGGAAAGAATAGAAATAACATAACTAAGTGGTAGATCAGTTAGGACTGAGCTGAGGAGAAATTTCTTCACGCTGAGGGTGACAAGTCTTCAGTATTGTCTGCCTAACAGAGCTCTGCATGCTCAATTGTTATGTATATTCAGGACTGGGATCTATGGATTTTTGGGTAATAGGGACAGACATCACAGAACATTGGGATAGACCAATGATCTTTGGTGGAACAGGTGCAAGGGGGTTCAAACTTTATTACTTTTATGTCTTAGGTTCTCATGTTGGAAATCTATTTTTGATATTTGCCACAACCCTGAACCATCACCATCACAATGTGTGCAACATGATCCATAAGTGCAGAATCCAGGAATGACCCAGTGAAATAGGCAATACTGACATTATCATTAACAAAGAAACTCCACAGAAATTCAAACCTGTTGCCTGAATTATAGCTAAATAAATGAAATGAAACTCATATTTGTAATACAGACAATTCTAAATACAATTACCAATTTTTTGTAACATAGACATTCGCCTTCTTCAGAAGTCTACTTTCTTGGTCACAATTAATACAAACAGAGTTAAATAAGTTAAAGTCTGGGTACCTGTTCATCATGTATTGAGCAGAATACTACTGGATTATTTTGAAATCTTAGTATAGTATAGTTATGACAACACTCCCAGTACAACCATAATGCTGAGTATACACATGAACCAATATGATGTTATCAGTTCTGAAAAACAATGTTACCAAACCAGATTCTTACTCACTTGTTGAAGTAAAGGGTCTGCAGTTCTGCAACTATTTTTATGATGGCACTTATCATTGCAATAAACAGCTGTTCCTTTCCACTTCAATCAGAATATAAATTTAATTTAATGGAAGGGAAAGAAATTACTTCTCTGAATTCAGCAGTTAGAATAATCTCAATTTCAACCTTTCTCACTATTTAAATTATGATGTCACATATTTTGAACTCAAAAATATATGCACATTTAAACATTCTTAAGCCTGGAAATTCATAATTTTATTTATTTATGGCACATGTCCATTGTTTGCAAATTCAGTATTTATTGCGCATCTATAATTGTCTTTGACAAGATGCGGTTCAGGTAGCTGCCTTCTTGAACTGCTTCAGTCCATGTTGTGTAGGCACATCCACAGTGCTGTTAGTTAGGGAGTTCCCAAACTTTGGTATAGTAATTGCAAAGGAACAATAATGCATTTTTTAATATGAGGATAATGGACAACTTGAAATTGATGTTCTCATGTTCCTGTTTCCCTTGTTCCACTAGGTGGGAGGGGTTATGGGTTTGGAAAGGGAAAAGAAGGAATCTTAGTGAGTTTCTGCAAGGCAGCTTCTATATGGTACACAATACTGCCATCAGTGATGGAAGAAATGCATATTTCTGGTGGTGGGTGAGATGCCAATTAGGCAAGCTACTCTGTCCTGGATGGTGTCAAGTTCAGTGTGTTAATGGAGTCTCAAAAGGCAAACAAAACAATCCTGCCTTAACAATGCAAGGATGAGCATCACAAAGAATTTTTACCTTATTATCTCTTTTATGAAATAAATTGCCATTTCAAATAGGAGGACAAATAATATTTTTCAAAAAGCAGTCACTTTGTCACATTGGAAGTTACAAAGAAAATGTGAAATATATTTTATGAAATAAGTATAAGAACTGGAATTATCATTGCATCTTTTTTATTCAAGAAATAGATGCAAGTAAATGCAGTTCAATTGTTGATTTGGTGAACTGAGTAATCATATGTGACATCTTAGCAGCATCATGCAATTTTTATGCAAAACACACTCAATAATTTAAATGCAGATTACTCAAGATTCATATTGTGCTTACCTTTTCCATCTTTTGTATTACTTGGGGATAGTCTCTGATGAAGACATTCTCCACTACATCACTTGTGAAACACGTTTGCCTGCAAGCAGGGCAACAGATAATGCCTGAGGTAGCCAGAGCAGCAAAGACATGAAATCAACAACAGGAAATGAGATTAACCACACACATACAGCAATAGCAAATGCAGTTTGATTTTTGTAAGACAACCTCCAAAAGGAAATTAACTTTCAATGCAATGTCATAAATTTATATCGAGGAAAATAATACGAGTACATACAATCAAAGTGAATATTACATTAGGATGCACATAAAATTATCAAATCAAAGTGCATATAATGACCATAGTAACATGTTAACCTTTCTATACAGTTTCCTACAGGACTATTAATTGAAAGCAAAATTTACTAATGAGAAACAATCTTGACAGTTCCCAAGAGAAAGAGCATAAAGGGATACAGAAGTAAACGGAGGCTGAAATCAAAGCAGACAATATTGGAGATATTCAAAGGTAAGGCAACATTGGTGGATAGAGTAAAACAGAGTTAATTATTAATCAGAACCTCAAAAGTTACAAATACAATAGATTTTAAACAAATGAAATGAGGGGTCTAGGGTGAGGTGTCTGGGAGGTAAAAAGGCTTGGGAAGAGAATAAAAAGAGAAGGCCTGTGATGCGGTGAAGGCAGAAAAGACTAAGATTGGAATTTAGAGTCAGTAGTGGGAGACCATACACATTAACTACAAAACTATGGCAGCTCCACATAGCTTCTCTCCAGAAGACTAGATGCAATTGCCAGACAGACAATAAAGCACCTATCTGACAGCAAAGATTCGTCTCCTACGTATCAGGCCCCAGTAGGATGGTTATCCTTCCCTGAAAGTTGTCAACAGTTCATCAGAATGTGCAGCACTACCAGAACAATGACCACTGCTGCTGTAACACTTGGACCTACCTTGAAGATCACAGATGGATCTTCAGGTTGACATGTGTGTAGACAGGGTGGGTGTTGCAAGTAAGTGTTTGCCAGTAAGCAATGTGTAATGTACCAAGGGAGTGGTGTGGCTTTCAGTAGGCTCTCCATTTCCTGATGCCTGCTCCCTTAGCAGGCTCAGAGTACCTGTGAAAGAAACAGCCTCACTCACTAGGCTGCAGACAAAGCCATTTGCTGACTTTTTGTTTTACACAGAATAGCCACTGCCCACTGAATGTCAGTGGCAGTAGGATGTCTACTTAAAGATCACAATTGGCCTCCGACTGGCATGGTCACCAAATGTACTTGAGCTTGACTGGAGGCAGGTGGATGAGGATGTGCAGGTTGGGTCCTCACCCCTCACCATTCCATCTAATTGATACCTCCACTACCACCTGCCACCTGCAAACCCAATTCAAGGTTGAGAAAGGGTGGGGGTTAGGGGGAGCATTCAATTTCCCTAAAAGACAAATTAGTTGGTGGTGCAGGCTAAAGATAGTGTAACTGGGGAAGTAAAGAAACATGAGGCACGTCCAGCAAAGGTGTGAATTGCATAAGCACGAATAATTACTGCCCAAAACCAAAATAAAATTAGAACCAACAGAATGGGTGAGAGTAGGCATGGAAAGTGTAACTGGATGATGTTTGAGGGGTCTGACAGAGTGAGCAAGTACTTTCAGTTGAGGAAAAAGGATGATACATCTTAAGTGCTAGTATGGAAGGCTGCACGATTAGAACAGATGTGATGCATAAAGAGAAAATGAGAGAATCCTTACAAGAACCAGGGTGTTAAAAAGTGTAGTTGACGTAGCTGAGGGAGTCAGTGGGTCTATGGTGATATTTGCTCAAAGTTTATCCCTAGAAAAGGAAACAAAGTCATGGAGGAAGGGTAGTGCCCTGGTCTCAATCATCTTCAGCTGCTTCATCAACGACCTTCCCTCCACCATAAGGTCAAAAGTGGGAATGTTTGCTGATGATTGCACAAAGTTAGCACCGTTCACAAATCCTCAGATACTGAAGCATGTTATCACCAAATATGATCTGAAAGAAAGCACGAGCCTAATGGAATGATGGAACAGGTGATGAATTAATTATGAGTTAACTGGATTTGAATTCGTTGTATAAATATGGGAAGCTAATAATCAGTGGGATGAAAGTTTTATGGTTAACTGAAATAAAAGACTCACATAAAAATGTAGACTTGAAAATTCTGTTTAAATATAGTTGGAGGATAAGGATGATGCTTTGACAGATTAACTTTTGTGGATAAACTTACAATCAAAGAAATTATTTAGTGACATCTTGAGGCATAGTCTGATTTTGATAAATTTAAGAAAGATGGAGGCTAATATACGGAGTACTAATGCAAGGCTGCAGTAATTTAATTTGGAAATTCTCCAACTTGGCTGGTATATAATTAATTGGACTGTGGAAGAAGAAGGACATATAGCAGTCATTTTATTGGTCAAGACACTTCAGCCCAGTGATCAATGTATTGGAGATAGAATCTTTCAATTACATAGCATTAGGCACTGGATTCATGTCTACTGAGTGGACTAGGCTGGCTAAAAGGCTACCTAGATTCTGAGTAGAAAAATTCAGGAATTTGAACATTCTACCAATTTGAAATTTGGAGATGATAACCCACTAAAATCTTTGAATAGAATGGTTATGCCTTGTAAACCAGACCATAAGACCGTAAGACATAGGAGCAGGAAATTAGGCCATTCAGTCCATCAGGTCTGCTCCAACATTCAATCATGACTGGTAAAATACTGAGAATCATTCATTTTATTAACACAGATGTGTTGTCCAGTGAAATAACCTCCTTACTGAGTAGATCATCAATGAAAAAAGTACACATGAAATTAAATATGGGAAATGACAGAGAATCATGTTTGGAAAAATCTGTAAATTTGTAATTTACTCAGTTGAGACACCAATGCATTTCTTTAATGGAACATAAACTTTCGACTAGTGTTATTGACATTGGGGTAGATATTTTAGAAGAAAGAGGTCAATTTTGTTGACATTACATACACAATTTGCTCATTCATCTTCTGAAAGAAAAATAACCTTTTGTAAAGAATGCAGAAATAAGAGATGAAAAGTATAACAAACTCAGCGATAAAAAAAACAGATGTGAGATTTCTAAGAAATACTGAAGTGCACTGTCATGGCTTATAGCAGATCTGCCCTTTGCAAATGATTTCAATGAGGCAGTGACAATGCATTTAAAGGCATGGGATAAATATAAAAGCATTTTCATTTTAAAGTTTGGCAATCGGATTTAATACATTGTGAACAAGAAAATATTTGTAAGGAAAGGTAATGGAACAGTAGACAGGGTCTGACATGGACTACCAGCAAAATTTCTCACTAAACATTGGTGGTGGGGTGGGGGGGAATGTTTGCTAATGATGAATTCAGAGTGTGAAAATGAATACAGCAACAGGAAAGCATCATAGCAATGGGCATGTGGAACCAATATTCAGCAATAGACTGATTGAAGCAGTGCATGTACAAATGCCAGAAAATCTGAATAATATTCAGGATTGGGATGAAAAAATACAAGTAACATTCACACCAGGCAAATGACCATCCCCAATAACAGAAAATCCATCCATTGTCCTTTGACATTCAATGGTGTCACCATAATTGAATCCCCCACTATCAGTATTCTGGGCAGATACTGAACTGGACAAGCCACACAAACGCAATGGTTAGAACAGCTGGTCAGAGGCTAGGAATATCTGCAACAAGTAACCCAACTCGGACTCTCCAAACCTGTCCACTAAAGGATTCAGTCCTTAGGATCTGTCTAAGCCCATGAAATCATAGCTAGTGAAACTGAATTAACAGGTTATATTTGCATTGGTGTTCAGCATGACATGTGACAATTTAACAACAACTGATGTGGCAACTAAACCCAACATTTAAACAGAAGTTCTAGCATAAGGTCGTCAATCTGAAACGTCAACCCAGATTTTCCCAGGGGCAAGGGACCACTGTGTCAGTCTCTGAAGGAATTTTTGGGAAATCAAAGATTCCACTGGCCAATCACCTGGGAACCCTCCAGGAATTCGGAGGCTTTTGATAAAATTAGATAAACAAACTCATAGGGAAAGTTAGACTATTAAATGTGTAGTCTAACTCCTGAGTAACTATTCAACTAGCCCCATAGTTGCCTCACATAACCCAACCACACTTCCCCGAGACAATTTACAAACCTCAGATCCTGATTTGACATTTCCCTTCTCTCCCCAGGACTTAAGAGTCATAGAGATGTACAGCATGGTAACAGACCCTTCGATCCAACCCGGCCATGCCGACCAGATATCCCAACCGAATCTAGTCCCACCTGCCAGCACCAGGCCCATATCCCTCCAAATACTTCCTATTCATATACCCATCTAAATGCCTCTTGATTGTTGCAATTGTACCAGCCTCCACACTTCCTCTGGCAACTCATTCCATATACGTACTACCCTCTGTGTGAAAAAGTTGCGCCTTAGGTCTCTTTTATATCTTTTCCCTCTCACCCTAAACCTATGTCCTCTAGTTCTGGACTCCCCGACCCCAGGGAAAAGACTTTTCCTATTTACCCTATCCAAGCCCCTCATAATTTTGTAAACCTCCATAAGGTCACCCCTCAGCCTCCGACGTTCCAGGGAAAACAGCCCCAGCCTGTTCAGCCTCTCCCTATAGCTCAAATCCTCCAACCCTGGCAACATCCTTGTAAATTTCTTCTGAACCCAACATCTTTCCAATAGGAAGGAAACCAGAATTGCACACAATATTTCAACAGTGGCTAAACCAATGTCCTGTACAGCCGCAACATGACCTTCCAACTCCTGTACTCAATACTCTGACTAATAAAAGAAAGCATACCAAACACCTTCTTCACTATCCTATCAACCTGCGACTCCATTTTCAAGGAGCTATGAACCTGGAGGACTTGACACACCCAACCCACTCTGAACCCAACACCTTAATTCTCCTGTTTCAATGTTGCAACCCACTTCCTTCCCCTGCTCTGGACCCATTCTGTTCCACTTACTGGGACCTCACACTCCCCCTTTCCCTGCTCCACACCCACTCCCTCCTTCTTCCACTGACAGATCGTTCCCTACCTGGAACCTAACGCATACCCTCTCCCACCTGGACCCCATATTTCCCAACCTCCTAAACACTGCAATGTTTACCTGGCCCCTTGCCACCTATAGGTGTTACTCTATTTCTCTGCAAGGCAATCACAACCAATTTGGATCCCTTTCCGACCTGGTATCCCATCCATTTGGTACAATATCCTCTATCTACTTGGCATCCTAACATATATGCCTAGCAATCCGGCACTTTATCACAGCTGCTACTCGAATTCCCTACCAACCAGAACTCTAACTTTATTCACAGTAGCTGTTAAAGTGCCTGTCTGTGAATCTGGACTTTTAAGTTTCAAAATGCAGGAGCTGACTTCTGTGAATAAGGAGTTGTGGTTTACCTTCCGTCAACAGTTTTGTACTACAACAGAACAATCAGAATCGAAGTGCAGCTCTGCCTTTCAGAGCTGGCCTGAATTAGATTCTCCTGTCAAAAATATGAAGATCTCTCATGTTAAAAAAAATGTGCAAAATAGCATTCAAGGAGTAAGACAGCTACTCCTCCATAAAATCTGGCACCAAAACTCTGTTTTTGTCTCTCTCCACAGACACTGACTGCCTGACCTGCATTTTTTTCTCCATGTTTTTAATTTGAGAATCTGTTTAATGTGAACTCTTATAATTTAGATTTGACAGGTGAAGAAATATTCCTTTGCCTTTGGCACTTCTAACCTACCCATGAAATAAACTCGTCTTCCTTTCTAATTCCAACATATGATGAAATGAAAACAGCCATACTCTAAGTGTAAGAGGCATGTTTTTTTTTTACACAGAGGGTGGTTCACATATGAATGAACTTCCTGAGAAAATGATGGATGTGGGTACAATTATAACATTTAAAAGACATGTGGATAGATACATGAACAGGAAATATTTGGAGGGATATGGGCCAAGAGCAGGTTGTTGGGACTAGTTTAGTTTGGGATTATGTTCAGCATAGACTAGTTGGACCAAAGGGTCTGTTTCCATGCTGTATGACTCTATAAAAAGAATAGGTGGGGACTGTATTTGTGAGATTTCAACAAATGTTAGTTTCGTAATCAGATGGATAATACTTCAATCAAGTCATTTGGGCTAGAATAATATAGATATGAATACATAAGAGATTATATATATGTTAATTGAAATCCAAGAAGAAAACTAAGTAAATGTTTGGAAAGAGTAACATACAATGTATATGATTGGATAATGTCAAAAGACATGTTTGTGATGAAGAATTTACTTGAACTCATTTTTGGAAGATTATAACAATGCAGTTTAAAATGGTATCAACCATGGTATTTCTTCTAGGTAATCAACATACGTAGCTAATCAATGTGAGTGACTGAAATGAATTTTCAAAACTGTCTGAAAGATTAAGTGCCAAATAGTCACCTTCCTTCAAATTTGATCAGTTTTATTCAATTTCACCAGCCTATTCAATAAGCATGCTCAACTAATCTTTTGGCAGGTTTTCTTATTAGTTCTGAAGAGAATGGATTTGGTTCAAAGTATGAGGCAAGTCACCTTGAAACCACTTCAACAACAAAAGGCAACAAGCTTCCTCCTTCTCTTACGTTCGGGACACCACCCATGCCCTCCACCTGCTCCATGATTTTCGCTTCCCCGGTCCCCAACGCCTTATTTTCACCATGGACATCCAGTCCCTGTACACCTCCATCCCCCATCACGAAGGACTCAAAGCCCTCCGCTTCTTTCTTTCCCGCCGTACCGACCAGTACCCTTCCACAGACACCCTCCTTCGACTGACTGAACTGGTCCTCACCCTGAACAACTTCTCTTTCCAATCCTCCCACTTCCTCCAAACGAAAGGAGTAGCCATGGGCACCCGCATGGGCCCCAGCTATGACTGCCTCTTCGTAGGATATGTGGAACAATCCATCTTCCACAACTACACTGGCCCCACCCCCCACCTTTTCCTCCGCTACATCGATGACTGTATCGGCGCCGCCTCGTGCTCCCACGAGGAGGTTGAACAGTTCATCCACTTCACCAACACCTTCCACCCCGACCTCAAATTCACCTGGACAGTCTCACATTCCTCCCTCCCCTTCCTTGACCTTTCTATTTCTATCTCAGGCGACCAAATCAACACGGACATCTACTACAAACCGACCGACTCCCACAGCTAACTGGACTACACCTCCTCCCATCCTGCCCCCTGTAAAAACGCCATCCCATTCTCCCAATTCCTTCGTCTCCACCGCATCTGCTCCCAGGAGGACCAGATCCAAAAACGTACAACCCAGATGGCCTCCTTCTTCAAGGACCGCAAGTTCCCCCCCGACGTGGTCGACGATCCCCTCCACCGCA